>NW_026136719.1:35953892-36131392 GCF_905237075.1 Dicentrarchus labrax
ATCACAGTATAATATCACAGTATATATATATATCACAGTATATATATCACAGTTTATATATCACAGTATAATATCACAGTATATATATCACAGTATATATATTACAGTATATATATATCACAGTATAATATCACAGTATATATATCATGGTATATATATCACAGTATATATATATCACAGTATAATATCACAGTTTATATATCACAGTATATATATTACAGTATATATATATCACAGTATATATATCACAGTATAATATCACAGTATATATATCACAGTATATATATCACAGTAAATACAGTATAATATACAGTATATATATACAGTATATATAAAGTATATATATCACAGTATAATATCACAGTATATATATCACAGTATAATATCACAGTATATATATCACAGTATATATATATCACAGTATAATATCACAGTATAATATCACAGTATATATATCACAGTATAATATCACAGTATATATATCACAGTATTATATCACAGTATATATATATCACAGTATAATATCACAGTATATATATCACAGTATAATATCACAGTATATATATCACAGTATAATATCACAGTTTATATATCACAGTATAATATCACAGTATATATATTACAGTATATATATATCACAGTATAATATCACAGTATATATATCACAGTATATATATCACAGTTTATATATCACAGTTTATATATCACAGTATAATATCACAGTATATATATATATCACAGTATAATATCACAGTATATATATCAAAGTATATATATCACAGTATAATATCACAGTTTATATATCACAGTATATATATATCACAGTATATATATATCACAGTATAATATATTACAGTATATATATATCACAGTATAATATCACAGTATATATATCACAGTATATATATCACAGTTTATATATCACAGTATAATATCACAGTATAATATCACAGTTTATATATCACAGTATATATATATCACAGTATATATATATCACAGTATAATATATTACAGTATATATATATCACAGTATAATATCACAGTATATATATCACAGTATATATATCACAGTTTATATATCACAGTATAATATCACAGTTTATATATCACAGTATAATATCACAGTATATATATATCACAGTATATATATCACAGTATATCACAGTATATATATATCACAGTATAATATCACAGTATATATATCACAGTATATATATCGCAGTATAATATCACAGTATAATATCACACTTTATATATCACAGTATATATATCACAGTATTATATCACACTTTATATATCACAGTATAATATCACAGTATATATATCACAGTATATATATATCACAGTATAATATCACAGTATATATATCACAGTATATATATCACAGTATAATATCACAGTATATATATATCACAGTATATATATCACAGTATTATATCACAGTTTATATATCACAGTATAATATCACAGTATATATATCACAGTATATATATATCACAGTATAATATCACAGTATAATATCACAGTATATATATATCACAGTATATATATCACAGTATAATATTACAGTATATATATCACAGTATATGTAGAAGAGTATATGTATCTGTATTATGTTGCAGAAGCAGCTGTGTTGTGGAGCTCAGGTGACGGGTCTCTAACCATGAACAGTCTACATTTATAATGACAGTCTTTAGCCTGGAGGGAGGATTATAGCAATTAACTGACTTCCTGTGACACAAACATTTCCTTCCTGTCACACAGTCTCATCATGAGGAAGTGATGTGTCGCACAGCCACGCAGACTGAGCCCCCGTAGACCCCACTGAACAGTCTTCTCATATAAAGGGGGATTAGACCCGGAGGAGGTCCTGTGTGACGGGAGGGAACCTGCTGCGGCCTCCGTAGGCAGGCTGCCGGCCTCGCTGGAGCTCCCGTACGTCGGACGAACCACAATGAGAGCTGTGTTTGAGATGCTGGTGGAGATTGTTGAGAGTGAAAACGACATGAATCAAACCGTCTGTTCGCCTTTAAGCAACATTATGTAACTTTTCTACCTTAAAATAACAGCTTCAAAGTCGTTTTGATGCTACGCTCAGTAGAATGTTCCTCTGGGCGTTTTTAGATCAGATACCATCGTCTGCGTGAGGTTGTTTTTTTAGGTTTGATGTCGATACAGAGTTTCCTGATGGACAGTAAAGTAAGCTCAGTTAGCCAGACCCGGTTTACAGCTGGTATCATCAGCATCTTGAGTGAGCCGATCACAAGGCTTAATTCCTGTTTCCAGTCGGGGCGCTATGAGTATGACTGAATATTGGCTTGAAGATGTGTTCAGGGACATGTGAGGTTTGGGGCTGATTGGAGATTATACTCTCAGGTTAGGCTTTATAACTTTTAATCATCTTTCGAGTGCACTGACCAGATTTCAAGCCGATCTGTCGAACGAAGGAGTTTGTTAAAAGTTATGGTCAATACCATATTCAGTTAACCCTGGTGTACCTGTCTGTCTCTCTATGTGTTGTGGGTGTGTCTCTCCTCCCACTCTCCCTGATTACCTGCTCACCTGTCTGACTGCTCACACCTGCCAGCCATCAGGTCCTCAGCAGTATATCAGCCCTGGTTCTTCAGCCGTCTGGTGAAGTTTATGATATGTTTTTCCTCATGTTGGCTTCCTTTAGCTTTGTTTTTCCTGCTTCAGGATCCTCACTCACTCCTGCTCACTCCTTCATCTGTCACACTCTCCGCTTCAAGGATTCAGTTTCTGTCTCCACCCTCCACTCCCGTCTGCTTGGATCTCAGCCATTATCTCCTCACCAGCGCCAGCCAGAGCTCCCTCCTCACCTTCTCATCCTCCTCCTGCACCTAGTTTTACAATAAAGCCCAGTTTCAGTCATCAGACTCAGAGTTTGTGTTATGCTTTTGTGTTCCTGTGTTTAACATAACAAATACAAAATACAAACCAAAATGCACATTCATTTCAAAATGACTGACTCTCTGTTGGGTGTAGGATATGGCTCCAAGAGGCTTTTTTTGTACATCTTGGTATGATACGTATACCTACCGATTTTCATCATTTTAGATGAAATGGGCTGCCAGGACTGCTTTGTTGAAGTTTTCCAGGGGGCGCTATGGAGCCATTTTGCCACATCAATGTACAAGATCCAGATCAGATGTGAAGTTTTGCATTTGGGACACGTGTACAAAGTTTAAGGAGTTTTGGAGAATGTTTAGAATCCCAAAACCACCCCAAAATGTTAAAAATGAAAAATATCGACATTTGCCGCGTCTCAATGTAAACAGCATTCAATGATAAGTCACACCACTCATAACATGACACTGACCAAATTTAAAGTCGATCAGATCGATTCCTTGAATGACTTTGTTAAAGTACAACACGAGCTAAGTTGCTGAGTTGTTGAGTGAATTTCAGTCACGAGAAATGTGATTAATTGGGGAATAAAATAATAATTCCTTCAGTTTCAATAGATCCTTGCTGCTGTCCGGAGGCATATACGTACGAAATATAATGTTTGTACAGATTCCATCCAGCTCATCATATTTACTGAGTGAACAGAAAATAATAAATACTGTGCCTGTATCGCACATTACTGGCTGCTGAGTGCAGAACTTTTACAGTTAAATACAGTAATTCTACAGGAACATAATACAGTTTATAATATATCACAGTAGTCAGCTGTAATACACAGTTACTTACTGTGAAAGTAATGTTACGTATTAAATATTTAACAGTGTGTATATCTGTGTCTTCCACTGTTGATCAGTTATCAATCAGACTCTTTCAGTGTGTTTGCAGCACTTTGGCTCAGTACGCAGCCTTGGCTCTGGTTTCAGCTCATTATAATTCAGCGTGCTTTACGGAGGGTTTCTGCACATACTGCCTGGATCTGCTTGAAATCGTCGCCTGCAGCAGAGCGTCGGCCGCTGCCAGGTTTTAGACGCTGGGAGAGTTTTTACAGCCGCTGCGGGTTTTGGCTGTAAAACAGTCGTCCTTACATCACAAGACACACGAGCTGTTTGAGATAACAGCTCCTGTAACACGCTGAGGGGCTGAAGCGCAAATTCATCAGTTAATTCTTTCTTCTGTATCGGCGCTGTACACAGGTATTTGTGGCAGGGAAGACGTTTGTGTATTAGTCTATTTATAAGACTTCCTGCAGGTCGGAGCTTTTCTATCACTTGCAGACACATTGAGGTTGTTGAGTGGATCAAAGTGAGCAAGACGTCGGAGGTCAGTTAAAGCTGGAGTTCCTAATGTTAGTAGAATTACTGCAGCTGTACAGTGACTCTGGACTACTAGGAACCCAAAATGATGTCATACCCCCACCGAAGGCAGAACAAAGCACCACAATGTTTTTCATATTCTCCAAGGTCTCCAACATATATGAAATGGATTCTTTTATTAAAATATTTCACTGCAAAAGTGGTTAAACTGACGGATATTGTGAATAAAAACAGAGCAAAGCCAAATGGGAGACGATCCACCTGAACTCATGTAATTTCATAATGCAAGCTCGGATTGATTCCAGATTTGGTGTGAAGGTGTGCAGGAGGTTCATCAGCGTGTCTGAAACACAGAATGTGAATATGTTGATGCATTGAGGAAATACAGAACTACAAACACAGACATACAATAGGCAGAAAAATCAAATATGAGGATCTATAATGAATGTATTAATTTACTTTAAGGCAGCTTCGGCTGGGATTGAAAGGTGTGACTGGATCCAGTAATATATTATGTGTAACTGTAGCAGGTATGGGTACCCACGAGTCTCCTCTTTACAGACACTTTATGCTAATCTCATACAGGCTTTTGCATGTGGTATAAATATGTAATGTGTTATTTTAGTGTATTTGAATATTTCTGCAGACTGGGGTCAATAAACAATGTTGGAATTGTATAAACTGGGAATGAAGGAAAGCTGGAACACATGCTTCATCCCACCCCTGCAGAAGTCAGTGTCCCCCCCTGCCAGTTAAAGTGTGGACATACCCCTGACTGAAAGAGCTGAAGAGCCGCAGGTTGCAGACTGTGCTGGAGGGAACTACAGCGTCCTGCATAGTGACCAGTGTGTGTGTGTGTGTGTGAACATGTGGCTGTAAATATAAATGATCCTGAGAATATATATATATTTTTTAGCTGAGTTTGGTTTAAATTCACACAAGCGAGAAGCAAACATGTGGATGAAATTATCAAAGAGTCGGACATTCTGTTTTGCTAAAAAGAAAATGTTCCCGAGTGTGAAAATTAAGCAGAGGAAACGCGACAACCCGAACCAGACGCAGTCTGCTGGGAAATCACTTTTACAACACAATGAACAGCAAACTCTCCGACAGCTCCGGGATTAGTCTGTCATGATTTTCCCTCTCATCATCCTCCCCGTTACACGCCCTCCACTCGGTCATTACTATTCCTCCTCTCTCTCTGCAACCTGAACTTCCTGCAGCACTGACCTCTTTTACCTTGGTCTCTAATTCAATTACAGCCACCACTAGAAAAGGCAATTATAATTAACACTGATTAATGAGGTGAAGTCAGGAGGATACATCAGTGATAGAGTGATTGGACAACATTAGGAGGGGGGACAATTACGGAGCTGCAGAATGAACTGAATTACAGCCGCGGTCGTTAGAGGAGGAACCAGCGCTCGTTGGGAGGGAAGTTAGGCCAGAGGTTAATATTCTGCTAAACACCAATCCACACCAGTCAGTCAGTCTGCTGTTTATCTGAACCAACAGGATGTGTGTGAATGATGTGCAGCTTCACAAAGACACAAACACTGTCCACCTACAAACATCAAGCTGAAGAATATGTGACTGTAGACACAGAATATGTTTGGATTTAGGTCAAAGTCTGGACATTTTAGTGCAAAGGGTTTCATATTTTGCTATAAATACACACAGTGACCGCCCTCTACTGGTTGGAACTGGCTGTTGCGATTAAATTTAGCTGTTGGCAGATCGTCACTAACCAACCCCTGCTGCTATAAAACCAACGTCTCCACTCCTGCTACATAGCCATTAGCCATTACACACTCTACAGGTACCAGACCGTTACTCCAAAAGTAGACAAGTCAGACAGAGAAACTTTCAGAAAATTTCAAAATAAAATACCTTGTGTAGATTCTGTAGATGGAATTTGACGCTGCATCAACATTGTGGCACCAGACAGGAAGTCACTCAGAGGAGGTTTGAACATGCTTGTTTTTTACTTTTTAAGGACAAAATACACAAATCAATAACGTCGGTCAGAAGGACTCACTCGGGGGGGATTTGAGGGTTAGCCTCTCTGAGCTGCTATCTTAGCTAACATTACAAAACAGATAGCTCACAGAAACTTTTACAAACAGCATGACTGTGCTTCTAGTGACTGTAAAAGCTCCAGTAGATTGCTTTCTGATCACTGTGGCTACCGGGATTTAAAGTCGTTATTACTGAAAATAATCAGAAAAATATTTCAACCTTTTTTCAATACAGCTTCAATTAACAGAAAAACAAATCGTAGAACGAAAGCGACGAATCGTAGTTGATCTTTAACCTGCAAAGAGTGGACTAAATAAAAGGTAAAGGTAACATATGTTGTACTAAAGTACAGTTAATAAACTTACACACATATATTACATGTAGTAATGTGAGTGAGTTTCAATTGCAGTTACCAATACTGTCTGTGTGTCTGTCTATCTGACTGAACTGTGTGAAAACATTTCTTTCATAACAGAATCACATTAACATTTGAAATACTTTTTCTGCTTATTCAGTCGCTGCAGCTCAGAGAAACATGATCCGACTGTGAATGAAAAAACTCTCATTTGCTCAGATGTGATGATAATAAATAATATAAATAATCCTCCAGTAACCTTTTATATTTATTTCAAAGTATATTTATTCATCAGCTCCTGGAAAACTGTGCACAGTGTTTCAGTCAGGTACAAATTATTTGGCAATAAATTAATCAGGCTGTTTATTCAAACATTAGGTTCTTTGTATGGAGGACCAACATTGCAAAATTCAAAAATAAATGACTAGATTAAACATAAAAATATAAACTGTTAAATTCTTCCTGCACTACATCATACAAATTAGTTTTTTATAATTATTTTTATAACCCTAAGTAGCATAAAGGGAACTATATTTTAAATTTCACTATACAACCCTGTAAATGGCCGAAGGATCTCTCCTAGGTTTCTGCCTTTTAACAGGCAGTTTTTCCTTGCCCTTGTCTCCAAGGTCTTGCACATGGTGGTACTGTTGGGTCTCTGTAAATAATGTTATAAAGAGTTCGGTCTAGACCTGCTCTATTTGAAAAGTGTCCTGAGATAACTTCTGTTATGAATTGGTGCTATGCAAATAAAACTGAATTGAATTTAATTGAAAAAATGTAATCATATAATACATAACCCGTCTTTAAAGCTGGTTACTTTAATTTGATCTTTGCATTATTATCTTATATTTCCATCACATCATGTTTATGTTCTGTACATCTGAATATTACTTTAATAAGCTTAAATAACTTTCATCGTTAACCTCATGTTAAATATACTGCTCTTGATCTGTTGGTGTCGGTTGAATCGCCATTATGAACCCTTTTTCATGTCAACATGCTCAGCTGGAAGAGAAAAACAGCATTAAAGTGAAACTTCTGAGGTGGTGAAGCAGCGTGGGATCATGGGGGTTGTTGTCTTCACCATCATTGGCGTCATTGCAGTCAGCTTCTCCCGGTTAGGATTCCTTCAGTGTTCATGGTTCAGGAGGTTTCTACCGGGAGCCCAATGATCCACAGAGGTCTCCTCCTCTCCAACACAAACAGACCCGCTGATTAAAACCACTAAACACACTGAATAAAGCAGTTCCACCTTAAACACACTGAATAAAGCAGTTCCACCTTAACAATCACTGCTTCTCCCACGCTGTTGGACAGACAAAGGACGTCCCGGAGGGGCTGCGAGCCGAGCTGCTGCTAACGTTAGCTCAGCTTGTTTCTCTGATAACTTAAGATCCAGACGTCCGATGACTAAAATCCTTCATCCGGTTCAAATCTAGAGTTAAAAAGCACCAAGATCTAAACAGTGGATGGTAACAATGTGGCTTCAGACTGGATCAACAGTCAATGTATGAAAGGGAACCATCGGTCTAGAACGGTCAAGATCAGGGTCTGCATCAGCAGTCCAGCCAGAAAGCGATGTGGCCTTTCCTGTTGGATTTTGGGGGATTTCTTATTCTGGATGCACATCAGAGACTTTGATATACTCAGGAAGTGTAACTCACACTGAATGATATTAATTCATGTCTGTGAGTTCACATTTGACTCAGTTAGGATTCTGAAAAGGAATCACACTTCAACTCCACACTGCAAGAACAGCCCTTCTAGAAACAGAACAACATCTGCCAGTGTGGTTAACCACTTTAGTTCTTACAACTAGTATAGATAGATAGATAGATAGATAGATAGATAGATAGATAGATAGATAGATAGATAGATAGATAGATAGATAGATAGCAATGGGCCATTTTGCTTATTACAAGGAATAAAAACTCAGTTATTTAAGATTCTTTAAATCAGTATTTTGGTCACTTTATTTAGCTGAATTCAAGAATTGGCAAAAACTCTGACAAGAAGACAGAATTTCTTCAAACAGAATAATAAAGATAAGTGACTTTGTGTTAAATGAAGGCTCCAGAAACATTCTTATATTTATAATTTTTTATTAAAAAAAGACGACAACTGAGCAGTTGTGTGAGTGGTTTTACTCTTCAGGACAATAATCTGGCTCCTCTGCTGGGATATTAGCTAACCAGCGTTGTAGATTGCTCTTGCCGTGCAGAGGAAGCCTGAATGGTGTGCAGCATTTAGAAGCAGTTCCTTTGATGTGGACATTTTGTCTGTTTTTCTGCAGAAGCAGCACAGAATTAATTAAAGTGGAGCATTATTTGAGTACATGATGTTTGCAGCTGCAGTCAGACTGTCTTCAGTCGGCTGGAGGCACTTTACCACTCGAGCTGAGTCTGACCTGCAGGCAGCGAGCTCTCCAGAATGCTTTTGTCTTATCTCCCTTCATTAATTCATACAACCTGTATCGCACTCACGTGTCAGGGACTCTGTAGAGCGGGAACAGGGTTTTTACAGTAGATGTCATTTTCAGTTACACACAGCTTTGTTCATTTAATAAAGATGTAATTATATCTGAAGATACAGACATGTTCTGGGGAGTTCTCTGCAGGTTTAATATCCACTTGTGTCCCATCACGCAGGATAAATCAAATCTCCTTTAAATTAAATCTAAAATTAAATCTCAGATCAAGTTAAATCAAATTTGAACCCCCAATTTCTGCTACCTTTGACCAAACATGTGAAGTGTAGTTTGGAAGTTTTTATTCTGGTGACTAATGATCTTTGGCTGTTTATGCAGAAGATCTATCAGATCTTTGAGTCCACAGAGGACAGTGGAGAACCGGATGTATGAGTTTCCTGATGAGAGTCTCACTCTCTCTTCTTCCATACAGCACGATGTTCATTTATAATAAAGCAGAGACGCTTTAGGCCGTTAAAGTTATGGAAAGATCATAAATCTGGATTAATAAACTAGACTTAAAGGTCTTTATGACGACATGTGAAAATGCTTGAATGTGCAACTTGGTAAATTACAAAAAAACATACATTTACTACAGGACACCATACGGCAAAAGTTTTTGTGTGCTACCTGTTTGTAGCTAAGCTAACAGCTGTGGTGTAGCTAAGCTAGCAGTTTAGGTTCAGGCTGATTTAAAAGGCTAGTTGAGACATTTTCAACCCTCAAAATGCAGATTTTCCTCACAGTACAGTCACATAATTCAGATTAGTAGGGTGGAATACCGTGTTAAACAAAAATGTATATACATATAGACAAATTATATATTATAAGATATTTCTTGAGATTCTTGTGTGAATCAGTTTCTCAACCAACTGCTGCTTCACTAAAAATAATGAAACCATGTTTCAGTGGTTATAATTACTTCTGCAGACTAACAGGCGATCAGACAAAAGCCTTTCTCTGACATTATCATATCCATGCTAACTGTGCTTGGGCTGCTGCTGTGACCTCTGTGGGTGTGGGGGGTTAGTGCGTGGGGTACCTGGGGTCAGCCTTTGGGCAGTCCGGCCTCGTGGCAATCACCGCTGCTGACGAGAATTGATTGGTTCATCACAGAGTTTCCCACACACAGAGCAAGACACACATTCCACCGTAATTATGTGCAAGCGCCGACAGTTTCTCCTCGCAGAAACATTATGTTTCCTCGCCGCTTTCTAACTTCCTCACAGGCCTATAGGAGCACACCTGTGAGGCAGTATCAGTGTTTGACTTTCTCACTCCCTCCGCCGAGCAGACAGAGATTTAATTTAATTTAATTTCAACTCTCCTCCACAGGGACACTCAGATAACATTAATTAGGTTTTCTCTTTTAACTTTTTTAACACCACCCTTGTGTTCTTGTGGCTTTTATGCAAAGGCATTCCTGCGAGGGTTGTCCACACTGTAAAAAATAAAAGTATGGTAAAAACAACAAAACAATATAATAAATACTTTTTCTACTATTCTGGTAAAATGATCTTAGTACTGTTGAGTTTGAATCCATATTTCACCACATAAATACAAGTTTTTACCATCAAAAGAACGTTTACATGTTGTTTCCTGTTTATTTTACAGATTTTTATCTGTATTTTTTGTGAATTTACATGTCCAATATAAAATCTGTAACTGTAAGTAATCATAAAATTACTGCTTATTTAATTTTATTTTCCTTTCACATTTAAAGATTAAAATATATCTATATTTTTGCAGATAGTTACTGTTCATTTAAAAGATTAATCTGTTAAATTCAAGTTTAATACTGTTAATACATTAATAAAATGATGATTAGTGAGATTAAAAGTAGAAAGTATTTGTTCTGTATTTTTTTTGTTAATTGACAGATATCTTGTATAATGATGGAAGTTTTCACAACACAAACGTTGAATAAATGTTGTTTATCAGTGTCAAAATACAGTTGTTATCAGTGTAAACAGCAATAATTACTGTAATTTCACAGATAATGACTTTTATTACAGTTCTATAACTTTTAACATTCACATTAAAATAAGAAAAATCTAATAATAATGCTGTAAATGTAAGCCTGATTATTTATATCTGTCATTTTTTGTCTTTTTTATGTTTAATTAAAAATATTTACACTGTTAAAACAATGACATGAGCTATAAATACAGGTGAACTCTGCTATAATCTGTCCAATTTACAGTCTGTAATATAAAAACACGACTTTAAACTGTATAAATTCCATTAAAATGCTGTATAAAATAAATGTTTTTCTGTGAGATATCACGGTGTTTTACTGTTACAGAAACTTTAACCTATTTAGAGTTTATGGTCTTTTCCTGTCACAGTTTGACAGGTTTTCACTGTAAAATCTCCAGACATTTTCACAGTGTACCTGTCTCTGCCTCCTGCGTCTATCTACCTGTCTGTCTGATTGATGCTCTGTCTGCCCATCTATCCTCCTCACATGCACATTATTTCTCACCTTTATCTCGACCCGTGGTCCTGACAGGAGCTATTTCTCCCGCACACATAAATATTTCCTGACACCGGCGGTCTGGGCGGTAGTTATGGATACAGTCCGGCTTTTAAATGTGTTTCTGAGAGCTCAGGATTGATGCTATGACGGCTCTATAATTATAGTTGACAGAGGCGAGGCAGACACTGGGAGAGAATAAAAGCAATTCCTGCACTGTTGCTTTTATCTGAATACTTAAAATATATCAACTGGATCACTGGAGAGACTAAAACCCGGAGCTCTCAGACCTTTATTTTGGGGAGTCAATAAGGTTATCGGCCAGCCGATGTTATCGGCCGATTTTTGCGTGTTTTACGTGTATCGGCATCGGCCGATACGGGCTGCTGCGTTCGCCGATCCGGCATTATTTACAGACAGGCGTCCACAGGCAGCTCCGTGTTGCTGCAGACGCTGCAGTGCGGGTGCAGACCATGCATAGCCCCTCCCCCACTAAGAGAGTGCTGGAAGCCTGCTCTTCAACACAATGCTAAGTTTTAAACTTTCAAAGCATCTTTTAACTGTTTAACTTAGCTGAAATATTGCCATACACTTCGAAAGTGCAAACACGAATGCTAAATGCATGCTCTATATGTGTTTTGCTTGAAACTATAGCTAAGCAAGTTTGTGGGTCCAAATGGTCAACGGGAATGCCGAATGCCTCGTCTATAAAACTGCTTGCCATTGTGGCTATATGTATTCATACGGTAGCTCTTACGAACACTGGTCATAGGATTAGGTAATGCCGACGTGGTTCTGTGGTGTTGTAGCAGTTTTATTTAGCGACCACCTGGCTGGAGGTTTGGACGCGTGAGTGTGTTTCTCTCTCCCTCTCCCTACTTGGAGCGGGGCGGAGTTCCCTTGCCATCGCGGTGATATCATAGTGCAACCCCCCCTCAAGAAGAGCTTTAATGATGAGTCATTTAGTAACGTTTATCATGTACCAGACAAGTGCACTGTGATGGCCTTACTAGTGTTTAGAGCCGTTTGCACACGTTAGCATTAGCAATCCAGTTCAATGGTGGTTACGTTTTTCAGTCAGCTTAAGAACAGAAGTTCATGTGTGTGTGTGTGCGTCTCACGCAGTGGGACACACACACATCACAGCCATATATGAGAGTGCTGCTGACTGAAGGAGAGCTTTTAAAACTTTGAGAAACAGTTTTATACTTGGTTGAATATTTATTCCTGTTAACGTTGATAGATCAGAAACTTGAACAGTTTGTTGCTTAATGCGCACTGACATCACGTTATTTTCCTCTGCTCTTTCCTCTGATCTTTTACGTTTCTCTTTTCCACAAATCACCAAGAATGTCTTTGAAACTCCTCTGTGTGGGGTAAAGAGTTTGATCTGATCTTAGAGATTATTTTAGCTACTGTGTGCAATAGTGTGTCATTATTTTATTTATGCTTAAATATTTATTTTCAGAATTTATTTTCAGTATTTGCAGCACTAAACTCTTTTTTTACTTGTTCTACCTCACCTGTTTTTAATATTTGTTAAATATTGTTTACTTGTTCTTGTTCTACCTCACCTTTTTTAATTTCAATAAATGCTCCTTTTATTCAATGAGACTCAAATATCAGCTCAAGAAAATCGGCAGTCGGTATCGGTCATCGGCATCGGGCCTAAGAAATCCATATCGGTCGATCCCTACTCTGCTGCGTCCAAACATTAAAACTATATGAAGTCCACATGAAACCAGAAGCAGATAGAGCTGGATGTGAGTTACGTCCTTCAGTCCAGCAGCTATCACGGACTGGGAGCTCCCAGTGAACAGCACCACCAGACTGGCACCGAATGCCGAAATCAGTTTGACGACAGGGAATAAAGAAGTGAAGCTGTTATAATTCACTACAAACTGAAAGTAGGTGTGAAACAGTTCAAATAAAATTGAGTTATAGAAACATAACAGAGAAGTGACAGCTGACATGTATAACCCATGGTGGGAGCAGATGTATTGATTAGTTGTATTAATTATTGAAGCTGATCAAACTTTCTTTCTTCACATTCCTGAACGATATTCACCTTCATACAGGTAGTTACTATGGTAACGGCAGCTTCAACACATAACAGACAGTGACGGTGGTCGACCAACCAGCTCTGATTTTACTGAGAAATGTTTGTACAGAATACACTGTATCTTAATGGATGATGATTACACCTTTTTTCCCCTGCAACTGTAATGGATTACCTTTTTGTATTCTGATTATGTAACTCACATGTAATCCATTACTCCCCCAGGCTGCACAGTTGAACTCAGGTCGAACAGCAAACTGCAGACCGTTTTCCTTTTGTCAAACAGATGTTTTTTGCATTCAGAAGCAGGATGTTCAGTCACAATCTGAAGTTGAGCTTTGGCAGGATGAATGTTTCACTGAATCATTCAAGGCCAACAGAAACAACTGAACATCAGTACAAAACAAAAATCTTTTATTTCATCTCCAAAGTAGAAACTTGAGAGAGAAAAACAGAATTTGAGGTTTTCTGATCCTGAGAGGACCAAAAAACAAAAGTTAATCTTCACATGTAATTTTGGAGGACACCCGAACATCAGGCTGCCTGTTGTTGTTTCGGTCTCTATGAAAAAACACAAATTACACAAAAGCAATTAAAAAGATTCCCTTTCATCAACAGGCAGGACCGCTCTGCTGTGTTTGCATGCAGGACTGTTTGCGGGGGAGAAAACGAGGAGAACAATCAGAGAGCATCTGTGTTTGTGGGAGCTGACGGCGAGGAGCAGTTGTGCAGCTGCAAGCAGAAACCGCTTCATTGATCCTCTTGACTTCATACGAGCCCCCGAGGCTTCGACGCCACACACATTAATTCACGCACTCAGGATCAAACACACAGTGTCACACCGCCACCAACAGCAGCGCTTAATTGGTCCTGTTCGATGTCAAATCAACGTCAGGGGGTAATTGCAAAGATGGCGGCCATTTTGATTTTCTTTAGGTGAAAGTGTATTAGTTTGTATTAGTATTAGTTTGAACAAATTTTCTCTAAAAACATCAGATTTTTGTTTGTTTATATTCTAAACAGCAGAAGCGTTTGATGCGGTTACCATGGTAACAGGTGTTGATATTGTCCATCCCGTTGTTTGTGGAAAAGCCTCTGTTGACTCAGTTTAAAGGACCAGTGGGAGACATTAGGGAGGATCTATTGGCAAATATTAAAATATATATATATATTTATATTTTTTATTGATAATATACGGAGCCCCTAAAGGGATATGGGAAAAAAGAAAAAAAGAAGAAACGTTTCTAGTGCGCACTAGATACTATCTTGTGCCACTAGATACAACATGGCTAATTTTAATATTCAAATGAGCCATGTGTTGATTCGCCATGATCCTATCTAGTGCTCACAAGATAGTATCTAGTAGAAACGTTTCATTTTTTATTTTTTCCCATGTCTGTTTAGGGGCTCCGTAATAATATTTGATCCAGTCAAGATTTCACAGATTTCTTGTGGGATTTGTTTTTCACTGCAGCTTTTCTAAAAACATTTTAAGCATTTTTTTTATCACATTGAAATTATGGGAGAAAGTGAAAATTATAAAAAACAGTTCATGTCATTTTGTCTTGTATTGATTACTGGCGATGGCTGATCAGGCTAATTATATTTTTTTGGAGTTAAAATAACTTATCACATTACAGTATGCACATTACTAACAGCAGAATGCAGATAACAGATGAGTACAGTTGTGTATCATCAGCACAGCAATTGACAGATCAACAACTTTAAGGGTGCATGTGTAACCCTAACCCATGATTCGAGCGTTTTAATGGACCCTAAACCTAAACTAAATTATAATTCATTTGAAAGCCTTGTTCTTAGTCTTTCTCACCCAAACTGGAAAACATTGCAGCCAGTTCTATTTGTTACAGTGTACCGCGCTCCTGGACCGTACTCTGATTTTATATCTGAATTCTCAGAGTTTCTATCAAGTTTAGTCCTTAAATCAGATAAAGTAATTATTGTAGGTGATTTTAATATTCATGTGGATGTTGACAATGACAGCCTTAGTAATGCATTTATATCATTAATAGACTCAATTGGCTTCTGTCAGAGTGTAAATAAACCAACTCATTGTTTTAATCACACTCTTGACCTTGTTTTATCATATGGCATTGATATTGAACATTTAATAGTCTTCCCACATAATCCTTTCCTATCTGACCATTATTTAGTAACTTTTGAATTCATACTATTAGATTATAAGCCATTAGGCAAAACTTCCTACAGCAGATGTCTATCTGACAGTGCTGTAGCTAAATTTAAGGAGGAGATTCCTTCAGTGTTTAATTCAATGCCATGTCTGAATTTAACAGAGTCCCATAATAACTTTAGTCCCTCTGAAATTGATAATCTTGTCGATAGTGCTGCAGGCTCACTACGATCAACATTAGACTCTATCGCTCCTATAAAAAGGAAATTATTAAAACATAGGAGACTAGCACCTTGGTATAACCACCAAACCCACTAGTTAAAATAAATAGCTAGGAAATCTGAAAGGAAATGGCGCCCTTCCAAATTATCAGAATATCACTCAATTTGGCAAGATAATCTTAAAACTTATAGAAAGGCCCTCCGTAATGCCAGAGGAGCCTATTACTCAGCACTAATAGAAGAAAATAAGAACAACCCTAGGTTCCTCTTCAGCACTGTAGCCAGGCTGACAGAGAGTCACAGCTCTATTGAGCCACATATCCCCATAAACTTAAGTAGCAATGACTTCATGAGCTTCTTCTATAATAAAATTATTACTATTAGAGAGAAAATTAATCACCAACTGCCATCAACAGTTATCAGTGGCTCTCCAAGTTCAGGGACTTCTGTCAATGTAAACTTAGATATATATTTAGACTGTTTTTCTGCTATCGATCTTCATCAGTTAACTTCAATCATTTCTTCATCGAAGCCATCAACCTGTCTATTAGACCCGATCCCAACTAGGCTGCTTAAAGAAGTTGTTCCCTTAATTGGCACTTCTTTACTGGATATGATTAATCTTTCTTTATTATCAGGATATGTACCACAGTCCTTTAAAGTAGCTGTAATTAAACCCCTTCTTAAAAAGCCCACTCTTGACCCAGGGGTTTTAGCCAACTATAGACCGATTTCTAACCTCCCCTTCCTCTCTAAGATTCTGGAGAAAGTAGTCGCCATAGAGTTGTGTGACTTTCTACATAACATTAGTTTATTTGAGGATTTTCAGTCAGGATTTAGAGTTCATCATAGCACAGAGACAGCTCTGGTTAAAGTTAATAATGACCTTCTGACTGCTTCTGACAATGGACTTGTCTCTGTACTTGTATTATTAGATCTTAGTGCTGCATTTGACACCATTGACCATGATATTCTTTTACAGAGACTTGAGCATCAAATTGGCATTAAAGGAACCGCACTAAGCTGGTTTAAGTCATATTTATCAGATCGCTCGCAGTTTGTACATGTTAACGATGAATCTTCAATAAATACTACAGTTAGTCATGGAGTGCCACAAGGTTCTGTACTTGGACCAATACTATTTACTTTATATATGCTCCCTTTAGGCAACATTATTAGGAATCACTCCATTAACTTTCACTGTTATGCAGATGATACGCAGTTATATCTATCAATCAAGCCCGATGAAATTAATCAATTATCTAAATTACAAACATGTCTTAAGGACATATAATCCTGGATGACCTGCAATTTTCTGATGTTAAACTCAGAAAAAAACAAAATTCTTGTTCTTGGCCCCAAAAACCTTAGAGACTCACTGCCTAAAGATATAGTTACTCTAGATGGCATTAACTTGGCCTCTAGCACCACTGTCAGGAATCTTGGAGTTATCTTTGATCAGGATTTGTCATTTAACTCCCACATAAAGCAGACCTCCAGGACTGCCTACTTTCATTTACGTAATATTACAAAAATTAGACACATACTATCACAGACAGATGCAGAAAAACTAATCCATGCATTTGTTACTTCTAGTCTGGATTACTGCAACTCTTTATTATCAGGTTGCCCCAATAAGTCCATTAAAACGCTCCAATTAATTCAGAACGCGGCAGCACGAGTACTGACAGGAACTAGAAAAAGAGATCACATCTCTCCTGTACTAGCTACTCTGCATTGGCTCCCTATAAAATGTAGAATTGAATTTAAAATACTCCTCCTCACCTATAAAGCTCTTCATGGTCAGGCCCCTTCATATCTTAAAGAGCTCATAGTACCTTATTACCCCACTAGAACACTACGTTCTCTGAATGCTGGGCTACTTGTGGTTCCTATAGTCTCTAAAAGTAGAACAGGAGCCAGAGCCTTCAGTTACCAAGCTCCTCTCCTGTGGAACCAGCTTCCAGTTGTGGTTCGGGAGGCAGACACCCTCTCCACATTCAAGAGTAGGCTTAAGACATTCCTCTTTGATAAAGCTTATAGTTAGGGCTGGATCAGGTGAGTCCTGAACCATCCCTTAGTTATGCTGCTATAGGCCTAGACTATCGGGGGATTTCCCATGGTGCACTGAGCTCCTCTCTTCCTCTCTCTTTATGCACTCATTCATGTTCCATTAATGCATGTTACTAACTTCACTTCTTCCCCGGAGTTCTTGTGCTTTCTCGTCTCGCAAGTTCTTATCGATCCTGGTGGAGCCTCCTGCCATGGTCCTGCTAGATTGCCATTGCCAATACTGTTGTTGCTGTGCACCTGTCTGTCTGTCTCTCGCTCTCTCTCTCTCTGTCTCCCTCTCTCTCTCTCTCTCTCACCCCAACTGGTCGAGACAGACGACCACCCACCTAGAGCCGAAGGATCTGTCCTAGGTTTCTGCCTTTTAACAGGCAGTGTTTCCTTGCCCTTGTCTCCAAGGTCTTGCTCATGGTGGTACTGTTGGGTCTCTGTAATTAATGTTATAAAGAGTTCGGTCTAGATCTGCTCTATTTGAAAAGTGTCCTGAGATAACTTCTGTTATGAATTGGCGCTATACAAATAAAATTGAATTGAATTGAATTGAAAATTGAATAAAGAAAATAAAATAGGTCCAAGAATCAGTATAGTGAAAGACAGGTGTTTCCCATGATTCCTATCAGATTGTTCAAAAAGTTATTTTAGTTATTTTCCCCTTCCAAGTAAAGTTGTATAAAAAACTACTTGCATGTTTGTTTCTGCGTCAGTAAGTTTGTAGCTAAGCTAGCGGCTGTGTTGTAGCTAAGCTAGCGGCTCAGGAAGGTTAACTCTGAGCCTTTTCTTATACAATTGTTAATAAGGTCAATATTAACAGCAGCATCAATGTGTTTAATCACAGTACAGTAATCTAATTCAGTTTAAAGCTAAAAAAAAACAAAATCCCCCAAATCCTGACAGAAATATTCTGTTCCTCCTTTTGCTGCGGAACCCCTACAATCCCACTCAAGGACCCCAGTTTGTCAATCAATGTCCTGGAGAGACAACAGCGCTGCAGTGGTTCTGTCCAAATCTAGGCCAAATTTGAAGTGAATTAATGTTTCCATCCAGAGCTGTTGTTCATGGACAGCTGCTCATTCTGCAGGCAGTCATTAAAGAAAAGGAAACAACAACTGGGATCAACTGTGTGCCACCGCAGCATCAACATCAATGTTATTACCAAAGGGACGAAGGTTACATCAAATACACCTCAGAACTGCCTCGCTGTCTCCACCTGTCTCAGTGTCATCACACACACGCTCTCCACAAACACTGCATGCCTTTCTACCTCCCGCTGTGGTCGCAGAGCTTGCTGCACATCAAACGCTGAGCCTGCTGCCATCTCTGCACGCACACACAATCAGAACATCTCCACGTTGCACCGCATGTTTCCTCAACGTTATCTGTGAATGTACGTCCGTGGCGTGTCTGTGCAGGTACAGTCATGTGACCGAGCTGAAACCACCGACCCAACTTCTGGAGCTACCGCGACTGAATACCAAAGAGCAGCTCCCACTGCGTCTAAACACAGGAGCACCGGGGGGGGGCGCGGCAGACGACGACAGCTATAAACACATCCAGCTCTCAGACGTCAGCAGAGAGGAGATAATCGCAAGCAGAAGGTACGAAGGGAGGGATGTGGCGAGGGAGAAGGGGCAGGATGAAGTGTGGGGCAGTGGAGCGAGTGGGAGAAAGGCAGTCAG
The DNA here is from genome assembly GCF_905237075.1 of Dicentrarchus labrax. Lineage (NCBI taxonomy): Eukaryota > Metazoa > Chordata > Actinopteri > Moronidae > Dicentrarchus > Dicentrarchus labrax. Next base: position 35,973,632 of record NW_026136719.1, read on the forward strand.
TGTGAACGCTGAGGGGAAGCTGTAAGCACTCTAATAGCCTCACCGCAGGACGCCAACCTGAGAGAGGCCGGCACTGAACTCTCAGCTTCCCTCTGTCTGCCTTTGTACATCAGACACACAGTCACAACCTGAGGCAGAGCGCCATCAGAGCGCCATTCTTCTCATACATACAGTCTGACAACAGCCTCCTGAATGCTGTACAGGGAAACATTCGCTGCCTGTTTCATTTTCACATGATAGAGTTCATAGAGTGAAAGAAATGCTGCGTTTTTACTGCAATGTAAGACAGTCGGAGTCTGCATGCGGTAATTTAATTTTAAAAAATTAACTGTATTCTCTATTTCTATGTCTGACTTCCTGCCAGTGTGATCTGCTCTGTGCTGCTTGACACCAATGGGTCGCGACTTCCATCAAAAAGCCAATCGCTACAGGTGGCTGCTTCAAAAACGCTTTGGCAAAGAACGCCAGGGAAAAAGCAGCTGGAGCGTCTGTGAAGCGGCCGAATGTACAACCGGACGATCAAATATGATTGACAGAAAAACTGTATTAAAGCAGACGTCGAGCTCTAGATGAGTAAACTCTGGCTTGATAAATTAGTTTCCTTGGGTTTACCTACTATATCCCTACTGCAGCTCTCTCACAGTCAAAGAGCTAACTAGCTAGCTGACATATTCACCGGCATAGAAAACAGCATAAAAATGTTTGCACATGTACACACATTTGGCACAGATGAGTGTATCAACAGTTTAAGCAACATCTCTCGTTTGGATTTTGTCAGCTGGACAAGAAAAGGACGACGTTCAGAGAGATTTTAGTAAAAAATGTATTTAATTTATAGTTTATTTCCCTTTTTAGAACACAGTGGATGTGGCTCTAATCCAGTCACATCCTTAAGCCATTCATGATTACAGCGCACACACATTAGCGGGAGCAGATGTCTTTGTTGGGCTGATACGTCGCTCCCTTGCGATGGAGCTTAAGTGAGCTGCTGCACACTGTTTGTCAGCGCAGAGGAGGAGGAGGAGATGGATCACTCGTGTGAGGAGGTCGGCACGAGGGTCGTGTTGCATGGGAGACTCATTGACATGTCAGTGAATTGATTTACATTAACCAGGGCGGATCACCTATTAGTCTAATCACTCTGCTCATTAGAGGGCTTCAGGCTCATCACTGCTCCTCCTCTACCTCTCTCTTCCTCAGTCCTCTCGCTCTCTTTCCATCGTTATCCAACAGTTTAATGGACTTTCTCCGGTTTGATTTCATCTGTTCGTGCATGGCACTGAAGCATATTCCATTTATCTACATGGTTTACATTAGAAATCATTAACTGTACAGCTTACATTACTGATTAATTCATGAAAGTGGGGCAGTAATTCTTAAAATGTGTTATTCCAAACTTCCACTGGTTTTTGTTTATTTTAAAACGACTATAAAATAAACTTGAAACTCTAACTTTGGTAATATATCACAAAACACAAGTCCACACCAAGTGACCGAAAAATGACTCCAACTGTGAAGTAACAAAAGCTGCAGTTCCTCTAACGTCCAGCGCCGGCTCCAGCAGTGAGTCAGTCTCAATAAGGCCCCATATTAAAATGTCCAACTTTACAGCAGAAATAAACATGTTTACAGTCTTTTGGTCTCTAGAGCTAATTCCCCTGTTAATGGCAACTGTACAACTCACCCCTTTAAATAATATTAAGGCTTAAAGTTATACATAATTTGAGTGACAGGTGGGTGCCATCAGTCACATCAAAACAATAAGAAAAGAGGAAGTTAGATGAGGTTGAAGCAGCGTGGGATCATGGGAGTTGTTGTCTTTACCACCATTGGCGTCATTGCAGTCAGCTTCTCCTGGTTAGGATTCCTTCAGTGTTCATGGTTCAGGAGGTTTCTACCGGGAGCCCAATGATCCACAGAGGTCTCCTCCTCTCCAACACAAACAGACCCGCTGATTAAAACCACTAAACACACTGAATAAAGCAGTTCCACCTTAAACACACTGAATAAAGCAGTTCCGCCTTAAAAATCACTGCTTCTCCCACGCTGTTGGACAGACAGAGGACGTCCCGGAGGGGCTGCGAGCCGAGCTGCTGCTAATATTAGCTCAGCTGGATCCAGACGTTTAAAGATGATTTGAGTTCTTGTTGTTTAGCTTGAGCAGCTCTCACTTCATTCCCTGGGCTTCCTCTTCTGTCTATCTCAAGGACACAGAAAATAGGTCCAGTGTTTACAGACATTTAAATGCAGAAATATTACATTTTACAGCTTTCAACATCAGTATGTTAGCATTGCCACTGTGAGAGACTGTATTCAGCCACAGTGGTGCTTTGAGCCAATGTCAGTCTGCTGTCTTTAAATATGATACATGTTTAGACAATTTTGAGTAAATTCTGACATTTCACACCACCAGGACGCCAGAACACTTGATTGCCACCATTTTCTTGTGGGATATTTGTTGTTATTATTTAGATGTCAGACACGCAGGTTGAGCAGCAGACAGAAACAATGTGAACGCTGCTCTCAGGTCAGTGAAGGAGAACATGAAGCCACGGCCTCAAACTAACAACAGGTAATTTTTAGTTTGATCAGAGTTGTTGCACAGCTGTTCTGACATCTGAAGTCAAATTACAGGTAAGATTGTATGAAGGGAGAGAGAAAGAGCTGCTTCCTCTTTGTGGTAGCTGTTTTCTGGGTCATTGCTTCCTTTCCATATAAATTAATCCTCGACTTAACCCGCACACTTGTGTTCCACGCACTAGAAATAAACTGTGTAATGATTATTTTCCTCATTACTTTTGCTCAAGTAATCAATAGATAATTTCACTGACAGTTATATTTGTTGGAAACCACACAAACAGCTGTTACAACATCTTGCATGTCATTGGAAGGACGCCCAGCTACAGTGAAATTACCATGTAAACAGCATCTATACTGATCATAAAAAACCATGATTCATTCGAAATTTCTAAATACTAGTAAAAATATATCTTAATCTAAATTTGACAAAAAAATCGTTGAGTTTTTAGGAAATTATCATATATATTTATCTTAATGCTTTTTTCAGATCAAGCTGCTTGTACTTAGTGAGTTTTGCTCTAAATGTAGTGTAATGTGTCCTGGAAATGACATAAAAATGCTACAAATATGTTATGCCGGACATGTAACCACTGCCTGGATGACACCGAAATGCCAAGAAAAACAACATCAGTCGGTATATGCTCAATAACATCTGCCTCCAGCTACCGGAGTAATGATGACTCTGTGTGATGTTATCATTTGTTGTTTCCTTTCCTCCATAAATTTCCTGAAAACATGGTGGTAACACTTTATAATATTACAGTCCATGATTTACAATGTAACTAGGTTACATTATTTTGTGGGATTATAGGTTATGGGTTAAAAACCCATTCCCACTCCCACCTCAACCAAACGTAAAACCAACGTTTTAAAATACACAGCTGCAGCGTTATTTCCCACCAGTGGAGTCAGGTGTCTTCACCAACCAGCCCCTACTCCTCTGAAACCTCCTTCACTCTGCAGACTGCGGCTGCCAAGTAGCTGTTAGCCTGACACTCTGCCACAGAGAGTCTGACAGCAGCTTCTCATGGCTGGTTAGCTCTGTTAGCTCTGACTATCAGTAACTGTACTCCCTCTATTGTGAGCAGTGGTCCACGGCCCCTATTTGATTCTCTGAGGGAGCTAATACAATTAAGGGGTTTAGTTACACTTTAAGTAATGATTGTAAGTTACACCAGGTACGTTACATAACTTACGATCTTTTCCTAAACCTAACCAAGTAGTTTTTGTGTCTAAACTCAGTTACATATTTATTATTAACTTGACCGTAGAGCCCTGTGTGTCCAGAAGTGGAAGTAAAAGATCCCTATTGCGTTGTATTTTGAAGCAGAGGGTCTGCAGTATTTGTTGGAAATGTGCTGTGTTGTAATGTCAGCTGCTATTCTCATAGCATATACCATATTTATTACAGATCATGTCCCGTTATGTGCTGAATGATGAGTTAAACTATTACCACAGAGGAGATTTTATTCCCCACCTCCTCCTGTAACGTTGATCTGACAGCAGTCTTTTTTCACTCACCTCACAGTTTGGACACTCGGCTGTAAAAACCTTTTCCTCCAGTCGACGACACAGAAACTTCTCCCTGTCAGAAAACTTTTCCAAGAGAGGAAGAACGTGACAGGTCAAGCTCAACAACAAAAAAACCCAGCTCATATGCTCATATTTTAATTTTTGACCTGCACATGAAAAGGCAGAACTGAGTCATCACAACATATATAATGATCCTACACTATATTTGACTGTAGAGTACACGTGAGCTGCTGTCGTCACTCAGCCTCTCTTCTGTCAGACTGACAGTCCTCCTCCTCCACCTCCTCCTCCTCTCTCATCTCGCTTTGTGTCTCCGAGGAGTTTCTTCTGTTTCTTCTTCTTCCATCAAATGTTCAGGTGGAGGTGTCCTGGGGTTAAAGATGTTTGTGGTTTACTTTAAAATGTGCTTTTCTATTGGAGCTGAAATACACAGCCACTACTGGGAAATAATCCCTCTTTAGAAAATATCCCTTCAGTTCAGTGTGTCACATATTTTAACAAATGTGTTAATTTAGGACTGAATTAACATTTTAAAATGAGCGAGGGTGCGTAATAAAGTCAAAACGATATTGATTGCTGTTTACAGCGGCCACTAGTGGTCTTGTTAACCGACTATTCCCAAACTCGGACCTTCCTGTGAGCCCGAACACAACCTCTGAGACGGTGCTGGTCTGACTGGCAATACAACACCGAGGTGGTTTTCTTGCCGGGTTTGCAGACCTAGCTAACGGTAGTTAGCGGTTGGTTATGTATCAATCTTCCCATCAGGAAAAATGACGCTCCAAAGTGCAGGATGAGTCATCAACAACTTTTATTGTTTTTCAGGAAACTGAAAGTACCATTAAAGTGTAACTACACCCTTTAGTTCTGCTCAGAAGAATACCCCAAAACAATAATACTGTCAGTGTTGAGCTTCTATCAGAATCAGAATCAGAAATACTTTAATAATCCCAGGGGGAAATTATTTTTGTTACAACACTCCAGATATACAAACGACATATTATACAAACAACATATATATATATATATATATACAACATTCAGCACAAAAAATAACAAGAAATCTACCAGCGACTGAGACTTCGCAGCCATTTTGTCTCCAGTTTGGACTCTTCTCAACATCAGAGCTGTCGTTCTAAAACTAGAAAGCTATTGTCAAAGTTTTCACCCACTTTCGTGCTTGTAATTACCATCTGAACAACATGACGTGAGCACATTTATCCAGAAGTTGTTGAGTGAAACATGAAACAGTGGCTCAGTCTGTGATTGTATTTGAATACTTTGTCTTTGCTCTCTCCAGCTCAAGTGTCCGTCTGTAATTTGTTGTGAATCTGTGAATGTCAGCTGCTGTCTGCGGTTGAGTCTGATCAGTCTGCCATCTTTAAAAGCTCAGCCTGACAAGTAAATAGCCCCAAATTGCCCCAGAAGAGATTTGTTTTGGCTTTTGTTTTGATTTGTGCAGAAATTACATTCCTTTTAGGAAATGGCAGGAAGATAGCTGCTGGTGGAGTCTGCAGCGTGTGAGGCGACCCTCATTTAAACCGGGGACACTGCGTCTTTGTCTTTGGCAGAATGTCAGCCATTTCCTTCCCCTGGACGTATAGATAGAGGTCTGATGACGATAACGCCTGAATATTGCACTCACATATTACAGCGCTGTGCACTGTGTCGCAGGTCAAACCAGAGGGTTGAGACAGCTTCCACCCAGAACAATGACTGTCTTTATATTCAATCTCCATATTGTTAAAGCTGTTTACTGCAGATGTTAATCTGCTCTGTCGACAAGGTGCATTTAACTGCAACCAGAGCTGCAGTGGAGGGTAAACACAAATAGTCAGAGACACTTCACTCACAGAATTGACCATTTATAGAAAATCGTTGCACAGATTTGGTGGAAAAGGTTCTGTTGCGTTACTTATTCCCCCTTAAAGCAACATTATGTAACTTTGGTACCTTCAAATAACAGCTTCACTATCTTTTTAATGGTACACTGAGTTGTAATAAGGTGACTATGAAATGGATAAAAAGTTCTTCCCTCTGATGTCCTTCGGCTCAAGCAGCCAGGAGGGGGAAGGAGGGGCTGATGAAGAGTAGCTGTTGGACCAGAACTGGAGCCCGGGATGAGCGGTCAGTGTAACCAGGGTCAACAGCTTCTCTGGACATTATGTCAGAGATCTCAGAGAGCTGAGAGGACGCTGATGGAGGAAGCTAAGAGTGGCTTTCAGACAGTGAGCTGGTCTTCTTGCTGTTGGACTCAGTAACATTAGCTACTCGCTTTCTCTGCTGTTGACCTTGATGTTTGATTGTGTTAGAAAAGTCTTCAACTCGCTAGTTTTTGATCATAAGTAATCAGAACGAATATACAGCTGTCTATAGCACAGTGGTACTGCAACTGGGAGGCACCAACTTGTAACACACACCAGCTCTTACATAATGCTACTTTAATAAACACATACATGAACTTTACAACTTAAATCAGCAACTTAAACCATAACAAACACCACATGAGGACATCAAGGAGTAACTGGACCAGGCAGCAGAGCGTCTTCCTGCCCAATGTTGTTGACTAGTGTATTTTGTCCTTAAAGAGGAAACAAACGGTGTGTTTCTCCTCTGATTCGCTGACTTCCTATCTGGTGCCACAATGTTGATGTAGCGTGAAATTCGATCTGCAGTCTGCACATGGTGTTTTATTTTGAAAAATGACCAAGTTCTCTGTTCTATGTCTGACTTCCTGCCAATGCGATCTGTTCTGTGCTGCTTGACGCCATCAAAAATAGATAAGACCCTAGAACAGACAAACCAAACGTTTCGTGGCCACTGTAGTTTCTCTGACACAATTGGAACAGGAGGGTGAAGCGAGGGGGTTGCACGAATGGCACTGAATCTTCTCCTTAGAAGCTACAGCAAAAAGTTCCAGTTGAGAAAAACAAAAGTCAATTTATCCTAAAGTCAAACAGTTGATTTTGGGGCCATTTGGCTTCACGTTAAAAACAAATGAATTCAGTTTAGTTATATTGTTAAATTCCAAACATTATCCTTCAATGAAGAAGATTGGGTTTGATATTCGTGACTGATGGCTCCATCTTTCTGAGGCACGTTAACCAGCTTCCACTGCTATCCAACACCTCATATATTTATGTATATATGAGATATAGATATTCATTCCTACAGTGACTGAAGCCATATTGGCAATAACGGCTCCCTTGATTCAAAGCCGCTTTGATCACATTCCCGTGTAAACACAGCAAGCATTCAGCCTTCAGCTTCCAAACCGACGCTGAAAGAAACAAAAAATCCACTCCAAAGTCTCCGATCCTTTCAACCGTGGCCGCGTCTCCGCGAGCACGCACTTTGTGTTTTTGTCATATCGAGATCTCTGCATGAGGAGGAAATTGGAAGCAGCACTCTGCTTTCATCTTTCCACCTCCCCACTGACTCAAATTAGGAACACACAGACACACACACACACACACACACACACACACAGTTACCTAGCGAGGACGAGCCTTTTTCCCTCCACATCGTCTTTCCTCGAGCGGATGATCCCAGTTTGACCTTAAAGCTCTCTGATGCACACATGCATACTCATAAATACTGATGTACAACTTTAATAACCAATAATCGGGCAAAAACTTACAATAATGTTAATACAAGACACGTTTATTTGTGTCAGTTCAAAGCCTGTTAGAAGAAGAGGCAGGGGGATTTGGAGGTAGGCGTGCCTCACTTCATAAAAGCATAACTTGAGGCGACACACAGCAAACAATGAAGAATACCTCCCCTCGGTGAAAGGAGACTCAGCAAAAATCAAAGCACAAAACAAAGAAGTTGACAACCCGGTGAATTTTAATAGGATTTGAGTCAGCAGCTTTTTACAAATTCTTTTCCCTCTCAATGTCACTGACACACAGGTACGGAGAGGAAGGTCGTCCTGCGTCTGTTAGCATATGTTAGCCTGTAAGTCACAACACACATTAACAGGAGGCGGTAAGAAAAGGTAGCAGTGGAATCGAGGATAAAAGAAATGTATTATACAACACAAGGTTGCGTAAAGAAATTAAAGTTTAAAGTTCCTTCATGCTACACATAAAGAAAGAGATGATTTCATTCATAGAATAACTCATAAATAAAGAAATATATACAGTTATCTTTATACATACAGGAAATAATTCTGCAGGTCATCTTTTGAACCAAAAACCAATGTAGGCTGGTTTTGTCAGGTAATACATGTTTTTGCAATAAAGCCAAAAACTACCTAGTCTCTTCAGGAAGTTGTGGTTTTCCTGCGAGTTTCACCAATCACAGCAAACGATGAGCATACCTCAACAAACTACTGGCTATTTTATTTTCACTGAAACAGCTTGCCTTCAACATTTAATGAATTATACAAAAAAAATATTTTTGCAATTCTCACTTTAACCAAACCTTCCTTGTAGTGTTGTTGAGAACAGTAACTGACTTTGATATTCTGACAGTAGAACATAATCTACCCGGCAGACAAGGATTGTTTGTTCTGTATCATGGTGTCTTGCTGAAGGCTTCCGTAAGTAATTATACATTTCGCAGTTTTATTCCAGTAACTTTACAGCCACATTTCAGTAAAAACATTTGAGTCACAATCTAGTTACAGTCATGTTTGGCCTCTAGTGCTGATTCCTTATAGATAACAATATATATTATATATAACTTACGATTTTTTTATCCTGACTGAAGGGAAGAACAAAACAAAATTAGAAAGGACATAACATCCATCTGCGATGACAAAATCCTCTAAAGTTGGTTCTTTAATAATAGAAAAGGTTTAAAGTTTTACATAGTTAGTGTAAATAGAGGAAGAACTTTACTCTCCACATGTTTAGGCATAAGTCCACCGCTAATAATAGTCTGCCCTGTTTCACTGTTTGCGATACCCCTCATCCACCATGGTACTGGGAGTGCGAGAGCAATAGCACAATTATCAAACAGTGGTGGGACAAATTAGACCGTGGTGGGCCGCCACAGTCTAGGTAATTAATGGTAAACATGCTGTGGTTTTCCCTCTGACGTCCTCCAGCTGCTCCGCCTCAACTCCGCTAATTACTGCTGTAGTAATAAACGTACAGAAAGACAAGAGTTTGCTTTGTTTGCTTTATTAAACAGAAACTGCCAGCACAAATTGGTGTTGCTGATAGGATCATTCGACAGAAACTCTGCCCCATCATTCCCCCCTAATTTCTGGCACCTGCTGTGGGGCCTTTAAAAGCCTGTCAAGCTCCACCCACTCTCACATACTGCAGCCAGAATCAGCAGCATTTCTGCCAGCTACCTTTTCCTTTGTGTCTTGTTGACTTTGGTTTGCAATAAACCTTGTTAAGCTAATGGTAATGTTAGCTGCCACTAGCTAGTTAACTTTTGTAGCTAACATTAGCTGACTCAGCCCCGGTGTGCTAGGAGCCAAAGCCAGCAAAAAAACCTTGGTACTGTTTTCCCTATGGTCAAACTGGCCTCCGGTGGCATCGGACCAGGTCCAGGGAGTAAATTTCTGGGTCTTTCTGGGTTTGAGCACAAAACTTTGGACCTGTGAACACTTCTAGTATGAAACATAAAAAGTGTGTAGTCCTGTGTCTAGTCTGAATTGTATCTGTTCCTATAATTGCAATGTTAAAAATTGTTAACTCTAGTGGCACCTGACACAACTAAGGTCCAGGCCTACAACAGTGTTACATAAAGATTTACTTTGTAAAAATCTATGTATTTACAAGTGGTGTTTCAATATTTTCAGTGTTATTGTCTAATGGTTTTGTGCCTTAAACCAAGACTCTACTGTTTTAATGCACAAAGCTCCTTAAAGGATGTAGTTTACATACTTTACAAATGCTGAGATTACCCCACAATGCAGCCAGTGAGTATCATTGTTGTTCCATTTGGGTTCATTTGAATAGCTTATATTTTGTATACTGTATAAAAAGAGGATGAATCTGTTTCCTAGCAACTGCTTTAATGGATGTGAGAAACTCATGTACCCTAGTTAGTGTGAAAAGCTTTTAAAGATGTCACTTTAAAGTTCTTGAGGAAACATGAAAACACATCTGCAGTCTGTCAATCCAACGTGAATCCCTCAGAGGTCTGAAGAAGGCGCTGCTCGGTAAACATTTACTTTACCTGTGTGATTACTGCAAACTCTGGCTCTCCACAGGGAGTTAAAAACCCAACAGAGTGGAGATAAACAGAGCAGAGGAGGGAGGAGAGGAAGATGAGACAGCAAAAAGCTCAAGAACTAATTAAAACTTTACGTTAAATATATTTAACAGACAACAAAATAGCAAATATACAAAAGATCTGGAGCAGTTCTATGGATGCAACTCAACAGAAACACAGTGAAAAGAATTAAGACCAACAGAGTAAATCGGACAAGACGAGAGAATCACAACATCCATTCGCAAGTCAGATAAAACTTCACCCACAGAACGGCAGCAACGCGACGGGTTTAAAATGCAAGTTTCGTTATAAAATCATCAAAAATTCACTATTTATCATAGACAGAAACTGTAGAAACAACCTAATCTAAGCTTAGAATAGCAAAATTTCATCAAAATCACTTCTTCATATCTCACTTATATTTACTATACGTAATTATTGTCTGCCACTAGGGGGTCTCTTACATTAAAGAATAACAATAGAGGAAGTGTGATGAGATGGTGAAGCAGCGTGGGATCATGGGAGTTGTTGTCTTCACCACCATTGGTGTCATTGCAGTCAGCTTCTCCTGGTTAGGATTCCTTCAGTGTTCATGGTTCAGGAGGTTTCTACTGGGAGCCCAATGATCCACAGAGGTCTCCTCCTCTCCAACACAAACAGAGCCGCTGATTAAAACCACTAAACACACTGAATAAAGCAGTTCCACCTTAAACACACTGAATAAAGCAGTTCCACCTTAACAATCACTGCTTCTCCCACACTGTTGGACAGACAAAGGACGTCCCGGAGGGGCTGCGAGCCGAGCTGCTGGTAACGTTAACTCAGCTTGTTTCTCTGATAACTTAAGATCCAGACGTCCAATGACTAAAATCCTTCATCCGGTTCAAATCTAGAGTTAAAAAGCACCAAGATCTAAACAATGGATGGTAACAATGTGGCTTCAGACTGGATAAACAGTCAATGTATGACAGCTTCTGGCAGACAACCACAATGCTGACGCAGGTACAAAGGGTCTTGTGTTTATACTCTGTTTAATGAGGAAATATTACAGATTATACAACAAACTCGTCCCAGCTGGCATTTCTACATTTACATTTCCACTGTTGATTTCAGTCACCTCAGCTCCCAAATCCTTCAAGTCGAAAGTCTTTTCACTGGAAAAATGTTTGCTGGAGGTTGAATAATGCAGTGATGATGGAACACGAGTAAATGCCTTCGTTTCAGAAGTCACAAGCCAAAAAAGTTGGAAACTCCTAGTTTTAGCTTCCCGTCTTCTTACTTACTCTTACTCTTTAAGCTGTTTGCGATCGTCTTTTTCTCTCTTCTTATGGAAATATATTATTTAGCGTTGGCAGTAATGTGTCATCTGCACTCATGCCCATAAAGCTTGTTTGAATTTAACAGCACAAGTTCAGCATTTTCTCCTTCTTCGTCCTCCTCTTCCTCTGCTCTCAGTGGGAGGTGTAGCTGTGGTTTACTGAGGGTGTGTCAGGTGCTGCAGTGAGATTATACAGCTCAGGCAGCACAAAGTACACACTCTTCATTCAGCACGGAGTTGCGCACTAATACCCCCCGAACAACATTTACACAGAAATCCCCAGTGTGTCTTCATCTCTAAATAATAAAGTTATTAAATACTTAGATAAAAGCAGAAAGTCTGAGTCCCGGAAGAGATTCCTGATTACAGAGTCTGGATTCAGTCTGTGATGTTCAGTTGCTTCCTCCCTCGTCTCCGATAGCTTCACTTATTTTGTTCCTTTGTTTCCTGCTCTGAAATGTGATTTTGTGTCCTCTTTTCAAGTAATTGCCGACAGAATAACATGCTTTTCTTCCCCTAATAAGGCTCTCATATCAGAATTAGATTTCAGTACTTTGCTGGGATGGTTTATGAGTCAGTGATGTCGCCATCTGTTTCTGTGAGGTTCAGTAATGTGATGACTGTACGACGGTGAGGCCTGTGCGCTTGCTGCTGTCGCTCGGTCCTTACAGAGTCTCTGGAGGATTCTGCAGACGGTTGGACGGTCTTGATTTGTGACCTGTGTCAGTGGAGATAAGAGCTTGGTTTGATTTTCTATTTTTGAAGCGTTTTTATAGCTTCAAATGAGATTGTTGTGTCAGTTGAGACTGCTCTGGTTTGTAAAGCGTTTATTCTGAACAGCGGTGGAAGAAGATCTTTTAAAGTCCCCCATCCAGTCAGAAATCTGTGTTTCTTCCAGTATGTAACTTATACAGTGTGATTCAGCAGTGCACACTGAGAGTGGACAGGGAGGAGGAGTCATCTTTGTAGATTCTGGAATAGTAGAAGAAGTAAATGACTTTTTAAGGATTTTAAAGTGGTGAAAACATATCAGACATACATTATTGTTCCAAGCAGACTGTTAGTATATGTCTTAATACATGTCTGGAGAGGATATTTAAGTAAAAGTAGCAAAACCAGAGTAAAAACACTCTTTTGCGATGATGTTGGCGCCCCCTGTGGATAAGAGGTAATGTTTCTACCACCTGGTTTCATTGATTTCAAGGGGTTTGTTTATTAGGGGTGTAAGAAAATACTGAAAAATACTGTATAATATTAACATTGTAATATGTTATTCTGTGATATTGTACCGTGTTGAAACTCCCCAACTGTTTTACAGCAGTGCCGTAAACGTACGCTGATGATGTTTGATCTTACAAGTACTGTGATAAACGCGAGTGCAGAAAATCTCTACAAAATATAATTTAAGTGCTCAAAATGTCCGATTGTGTACAAATATAGTTCCTTGTGTGAGATGACTTGAGTGCAGGGAGTGTTAAGATGCTCTGTGTATATAGTTACAGTAATCTGAGTCCGGATCTACAGTGACCTCTCTTGTCAGTGTAAAGGTCCTCCCACCGCCTCCTGTGGTTCATGTTATAGCTTACATTGATTCTCTGCTGCACACAATCTGTATGAGAGGAACAGCAGGGTGCCGTTCCTGCATGCAAACCACCAAAGATGTTAGCAGCTTCAGAAACGTGACTGAGTAAAGGTTTTCAGGTCTGATGCAGTTAATGATGCTGTAAACAGCGTGAGGTGATGGAGCCATCGTCCATGTTTGCACAGCAGCAGAGAATCCAACGCTTACACTGGGTGGGTTTCGTCTGCAGATTAAAGGATAATTCTGGTTTATTATCATTTACAAGCAGTTTATTCAGATTATCTATACCACTTTATATGAAAGTGATAAACATCGTCTTTGCAGGTCAAAGCTGAAAAGTTTGGGTAATAATTGTACTGCTCACCCTCGGTTTCTCTTCAAAATAATAATTTTGTTTAACTTGGAAATTTTGTTGAGAGCTATTTTCAGTGTTGGATTAAAGGTTGAGAAACATTGTTAAATCATCATATAAAATATCATCAGACGAACGACATGTAAGCACACAAACATCCAAAACACAACGCAGTAAAAACTACTTAGACTGTTTTTACAAAACTACAGTGACCAAAGAGACGACTGTAGGTGTGTAGGTTGGCTAACAAAGGAGGTAACAAAAGAAGGTGTAAAACTCTTTGCAAATAGTACAAACATGATACAGAGCAACGTCACAGCAAGTAATGAAACTAACGTTAGCTAGGTTATTGGTTAGCAAACTGCCGCTACAGTTGCTGCTGCTAAGCTAACGTACATCAAACGAACGACACAAAGGCAGTTAAAACTACTGTTGAAATAGTTTTTACAAACCTACAGCGATTGAAGAGATCTCTGTAGCAAATACCACTGGTGCTGTTGGTTAAAATCTGTCAAAAAAACAACAGAATTTGTACAAAAGCAACCAAACACAATCCAGATTCATCATCTCATCACTCTTTATGTAAACTGTCTGGTTTCTTTACTGCCTGTCTTCATCCACCGACTCCCACGCTGCTCGCAAGGTTAACAGTTAAAGTAAATATAAAAACCTTGATGTCAAAGAAAGGAATGGAGACGTCCGTCAGTGTGATGTTTGAACTCAGAGTAACAGAGGGATTTAGTGGGCTAATCTGTATTCAAGGATGTACTGAGAAAATGAAGCATTTTAAGCCTTTTGTTTAGGTGTGATTTGTGGTTCCCTTGAGTTACTTCTGATTTTAATTAGTAGGACTTTTCAAAAGGAAATGTGGTTCTCTGGAAGGTTGTGCATGAATGAAATCCAAAGTTAGGCAGAGGAAACCCTGCGTAAAGAAGCACTATTAAAACAGAGCCTCCCCAAATAAATGAAGATATTCTTAGTGTTTCTCTCCTGTTTATTCAATGTATTTTTAAGAACCATCGTTTTCCACCTTTTGACACGTCCTACAACAAATCAAAGTCTGTGTGTTCCTGTGTTTGTGCTGAGAGACTGTGTGCCTGAGCTATGTATACCGGAGTGTGATTGATTATATTCGATAGAGGAGCGTAACAATCTGGAGCTCTGCTGTGGAAGTACCTGTCAGGTTTAGATAAGCATTAAAAAAAATAGAAGCGAGGGAGAAAAGAGAGAATACACAGAGAGTGAAAGAGATGGAGAGGAGGAGGAATAATAAAGACAAATGTTAGCACATTCCTCATTAACAGGTAGCATCCTTTACAGATCAATACGAGTTCATGTTCAGCTGCTAAAGAGAGAAATTATTTATAATGGAGATTAATATTTGTGATCTGACATATCAGCTCAGTCTGATATTTCTGGGAATATATTTATCAGCTCAACAGGAATCAGAATATTTCTGAGTTTGTACAGAGATCAGATCGGGGACAGAGCAGGAGGAAGTTCAAATTAAATACAACACACCCTTTTCACTACTCACAGGTTTATATAAAGCTGAACTAATCTATATTCTCATACCAACAAAACACAACAGAGTAAAAACTAGCAAGAGTTAGCTGTTTCAATTATTTGTTTTTTTACAAAAATGCAATGACCAAAGAGAACCGTAGGTTTGTAGCTAAGCTAACATGGAAGGAAACGTTGCAAACTTGTATGTTTCTGTCTTTGTGGCTATTATTCCCTTCACAGACAAATAACATGACACAGAGCCAACAATAACACAGCAAGTAATGTAACTTACGTTGCTACAGTTGCTGCTGTGAAGCTAACATCATCAAACAAATGACATACATTATGAGGACCATAATGTTGTGGCCGATCGGTGTGTAAGCACACAAACAGCATCTAAAATATGACATTAAAACTAGCAAGAACTGTTTGTTGAAATTGTTTTTACAAAACTACAAAAGACCAAAGAGACGACTGTAAGCTAAGCTGACAGGGAAGGTAACGTTAGCAAACTTAAACAACCATGATACAGAGTGAACAATGAGACAGCAAGCCACGTAATTATCGTTATCATTTTGACATTATCTCACTATTTCAATGACTAACAATTATGATTTGATCATTTTTGTCAGATTTTAAAATTTGACTGGCCCTCCTATAGTGTACAATATCACTGGGGAAGTAATCTTAAAAGGTTAAAAAGGCATGTTTTACTTAATCTGGGTTTAAATAAACAACCAACCACACACACATTAAGAGATCAGTCATTCAGACGGAGATAAACTGAGATACCTTAATAAACATCTCTCTCATATTTCCTCCATTTGTCCCTCAGCTCCTGTTTTCTCACCGCGCTGTCAGTCGGTCACTGATTCTTTTGGAGGTAAACAAAAAGCACCGAAAACCTTCATTTGTCCTTGTTGTCATAAGTTTGTTGCAGAAGTCTGATTCCTGCACACACACACACACACACACACACACACAGAGTCCAGGCTGTCAAATGTCAGCAGTTACAGTAGAGCGACATGGTGTGTGGAGGCTTCACAGAGAGAGATGATTGCTTGTGTTATCAGTGTTGAAACAGACAAATCAATCCCGCCCTGACAACCACACAATTAGCCGCTTTATTAGCCTGCTTGTAGACCAGCTCATCTGGAGGGGGGAGTCAAGTACCCGCAAATAAATGTTCCAGCACACGGCTGAGCGGAGTGACGGAGGAGAAAGTAAAGAGTGTGTGTGTGTTTAATATGGAGAGCGGGGACAGGGGTGAAGATTGATTGGGCTGATTAAAACTGTGAATTACAGAGAGGATCAACGCTCTTGCTGCATATCTCACTTGTTGACCATAATGAGGGCTGTGCTTCTTTAGTCAGTCTGCAGCTGAAGGGGACACACACACACACTAATAATAATAAACTTTATTTATCCAGCACTTTTCTACACAAAGTTAGAAAGCGTTAAACCAGGATTAAAATACTTAAGGACTGAGGCAATTAAAATCCGATAAAAACAGTGATAATAATAAAACATAAAAGACATGCTGAAATAAAACACTGTGTGCTAGCGTTAATTAAACACTTTTGAGACGTAATTTTTATTTATAATATGTAACATTTCCTCATTAAGTATCTATAAACAGTAGACCTATATTCTATATGTTAATTGAAAGATGATGAGAGCTGCTCCTCCTCATTAAACAGTGTATAAACTCTATATACACTATAGATCTGTGTTCTGTATGTAGTTGATTCGATCAATAATGTAAAACCAATGGCGTCATATCCCCTTTGTGCCTGCGTCAGTGGTTGTCTGCCAGAAGCTGTCATACATTGACTGTTGATCCAGTCTGAAGCCACATTGTTACCATCCACTGTTTAGATCTTGGTGCTTTTTAACTCTAGATTTGAACCGGATGAAGGATTTTAGTCATCGGACGTCTGGATCTTAAGTTATCAGAGAAACAAGCTGAGCAAACGTTAGCAGCAGCTCGGCTCGCAGCCCTTTCGGGACGTCCTTTGTCTGTCCAACAGCGTGGGAGAAGCAGTGATTGTTAAGGTGGAACTGCTTTATTCAGTGTGTTTAATCAGCGGGTCAGTTTGTTCTGGAGAGGAGGAGACCTCTGTGGAATTCTGCTGCCAGTAGAAACCTCCTGAGCCATGACCACTTAAGAAATCCTAACCGGGATTTTTGTACATCTCACTTGTTTAAATCGTATTAAATCTTAAAGTTATGTCTCATTAAGGGCGTGGTCGCTTTGAGTGACAGGTGGGTTGTATAGTCCATGTTGAGTTTGTTGGCTATAAATCATTAACAGGGAGCAGCATCCATCCAAACTCTGACTATCCTCTATTCTGTTGAGCTATTACAAAGTTTATTGGTCTGAGAGTTTAGACTGTGTGAGTACAGTATGTGTGTGTGTGTGTGTGTGTAGGGATAGCAATTGATTTCCCCCTCCGCAATTGTATAGGTTAACTCAGCTGGACCAGAGAGGGAGGAATGAGGGGATGGATGAGGATTATTTGGTGGTTTCACACACACACACACACACACACTACACCTAAAATCAATAGGGGTAAGAGGAACATCACCCTGAAGACTGATTGTTTCCAGCCCAGATGCAGAAGGAGAGAAAATGGCTTTCTTATTGAATCAACACCAACCTGCTGCTCCCTTATCACACACACTGTATGCCTCCTCACACACATACACACCTGTGTGTTGTGTAAGGGAGGAGATAGAGTAGCGGAGAGAAAATTATCAATCAAAACCATCAGACACTTTCTAATGAGCCTGAAGCCAAACACAACCCCCAGGAGAGCCGAGGCTTGTTCCTCTGGTGCCGCCATGTTTTCACTCCTTATTATCAGTCTCACTCCCTCACGCCGGTGAACTCACCAGAGCAGGAATTTATCCCATCAAAACAATTTACCATCGCAATCTAATTCCCACAATCCTGCCTCAGACGTCATCAGATGTTAAGATCCTCGAGCGGCGTTTCCCTCCGGTTGAAATCACTTGACAGGAAGTTTATTCACGCTGGTGGAAGAAAATTAAATGTGTTGAAAGCCATTTTAGTTTAAATGCATCTCAGTTCATTAACAGCTCATTTTTAAGTTTTAAGTTATTTTTTTGGCCTTTTCATGGCTTTATTGGATAGGACAGCTGAAGATTGACAGGAAGGGTGGATAGAGAGAGAAGGGATGACATGCATTAACAGCTCATTTGACTGAAGATATTTTGAGTTTAAATGAGATGTCCACGTTTTAATAGCAAAATTTCAGTAAGTCTTAATAACGAAGAGTTTATTTAAAGAATATTTGGCTCAAATTGTCTACAAAACATATGTGAAAGCAGATGTATGCTCGCCAACTGACTAATTAAAACCACCAAAACACGGCTATGTTAGCCAACAGTGAGAGATAATACAGATGGTGGATTAAAGTTTTATTTATTATTATTATATTATTGAAGATCAGAAGAAACTTTATAGATTTGTTGGGAAAAAACAGATCAATCAACCAGCTCAGGGTCTATCAATAATTATCTTCTCTGTCTTAAGTGTTCAAAAGTCTGATTGCCCATGGATGGAAGGTGCTTCTAAGCCAGTTTGTCCTGCTCCCCAATACCCTGTATCGCTTCCAAGAGGGCAGGAGATTGAAGAGGCCATGGCCTGGGTGTGATGGGTCAGACAGGATCTTCTTGACCCTGTTTAGCCCTTGCGTATTTGCACTCTCTTCCAGGGAGGGCAGCCAATAATTTGCTGTGCTGATTTAATGACCCCTTGCAGGGCTTTCCTATCCTTGGCCGTGCAACCTGGGTACCATATAGTGAGGCAGTATGTCAACACAGTCTATATGGTGGAACGGTAGAAGGAACGCAGTAGGTGCACATCCAGGTAACATTTCCTCAGCAGTCTTAGGAAGTGTAGCCTCTGCTGGGCCTTTCTATCGCTGACATGTTGATGGACCACGTTAAGTTGTCAGCCACATGCACCCCAAGAAACTTAAAAGAGGAGACTCTCTCCACGCAGTAGCCCTCTATCTGTAGTGGGGCAGGGTCAGCTCTCTTCCTCCTCCAGTCCATCACCATCTCCTTGGTTTTGCTGGCATTCAGCAGGAGGTTATTCGCTGAGCACCAGGCTGCGAGCCTCTGGACCTCCTCCCTGTATGCTGTCTCATCACTGCCACAGATGAGGCCCACCACTGTTGTGTCATCTGCGAATTTGACGATGATGTTAGAGTGGTGGAGAGGGGCACAGTCGTATGTGTGTAGGGCATACAGGAAAGGACTTACCACCCAGCCTTGAGGCGAACCTGTGCTCAGTGTCCAAGTGGTGGATGTTAGGGTCCCAAACCTCACTGTCTGTGGCCGGTCTGTCAGGAAGCTGTTTATCCAGTCACAGGTGAGGGGTGGGAATCCCAGGTCAGTTAGCTTCTGGAAGAGGATGTTCGGCAGTATGGTGTTGAATGCCAAAACTAAAATCAACAAACAGCATCCTGACATAGTTCCCCAACCCCTCTGTGTGGCCCTTATAGGCAAACTGCTGCTTGTCGAAGTTCTGGGGGAGGCAAGACTTGAGGTGGGGCAGGACAAGCCTCTCAAAGAACTTCATGACCACAGAGGTCAGTGCCACTGGTCTGTAGTCATTAAGGCTGCTTATAGAGGCCTTCTTAGGTGAAGGAACGATGGTGGCTGTTTTCAGGCACGGTGGAACAGTGGCCTGTTTCAGGGAGATGTTAAAGATCCTTGTTAGGACTCCTTAAAGCTGGTCAGCGCAGGCCTTCAGTACTTTGCCCAGTACCCCGTCTGAGCCTGCTGCTTCGTGTGGGTTCACAGCTCTCAGAACCCTTTTCACCTGATGTTCCTGTAGTTCAAGCAGGTGGGTGTTTGAAGGCTGAGGAGCTGTGGGGCCACTCTCTGGGTTTGGAGTAGCGGAGTGGGGCCTCACTGACTCAAAGCAGGTGAAAAAGTGGTTTAGCTCTTCCACCAGGGAAGCATCGGCATTTCCCGCTCCGGACGGGTTGCCCTTGTAGTTTGTTAGATGCCGTAAACCTTCCCACACTTGTCTGGGGTTATTGTCAGCCAGATGGTTCTCCACCTTCCTCTTATACTCCCTTTTTGCAGCCTTAAGTCCTCTCCTCAAGTTAACCCTGGCCACGCTGTACAGGTTTGGGTCACTGGCTTTAAAGGCGGAGTCTCTGGCTCGTAGCAGTGACCGCACCTCCGCTGTCATCCAGGGTTTTTCGTTATTGTAGACCCTTATCTGTTTGTTTACTGTGACATTATCAGTGCAGTGTTTCTTCACTGCCTCACGTCATACCATATATTTTATAGTGTAGTGTTACTACCAAGTCAGGGTAGTCACACTTTGTTTGTCCTTAACAAATGGAAATAAATGAAAAATAAACAGGAAATAACAAGAGACACCGCTCAAAAAAGAACATATTTAACATGTACTGTTTGATGCTGAGGACAGTATTTGGTTGGACATGTCCAATGTGATGCTGCTTGGCACAGTCACAGCTTTCATCAAAAATCAGACACTTCTGGGTCGCGCCGCTTTTGGCTGAATCAAGAGTGAACTGGCCATGGCCATGGCACCCGGTGGATTGTATTATTTTGTAATGAGCACTATAGCTGTGTATTGGAAATAATCTACATATCATGACACAGGGGTCCAATGTACTTTGAGGTGATATATATTGCAGGTTTTTTATTTTTATTTAAGAAAATTGTAATAATATAAAGAACACACACAATGTATAAAATCTGAATAAAAGAATTAAATGTCGCAATATTTGTAATATTTTCTTACTTGTTTGTTCCTGTTTCATGTTACTGTGTAAAACAAGTCAAACTCTCCAATAGAAGAACTAACCCAATTACTGGTGTTCTCCACAATCAGTGGTTATATTCTTTATTTAATCAGTGAAATTACAGTTTCTCTTAATGTGTGAAAATGAAGGAGAGCTTGTCCCTGAATCCGAGTGTCTTATCAAGTCCCCACAGAGACATCATCAACTGGAGAGTCTTTACCAGGGCAGGTAATAATGAAAACTGAGGGTAACACAGGCTGCACAGAATATCCTCACAGAGCTGAGATCATTCTCTGCTGTAAAATGACTGTAAATGCAGGTTTGGGAATTCAGGGTTCAGATCGATAGCGAAACTTCTTACCTGTGGGAATATGTGAACAGCTCCATGGAGGAATGAGAAAGTAGATGATTGGAATTGGAAACGACGTCAAATTAATTGATAACAATTGTTGGTTTAAAAACTTAACATAAAAACACTAAAAGCTTTAATTATTTTACAGCTGAAGTCAGAAAATGAATTGAAAATCAGAATCAGAAATACTTTAATACTCGCAGAAGGAAATTACTTTCGTTACAAACTCCAGATATACATACAACATATAATATATTAAGAACATTTTGTAATGAAAATGAAAAAACTGTTCTTTTATCTGTTGAATCTATAATCTGTAACATTTCTATATTAAAATGTCTTTAAACACTAGACCTATGTTATATATATTGTTGAGCTGTGTCCTTATGATGGAGAGAAGATAAAGCCAAGTGAGCAAGTGAGAGCTGCTCCAGCTGAACAATAAGAACTCAAATCTGTAATCTGTCACATTTTCCGTTAAACACTGTGTAAACTGTAGAGCTATGTTCTATATGTAGTTGAGTTGTGTTCTTAAATTATCCGAAATGTTTCCAACAAACTCAGAGAAATCTGTCATTTTATTCAGGTAACTCTGCATTTCACCGGTCGCCTGTCAATGGCGATTATAAGTCTACTTCCTGCAAAGTGATGTCACCCATTGGTTTGTGGAGAACCGTTCTGAAGCCTCCAGTTCGGCATTATAGTCGTCGCCATGACGGTTAGACTGAGCAAGCAGAAGTGATGGTCACACAGTCAAATGTGTTTGTGAACAGATTTGAGGAGAAATAGTCAACAACAGAATCTGGATCCATATCTGATCAGCACTGCCTAGTCTGACAGTTTGATCTGAGTTTGGTGCGTTGAGCTGGACGGACTCACTGAGAATGAGCTGTCAATCACTAGGTAGCCCTGCCCTAAAGCATACCCTGCTTTAGGGTCTATTTTACTTTAAGACCATAATTTACTAAATGCACATCATGCGGTATTGAAGAAGACTAAAACTAGAGACTGAGACCAGAAACTCATCAGGAAACTGCATGCTATTGGTTTTTATTGCAGCCAATGGCGCTCCTCCTGCTGGCCATTACATAGAATACAGGTTTAAGACACTTTACAGACCTGGAAGCTCTGTCCAATATATACACCAATCAGCCATAACATTATAACCACTGGACTCCCTGACCGGTCTCAGACCTATTGTAATGCACTGTGTGTTCTGACCCCTTACTATCAAAACCAGCATTAACTGTCTCAGCAGTTTGAGCTACAGTAGCTCGTCTGTTGGACTGGACCACACAGGCCAGCCTTCACTCCCCACCTGCATCAATGAGCCTTGGCTGCCCATGACCCTGTTTCCAGTTCTGTTCCTTCCTTGGACCACTTTTAATATGTACTGACCTCTGCAGACCGGGAACCCCCCACAAGAGCTGCAGGTTTGGAGATGCTCTGACCCAGTCGTCCATCACAATGTGGTTCTTGTCAAAGCGGCTCAGATCCTCACGCTGCCCATTTTTCCTGCTTCTAACTGGTCAACTCTGAGGATCCCCCCCCCCAACTGACAGGAGCCCCGATACCCAGATAATCAGTGTTAAGTGCTCACTGTGTTAGTGCTGATCTGTGAATATACATATACACAGTAGTTCCATACTACATAACAAAAGCAAATTAAATCAGCTTTTTCTTTTTTAATATAGAACTTTCAAAAACATCTCTTCACACCATAAATTCTCATTAGATTTATCAAAGGAGAGGACACCATGTCCACTGATAGAATATTGGAGGAAAACAGGTTTGATGAAGAACCATTTAACTTTAACAAGTGGCTGAAATGGCCGTCGGGGATATCTGATAGAAATGTGTGAAGATGAAAGCGAAATCTTCTATGTGTGTGTGTGTGTGTGTGTGTGTGTGTTGTCAGTGTTTGTCTGTCTCACCTGTGGGAAGTTTTTCAAGCATCCTTCATGTTCTCTTTAGCCGCAGCCTCCAGAGAGCAAACTGAAAGCAGCTGAAAGAGAAGAAGTGACTCGTTGAGGTAAACAGCGTCATTTCCGCACTGATACTG
The DNA here is from genome assembly GCF_905237075.1 of Dicentrarchus labrax. NCBI lineage: Eukaryota > Metazoa > Chordata > Actinopteri > Moronidae > Dicentrarchus > Dicentrarchus labrax. The sequence continues at coordinate 35,996,913 of NW_026136719.1, forward strand.
GTTCCATATCATCTGCTTCTTCTTTATCATAATCTCAGACTTTACCCACATTAGCATGCTTATATATGCAGCAGTGCGCGCACACACACACAGACACACACACACAGACACAGACACACGTGCGCTCACAAGATCAAAACCCAGTTTGAAACGACTCCAATGGGATGTGCTGAGATTAAGGGGATTAAAAGTCATGGAGCCCCAGCAGCAGAGAGAGAGTCGTTCCCAAGGTAACAGCGCTCGCAGCTTCCCTTCACCTGACACACTTAATCTGCCTCTCCGCATCAACACCGTAAACTCCCTCTCTACTTATTTCCTTTTTTCTTTTGTAACACCTTCTGTCACCACAACACTTAACTTTTATCCCAACATACTTTTCTCCTCCTCTGCTTCCAACTTTCCCTCCCGCTCCCGCAGTCTGTTATCTCTAACTGTAGTGTTTAAAGTCAAGTCAGTTTTATTTATATATCCCACAATCAGTCCATGCAGAGACATTGCTGGAAAGAAATAAGTACATTTACTAAAGTACAGCGTCCAGAGCGGAGCGTGTTTCTATGTGTGTGTAATGAAAACAGCAGTAAGGATTAATAAAGTTCACACATAACCCCTTCCTAACCGCTGTATACGTCTCTAATGTTAGCTATCGTTACCAAGGTTATGCTAGCTCGCTTACATACTGAGACTTTACTACAAAATTGACAGTAATTCGCTTAATTCTGAACTGATTTTAACAAAATTTGTTTTGTTGTAAATGTGAGAAATGGACGTGAAAACAGTATATTTAGAGCAGCACTTTGTTCAAAAGAGAATGAAAACAAGTACATTTAACATAGTGCTTGTGAGCTGTAGCATAAAGTATCAACACATGGTACAAATTACTGTTTAACGGAACAAATTTCATTTTATAACAATATGTATATATGTAATATGTATAGAAGTCTACATATTTAAAGAAACTGACAACTAAAATTGTAAATAATTTACAGTTGATATTGTCTGTTCATAGGTCGGAGCAGGAGTGGAAGCTGTGGCTCTAAATTTCAACCAGTAAACAGTATCAGGTTAAATTTCTCACAGTTATAACAAACCAAATGTTATGAAAATGGGTGGTATTTAGTGGCATCTGGTGGTAAAGTCAACAGCCCTATCTAGAGTCAGTGTTTGGTTGGTTAATGTAGAACCATGGTGGTTCAACATGGCGGACTCTGCCAGAAGAGGACCCGCTCCAGCTGTAGATAAAAACGTCTCATTCTAAGGTAACAAACACACAATGATTCTTATTTTCAGGTGATTATACACTAATGAAAACTGACCTATGAATATTATATTACATTTCTGACAATAGATCCTCCTCAATGTTACACACTTTAATTAAAAGTTGCACCACTTCCCTTGATTAAAAAAACTGCCCAAAAACCTCCAGTAACTGGAATTAGTATGAAATGTAAGGAAGAGCAGCAGAGGACGGATCTTTCATCCAGAAGGCACTATACGTGACAGATGACTGCAGATTAAGTGCAAACACAGATGAAGAAAATGGATCAACTTCCAGGTGCTATTAAACACCGGTGGGACCTGGAACACACCACCTCCTGAACCAGACTCTGGAACCAGGATGAGATTCATTGAGCGAGTTTAGAGACAGTGACAGTGGAGAGGAGCATGGCTGGGTGAGTTTGCTGTGGAAGATTCCTGTCCCTGGGGAGTCGGGGTATTTCCAGGATGTAGTTCAGTCCCATGTTGACTGCATCATCCACTCACTTGGCTGGTAGGTGGACTGCAGGGGGTCCAGCAGGGGGTCTGTGATGTCCTCCAGGTGGGCTGCTGTGTGCTCTGCTCTGAAGTTACATTTTGGTCCCCTCTGTGAGGATAATAATGCATACGGAAACAGCGGTCCACACTACAGCTTTAAACTTTAACTTTCACTTTATGACCTTCTAGGCTTTATAAAACATCCAAAAAACATATTTAGGAAACGTTATCAGCCAGGTCTAATGAACCTGTCTGTGCACCGTTCTAAATTAATGAAATAAACTGAAGGAAAACAAAATCTGAATGTCTCATAAATATTTCTGACAGCACTGAGTGTCGTTCTTCAGTTAGCTCTCTGCCTCGTAGCGCAACGTTAGCTCTCTGCCTCATACTCTCATCGGTTCATTGGAAAACGCATGAAAATACACAATAATTAAATAAATCTTTTTTTTCCTTTGGCGAGTGAACCATGGTATAAGCGGGATAATGCCTTTGAGGTGTTTAATTTATTAACCAGGAAATAATGGACGACGTGGAGGCCAGAAACATTTTTATCCCTTCTTTGTCTGTTTCTGGTTCTGATATCTCCAAAACTCAGCGACTCACACCAAAATAATCTAGATGGATAAATGGGACAATAGGACAATGTGTATTTTTGATTTTGGGGTGAACTGAACCCACTTCAGTCTTAATTTAATTTCTTGACGTATTGGTTTGTCAATTTGGAGCCGGTGCGTGTTTCCATGTTTATGAGCAACCAGAGGCAGAAGAGCTGGTGCCCCCATTTCTTTATAAGTGTGTGTGCGTAATAAAGGCTGCGTCAGAGATAATTGAGTGTGGATGCACATTTCATCGTCTGATAGCATCAATAAAGCAGGAGAGGGAGGCAGACCGCCCCCCGCAGCTGGAGGTTAGAGGGCCTCATTAGCCGACCATCAGAGGCTGTAACTCACTCAGAGAGACATCAGTGAGGGCCCCCCAAGTGTCCTCCTGATCAGCCTGATTCACACAGCCCTCCTGCGCCTGCTCACTCTCTTCTTACGTAACAGCAAGCCTTCACTCACAGCCAATGCGGAGAAACACACCTTGTATTGTTGTTTCTGTACGTACGAGGACCCGAAGAAAACTTCCTGCACTCAGGACGCTATGCAGAGGAACAATGAGCCTGTTCAGCTTCCATGTGTAGACTCCTGTTATATTTCTATAATAATCAGTGAGTGTGAGTCAGAGAGTGAACAGGTTGTAGCGTAGCTTTGTTCCTCTGCTGCCTGTGGACTGATTTGTATGTGTCTCTATGTAGGGATGAGGGTCAAAGGATGTGACCTTTATGCTCCCGTGTGCCTCTTCTCTCCACTTCCCTACAGTGTCAACAGTGTGCAACACTAGCTAACATTAGTTTATAAATGGAGTCGTTGCTTCGTGGTGTTGCCTGATGGGGTGATTTGTAAACGGCGAGCTAGTTAGTAGCATGAAGCTAATGGTCCAAATAAAATATAGGAACATCGCAGATGGAAACATTATTCTAAATATGATTGTCAGTTATTTTACAGCGTTCAGTGTTTGTCACTGTTGGTCCAGGATGATGCGTCTGTAATTAATTAGTGTTATTGGAGGTTCACTGTACAGTGTGATATAGTATAACAGTCAGTCTGTATCAAGAAGGTTAATGTTTATTTATAATCTGGTAAAACAATGAAATTGATGTACAATAAGTGAACTGTGAAGCTGATCTGTTGACATGTGTGAACACACACACAGACGCTACGGAGCATGCTCAGTTGAGGCAGGAGTCACACGGGGGCACACAGAGATTTACTGTTGATGCTTTCGCTGAAAGACATGTCAGAACTCCTTTACCTCTTCTTCCTCCACACACACACACACACACTCTCTTCAACCCCGAGGCTGTAATCAGGGAAATGTTCTAGCAAATTTGTTGTGCAATAGCAGCCCCAAAGGAGACTGAGTAATGATGCACTAAACAAATACACACAAACACACACTGCCTTATTGTCTGTGTGGTTGTTTCATTGTTCACATTGATACAAACAGACTTTAAAAGGAGACAAGAGCTGTGTCCCAATTCCATATGCAGACAGTATCAAGTGTTCAATATTGCGTTTTAATCTGCAGGACGCTGATTCATTCAAGGGAAATTGAACAGAAATCACCTCTTTACCGACTTCTACTAGCAGGAGATGATAGAAGGAAACAGACGTCAGTCAAACAGCAACTTAAAACCTAAGACAGAAAATAAAATGTCCAAAGAATCAATACTGTTCTAACCTGATGTTTTATTGCACATAACCATCTGGGAAGTTGTTGGGAACAGGGGGAAAAAAACAAACAACATCTATCATCAGCTTCAACCAATCAGATCAATGAACCGTATAGCTTACTACTTTTGTTCCTTCGAAAAGAAAAACTTTAATTAAATAAATACTCCCCAGTTCTGCTGCTAGCAGAAGCTACGCTAACCTCAGCAGCCACCACTGTTGTGTCTTGTCGCTGTGTCACACTTAATGCTGTTTTTGTACAGTGATCAGTGAGCTCTGGTCCCATGAAACACTGTCACTAGCTAACTAATTAGGTCTGGATTTTGATATAAAAGTGCAGAGAAATCTCATTTTTGTTAGATATTTTGGCATACATTGTGAAATAGAGACACAATATGACTGAGGATGTAATCTGAAAGGGTTAAAAGGGCATCTTTTTGTTAACTTTAAGGGTTGTATGTTTCCAGGAGTATAACGGGATATTTGACCATGGGGGTGAAAGAAAAACATGCTGAAAACATAAACCCTTTGAAAAGTCTCCGGAATGTCGTATTAATTGGATACTGAGCTTCCTCCTAATGTCCAACATGCATCCTGCTTCCAGCCTGTCCTCCACGTTGCTCCAGAAATGCACTCAGCTCACCAACTGAAACGATTAGTCAGTAACGTGCCTGTGAGCACCGGAGTCTGTCAGCATTCGCTCATTATGGAGAAAATATGATGAAGACATGAAACAATTTTCACACCTTTTCTTTTTTGGGTAACATATAACTCACTTTTTCATACGTCCATATGTGCTCTAAGATCCCTCCGGCTCTCCGTCATCTTCTGCTCCACCCAGAGCTTCCTCTATCTCCCTCCACCAGCTCTCCTCTCCCCCTCCGAGCCTCCCTCCGTCACCGCTGCCTTCACCTCCAACAGCAGAGCCACAGAGGCCATCCGAGTAACTGTATCTCTGCTATCTTTAAATCCTCCAGTGGGGTTACTGGAATCATTTCATTGTGTATTTTATAAGTAAAAGCCTGGTCTCTCTGTATATATATGTGTGTGTGTGTGCCTGCAGCGAGGCCTCGGCTGGGTAACAGGCTGAGAGGATGTGTGTGTTTGTGTGGGATGGAGGGGTTGATATCACAGCCAGTTTATCAGCAGCTGGGTCTGATTGGAACCGGGCCTGAGGACAGGAAAGTAATATAGTGTTGAACTGAGATCTCCTCTCATCAGATCCCAGGGCTCAATGTGTATGTGTGTGCGTGAGTCACATGTGCATTTGTTTGTGCCTCTGTTGTGTGTTTTGTGTACCAGATCTCTGATAGGCTGGAAAGGTTGCGGCTGACTGTCACTGAGCGTCTGTTCCTGTTTGTGTTCAATGCACGCGCTCCCACACATCACTGTACAGATACACATTGAGTGAGTGAGTGGAGATAATGGTGAAAAATATAAAAACACACCTTCAAAGTTGTGTATTTTTACAATGTTGGCAAATTTTCTCCACTTCACAGTATGTTACTGTGAGCTCCAACAGTGAAAAATGTCTTTTTAACTCTCTAATACGTAATATTTGTGCATTAAAATGATGTATATAAACACTAAAGCAATGTTATATATGATGTTGAGAATGAGCATGTGAGAGCTGCTCCAACTAAACAAGAACTCAAATTAAATCTATAACATGTAACATTTCCTCATTAAATGTCTATAAACAGTAAACCTATATTCTATATATTAATGATCCGTGTATGTTTTGGTCATTGGATTTTCCTTTCAGAAACGGGTATTAAAAAATAGAAAACGAGTGGTTATTTGATTTTCGTTTTAAAATACAAAAATTAAAATTGAAATACAAGGCGTTTTTCTTTTTCATGGTCAAAAAGGGATGAACGAAATTAAAAAAATGATTCGATTTTCATTTTCTATTTCATATAACAAAAAATAAAATCACTAGAAAACAGAAACGGAAAAAAGGCCTGTTGTTTCATATTCTGAGACCGGATGTTGTCATTTATAGGACGGTGCTGTGTAGAAGAAACAGTGGGCTAGTAGACTGCGGTCAATCCAGCCGTGAGTCCGATCTCCGTGGTCAAATCAGCCGCACTTAAATTTAGAGTGCACAAGTATTCTCAGCATTATGGTAAATGCGGAGAAACAGCGTATTTACTTCCGGTTTTCAAAATAAAGGTATTTAGAGCCGTAAGCTATAATTAAAATATGTTACATTAAAGTGTTGTGCCCCTGATGAATAAAAAAACACTTTATATCAAGTATCTTTACTGCACCAGTGTGGGGAAATGCCAAAATAAAAGCCTAATATTTATGCCTCCAGAGATTGCATATTTTCATTTATTTGAGGTACTGTAAAAACATATTGCTCAGTGTTTCCTGGCTACTGATGGTATATTTGACTTTTACACATATGAGACTACAAACATACTTAATATCAAGCATTTTTACTGTACCAATTTGGAGAAATTCAACAATAAAAGTCCATATTTGTACCTCCAAGTGGTATTTTCATATATTTGAGCTACTGTAAAAACACTTTGCTCAATAATTCCTGGCTATGGATGGTATATTTGACTTCTACACATCTAAGACTACAAGTATACTTAATATCAAGCATTTTTACTGTACCAATTTGGAGAAATTGAAGAATAAAAGTCCCATATTTATACTTCCAGATTCCATATTTTCTTATATTTTTGAGCTACTGTAAAAACATATTGCTCAATATTTCCAGGCTATGGGTGAAGCATTTTCATTATACTTCAATAATGCTGCAGTAATCACGACAAAATTTCACACAAATGTTTAATAACATCTTGATAATATAAACACTAAACACAAAATCCTACACAATTCTAATTTGTTTACTTTTCACACAAAATGCAATGCCAGTCCACATTCTTATTATTTTGCTGCTCTGCTGTGTCCATTTGTAGGTAAAAGGGAAAAATAATTAGTTTTAACTTCAAAACACCATTGTACCTACTGTCTCTTCCTCACATATTATTTTTTATATTATTCAGTGTGACAGCTGTTGCAGGTGGTTCCACATACAGTTTACATTTTTACAGTAGCTCAAATATAAGAAAATATGGAATCTGGAAGTATAAATATGGGACTTTTATTCTTCAATTTCTCCAAATTGGTACAGTAAAAATGCTTGATATTAAGTATACTTGTAGTCTTAGATGTGTAGAAGTCAAATATACCATCCATAGCCAGGAATTATTGAGCAAAGTGTTTTTACAGTAGCTCAAATATATGAAAATATGCCACATGGAGGTACAAATATGGACTTTTATTGTTGAATTTCTCCAAATTGGTACAATAAAAATGCTCGATATTAAGTATGTTTGTAGTCTCATATGTGTAAAAGTCAAATATACCATCAGTAGCCAGGAAACACTGAGCAATATGTTTTTACAGTACCTCAAATAGGGTCAAATATGCAATCTCTGGAGGCATAAATATGAGACTTTTATTTTGGCATTTCTCCACACTGGTGCAGTAAAGATACTTGATATAAAGTGTTTTTTTATTCATCAGGGGCGCATGAAACACTTTAATGTAACATATTTTAATTATAGCTTACTGTTCTAAATACCTTTATTTTGAAAACCGGAAGTAAATACGCTGTTTCTCCGCATTTACCATAATGCTGAGAATATTTGTACAGTCTAAATTTAAGTGCGGCTGATTTGACCACGGAAATCGGACTCACGGCTGGATTGACCGCAGTCTACTAGCCCACTGGTTCTTCTCCACAGCACCGTCCTGTAAATGACAACATCCGGTCTCAGAATATGAAACAACAGGCCTTTTTTCCGTTTCTGTTTTCTAGTGATTTTATTTTTTGTTATATGAAATAGAAAATGAAAATCGAATATTTTTTTTAATTTCGCTCATCCCTTTTTGACCACAAAAAGAAAAACGCCTTGTATTTCAATTTTAATTTTTGTATTTTAAAACGAAAATCAAATAACCACTCGTTTTCTGTCTTTTAATATCCGTTTCTGAAAGGAAAATCCAATGACCAAAACATACACGGACCATTAATGGAGAGAAGATGAGAGCTGCTCCTCCTCATTAAACAGTGTATAAATGTTAGAGCTATGTTCTATATGTAGTTAATTCAATCAGTAATGTATAACCAATGGCGTCATATCCCCTTTATGCCTGCTTCAGCGTTATGGTTATCTGCCAGAAGCTGTCATACATTGACTGTTTGTCCAGTTAATCCATACATTTTTACCATCCACTGATTAGATCTTGGTGCTTTTTAACTCTAGATTTGAACCGGATGAAGGATTTTAGTCATCGGACGTCTGGATCTTAAGTTATCAGAGAAGCAAGCTGAGCTAACGTTAGCAGCAGCTCGGCTCGCAGCTCCTCCGGGACGTCCTTTGTCTGCCCAACAGCGTGGGAGAAGCAGTGATTTTTAAGGTGGAACTGCTTTATTCAGTGATTGTTAAGGTGGAACTGCTTTATTCAGTGTGTTTAGCAGCTTTAATCAGTGGGTCCGTTTGTTCGAGAGAGGAGGAGACCTCTGTGTGTTTATGTATTCTGTCTATGGGGGCTGCTAGTGGATTAATTCAGCTCTGCACACTTCTCCCAACTCAACCTCTGACTTTCACTTTTGACACATAAGGTTCAGAGTCCTCCAATACGGATGGGATTCACAGGAACAGTCTTAGTGATTAGAAAAAAAGACTATACATGAATAGGTTTTTAAACAGGTGGTGTTTAATCAAACGTTCTGTTGAAAAGCATTACAGCTGTTGAGGTTTAAACCAGCCCGCACCCGCCCGCCCACTAACACTAACAACAAGGCTCAAATTAACAAAGACGTTTCAGTGTAACTTTATGGGTTAGCACAGCAGTGATCAAAATGAGCTGCTGATTTAAGCAGAAAGTTGGATGAACACTAACAGCGTTCACTCAATGCCAGAAACTCCACACACACCACATGGCTGCGTGATAATTAACAAAAACACTTCCTGAGACTGAGACCCGCTGCAACTTTTCAGAAAACATATTGTGAGAGACTGCAGGGGGATTGTTAGCGCTTGGCTACACAAAACTCAAAATAACATCGTCCTCATGCGTATGGCAAGTTTTACTATATGCTTTCAATTTATTTATACATGTGATAAAGTGTTTATGAAATGAGGGTTCAGGCTAAAAAGGAGAGAAGAGCCACAGATCAAGCGGTGGTGGATGCAAATGAATCTGTCCAATATTCAATATTCAATTCTTTATTAAGACGTGTCCTTGTTTGGATTTGCAGTCTAAAGTTAACTACACAGACTCAAGACTATTCGCCATGAAGTTCAACAAAGTCTATAGAAAGAGACACCAGGACGTAACGTATGACTCGCATTTTAGTTGACAAATGTTAAAACATTTTTTTGTTTTTTGGTTTTAACAGCAACACAATTACAGAACTGGAGAAGAATCACTTTAGGCCAAAATGTTGAAAAATAACTTATTAATTTCAATCTCATTGTTCGAAGCTTTGGCATCACAGGAGTTGGAGCTTTTCTAAAAGGTTGTAAAGTTTTTAGGTAGAAAGTGATAAAATTGCTATTAGTTTGAAGGAGTGGAGGGAAAAAAGCTTTGGTGAAACTAGAACAAAGAGATTTGGTGTAATCTGAATAAACTGTGGGTTTTATTTTGAAGGAAGTGTATTGAAGGTCTCTGTGTGGCTACAGTCATATCATTCAATACACCAGAAAAGTGTTATTCTTTATGTTGACCTCTCTGTGCCTGAATCTCCTGCTGCATGTGCTGTAAATTGTTCATTATATTTTCTTCAATACGTATTGATCCACTGTTGCTGGAGGCTGTTATCAGAATCATTGAAGAGTCTAATTACGAGTTCGTAGTGATTGGTTTGAATGGATGTGACTTCAGTGTGAAAGGTGAAATCTTTCACTCTGTTCGGCCGTTCGGCAAGAAAAGGGTCAAAGTTCACCGCTCGCTCTGACAGCGCTGAATGACTTATTAAGATTTCAATCAGTAATACTGATGACACATGTCACAGTGATGGACAGACTGGACTGCTCCTTTATCTCTGTAGTGTACCTTCAGAAGATTATTATACTGAACTGATGATATTAATATACAGTTTTTATTTTACAACGGCCCAAATATGCATTCAATGACAGATTATGTTTACATTTTATTTTAGATAATGCCTGAACAGAAATCAACAGTGGACATGGAGCTGTAGTCCCACAGTTTGGAGGTTTTATTCGTTTTTATAAAACCAGAAACACAAGAGGAAAAGATTAAGGAATGGATTAAACTGTAAGTTTGCTCTATTTTAGGATGTCTGCTAACTAGCTTACTACAGTAGTGAACTAGCATTACTTTCTCTTTGCTATGACAGCTGTTAGCATACTGACAGCTAACCATTGTAACACTAACACTGAATGGTTAACACACACACACACACACACACACACAGACAAATAAGTGTTTGTTTGATAATGACTGGGATTTATAGATAGTGAAGATATGTGATTAGCATTAAGACAGGAAGACAAGGAAACACAAATATTGACAGTATTACACAACAACAAAAACAAAACAAAAAATCTAAAAATGTTCATGCATTTTCAACAGCTAGCTAGTTACAACTACTAAAATCTGCCATCAGTTCAGCCCTCAGAAAGAACAGTTGAGAGGGCAGAAAGCTTTAAATTACTGTCTGATATCATACTGATAAATGTTCCTCCATTATCAATGCTAACATATACACAGCTTTAGCTTCAGAGGAAGAGGCTTCAGTTAGAGAAAAACACGTTTCCATTGCCATTCATTGTTATATATAAATGAAACTGGTTGATTGGAGGTTAGTGGTATCAATAATGCTGCCAGGACCTTCTAAATACTGAGGTCATCAGGCCAGGTCACCGGTCAATAACTCTCCGGTTTAATAGAGAATTTAACCATAAAATCGCACAAGTGCTGTTGGACTTCTGACCCTTTAAGACCTTTTTCACTCCGTACACTTTGGAAGTAGGTGATGTTCGCTCTACCAGCCCATAAACTGCAAAAACCTCAAAAAATACAGAGGACATGACCTCAGTGTCCTCAGTGGGAGCTGGACCGCCTACGGCAGAATTTATTTGGATTATCTAAAGGAAATTGGGTTTGGAGATTGCCTGAAGTAAAGAGTCGGCCGCAGATGATCTCACCGCATCAACTTTTGTGGAACAACTCGTGTCGAAAAGGTAGGTCAGATTTGAATAATGCAAACAACTTAATGAAGGTACCTGCTGTGCATCAGACTGCAGATTTAATATACATATTCCTGCTGCTGATGGAAACTTTCTGAAATATAGCTCATTATAACAGGTTACTGTAGACGTCTGTGTGTATGGAGCCAAAACAGTGACGTCACATGTGTTCAGTTGAAAAAGGAAACACTGAAAAAAGTTCACTAAGAAATAAAAATTATATTTATTGTGTTCTGTTGTGTTTTTAATAACCATCATCGTGTTTAACTTATGAAGGTTTCGTTTTGTTGACGTAGCAGATGGATTTGTATTTACGCCTTTCTGTCAGTTTGGTGTTTAATTCAATTTTATTTTATTTGTATAGCACCAATTTATAACAGAAGTTATCTCAGGACACTTTTCAAATAGAGCAGGTCTAGACCGAACCCTATTGCATCTTTTATATTCTCTAAACTATAGTTTATAAAGCTATTAATTAAAAATGTTTCATAGCTAGGTTGCTCCCATTGGACCGCCAAGATTAATGTAGATTAGCTAGTAGGTTAATGATTCACTAAGATTAGCTATGGGTAATATTCATGTAGATAAGATAGCTAACTAACCAGCTAACTAGCCAGCTAATGATTGATGTAGATTAGCTAGCTACTATGTAAACCTAGTCTTAAATTATGTTAGCAAAACACTAGCTAACTAGCTGGCTAATCTACATTAATTGTTAGCTAGATTAATTGGTTTCCATTTTGGTAACATTAGCTGAGGTGTAAATAGCTAGCTGATGATTAATGTAACTAAGTGGCCAGCTAGCATTTTGCTAACATTAGCTAACTAAAGATATGACTATATAAATAACCATTTTCAAAATGTGGTTTTCTTTTCAACATAGATTAGCCTAGCACATAGCATATCAGGAAAGGAGGAAGTTGACTAGGCTAGCTGAACTGTGATTGGAAGTCATAGCAAAAAGGGGCGGGGCTTAGGAAGGGTTAATTCTGTCTGATATCAGGCTTTAATAATGACACTGGTTATTTATTAACCACAATCAACATTCAGATAAAGCGATACCGAAGCGTGACTACAAACAGTGAGATCATCAGCACTGAGTGGACTCCCAGGTCTCGGGTTCGAATCCAGCCTGAAGCTCCAGTTCACATCCAGCAGTGTCTGTCACAATGAGCGAGCCATCCGGCAGAGAGAAGCAGTTTGAGATGTGGAACAGAGAGTTGTTCCTTCCCGCAGTAAACAATGACACACCGACTGTGAGTGTAAACCACAGCCGTGTGTGCAAACTGTCACAGATGATGAAGCACCGTACGCTGAGCTGCCAACAGACCTCCAGGGATGTTCGTACAAATCACGTGACAGTAATAAACAAGTATGTTACTGTTGAAGACAATGTTTGCTGTCTGTTCTCCTGAGAGGTGCATTGTGGGTGGAAGTGATTTCAACATGTTGTATATCTGGATTTTCTTCATGTGACTGAACTGCTGTGATTTTTTATTCTCTCATTCCGTACTGTGAGGATGGCGCTGGAGGACGCTGCCTGCAGAGGTGTTCACATCCTCCTCATCACCTGTATCCAGGGTGTTTCTACATTTATGTATTCAGGGGTTTTCCTTTTATTTCTCACTCAACAAATACTTCAGTATGTATTCATTATGCAGCACCAGACTGTGGACTGTGTGCATGTATACATCAATACTGAATTTAATGTTCATGCATATGCTAAAACTGTAGAAACTTCATACCAACATCATATTTATATGAATATGTGGGCAGTATTGGGATATTATAGTGAGCTCATTTCAGTCTCACTCCCTGAAGTGGACGAAGTTTTTCTAAAATTAAATCTCAACATTCTCAGCACATTTTATCAGGAGGCAACTCAAGGTAACAAGATGGATTACGAACTGGTTCTTTTCGGCTGTTCTGATAGGAACACATTTTCCTCTTCACTGACTACTGGGTCCTCCTGAAGGACCTACAGAACCTTCACAGATCACTAGAACCTCCTCCATTACCACTAGAACCTCTGGAACCTCCTAAAGTACTTCTAGAATCTCCTCAATGAGCATGAGAACGCCCTGAAGGACCATAGAAGATCTTTAATGTACAGTAAACCTCCTAATGAACCACAAAACCTCCTAGAACACTGGAATCAGATTGAAATTTGAACACCTAGAACCTCCTTAAGGACATTAAGGTTCTCTTAATAAACACTAAACCGTCTTAAGGACTATAGAAAGAGAACACATCAGAACTCAGTATTGGATGATTCCCTAAGTTTGGACGTCAGATCTAACATATATAGTATAAATAGTAGGCAACAGGAAAATTATATGAATTTTTGTATGTATAAATGTTTTGTTTATCTCCTTTCAAGATTATTTCTAAAGTCTAAAGTAGGTCAAATCAGTTTTCTGATGTTCTCGCCACAAGGGAGCTAAATTTATTTCTTGTTTTTTATGAATATGTCATGTGTGCCAAACAAAACCTAAGACCAAAAGGGCCATGCCCCGCAGAGTGCAGGCTTCACTTCAGCTGACAGGGAGGTAAAAGGTTTGCGATATAGCCAGGAGCCAGACCAAGCTGTGCCGCAAATGTGATGAATCGAATTTTAAAAAGCAGCTTAAAATAACACAAGCAGGATAATGCACATAATTGGTTAGACGCCTTATTTTAGCATGTTAAAAATGAATAAAAATAATGTTTTCACTTGTTCCAGTCCAAGGTTTTAATTAGTGAGGTTAAGGACAGCAGTCGTTAATCTAATGAATTTATGCCTTTCTTCCACAGACCTTCGGGCTCGAACCGCTAATATCAAACAGCTAATCAACCGCACAATAATGCTGGTGTGAGCTTGAAGAATTAAATTAATTATGGAGGCCAAACGTCCCAATTTGTCTGACATTTAAAACATTCACGACCCAACAGTCCCAGTTTTCAAGATTAAAATAAAAATTATCATATTAAACATGTTTCCAGTCTTTACATCCACGATTATCATGTTCTGTCCCACTCCCCAAAACACAAACACAGACAATGCACCACGCCTCTGAATTCAACACCGATGTGTCTGTATATGTGTGAGTATGATAACGTTTAGCTGTCAGGATGCTAATGGTTAGCTGTCATGCGGGAGGGAAACTCTTTCCTAAATAGCTCAAGGAGTCTTGCTCCTTCGTAAAGGACTGAAAATGCTGCACTCATGGTGTTGAAAGACGCTAAAATAATTTACCTTTTGTACGCCTCTTTTCCCTCTGTACTCTAATCCCAGTTGAACAAGCCTCGGTCAACTTCCTCCTTTCCTGTACTTAGATATGTTAATAAGACAACCACATTTTAAAGATGGTTAAAAGATAAAAGAGACATATAAAGTCAAAGCTTAAGTTAGCTAATTCTAGCAAAATGCTAATCCAAATTAATTGTAAACTAGCTAGTTATCTAGTTTTTTGCTACAGATGTAGCAACAATGCTTAGCTAGCTATCTAACCTGTTACTGGAGCACAGAGCAAAAAGGGGCGGGACGTAGGAGTCAGATAGTGTCACATTGACTCAGTATCATCATTAACTAACCTGTGAGGAAGAGTTGGGTCGGTCAGTTTAACATTTTCATCCTGAACACAGATCTCTTCCTTTACTGACTTTTACTCTGAGGAAGTAAAGAAAACTGTTAAATACAAACATTTACGGCATTAGAATCGTTGCTCTAATCAACGTGTCTTTAACAAGATGCGGAATATTACTGTTTATTTACATTAAAAACAGATTTAAATGGCACAGCAGCTGCAGGAATTCATACATTGTTGGTGTAGGAGGTAAAAGAGCTCACATCAGATCGCTGAGGGAGCTTCACAAACACACCTTTGACTCATCTCATCATCTCATTGCCGTATAATCCATGTGTAACAGGTGTGTGGGAGGCTCACAGGTAAAATGTTCAGCTCCCTGCAGCGCCGCCTCCAGCCAACAGCTCGCTCCAAACAACAGCTGGCAGTGTTTGTCAAACAGAGAAATAATGTTACAGATAAAAATACATTTTAAATTGATCTACTTCTACATTTCGTTATTACTTCTGGTGTTTGTCCTTTGGTTTTATTAAATACTATGCTATTGATTTTCTTAATATATTTTTAGAATATATTCATTGGGTATCACAGAAAGAGATATATTGACTGTTGGAGCAGATTTATGGACAAAAATCTTCTAAAATTAGAAGAAATGTGGAAAAGATATAAACACTTCCTATAATGCCTTTGAAACATACTTATAATGTGTTATTCTGTACATGTATAATCATACAAGGTAAACTATAATGTATTTTAAGCAGAATTTTGGGTTTGGGTTGGACTTAGTTGTGTGTGTAATGTGTGTAATCAGTCCCTCCAGTAAAGGTACAATACAGCAATGAACACAAGTTGAACCAATCCCTGTGAATTCTGCATGACCTTGAAATTTTGTCCAACTTTCACAAGTTTGACCGATCATGGTAGAAAGATTGCATTAGTTGCAATCTTAAACAATACTACTGAATCTGAACACTGGTCCTTTAATGAATTGTGGAAATAAAAATGTAATTTTTGAAATTTTCGCTTTATCCTGCAATTTTATTGCATAAAATGCCTCAAACATGCATCAAAATTTTTTAGAAAAGCTCCTGTGACATCAGGAATTTTAGGCCTCAAAAATCCCAAATAAATCATGGAGAGACTGATTATAGTAACAAATAAATTGAAGCAATAAGAAAATAAAATCATACAAAAACATCTTTGTGAGATTAATACATTTTGTTTTTAATAACTTTTTGAGAGAAAATCTTATTTGCTGATTCAGATTTGTGGTCTCTAATTATAATTCTTAGTAGAGGTTGAGGTCGGGGGTCAGATGCTCTAATAACACTTTCATTTGTTAGCTGAAAATAGAGGCTTTTAACATTGCTTTCCCTCTGCACTCTCAGCCAGAGCTTTTTCAGTCCGTCACTCTGCTGGAAGCAACATCGCTGAGGAAAGTTGTCACAACAGCCTGGTGGGCCGCGGGCCGCATGCAGAATGGTGGCGAACGGCAAATGGCCATCACGGCTCCGCTGCGCCAAAACAAATTACTTAGAGCTCCTGGCGGCGTTCATAGCCCTGAAACATTTTCTGCCATTTCTCCTCGACTGTCACATTTTGATAAGCTCTGACAACAATACCTTACATCACCCATCAGAGTGAGAGCTGCTCCCCACACAAACACCCACACTAGCTAATACACTGAGAGCTTTAGTGCATGTGTGACCTCTGCGTTATTCCACATCATAAAGGAAAACACAGCAGAAAGGTCATCTCTCTCTGGACAAACAGGCAAACATATCTGAGAATCTACATTGTCCTCACTGTGACTGTATGATGGGTTTCACTTCATACATGCATCTGTATAGACACTTGAACTTGTACTAATGTTGGATTTCTTTGATTGTTTAGACACACTGGACGTCATGAGGTTCAACAAGCATTTGAGGATCAAGAGGAGACGTTTTCCATAAATTCACTTCCTGTAGGAATTTTTCATGTCTCCATTATAGGTTCATACCAGTCCACTCTTTCATTTTCCTTAATTTCATCAGGCAAAAGCATTTGAACAGCAGCATGAGTGTCCTTAAATTCATTGAGCATCCCTTTTAATTGTTCCACACCGTTAACCACCTTTTCTGTATTTCCACCATCTCCAAGCAGTGATTTGAGTTCATTCATTTTGCGTGTGCAGGCACCCAGTTTCCCTCTGCAAGCTGCACTGGAAGTTTTTAGCTCCTTTTCCTTTGTCTTACTCTCTTCAGTTGTCATTTTTCTTTGATCCAATCACAGTTTATCAAAGTCTTTTGTTTCCATCAGCATTTATTTGTGCATATAAGTATGGTATTGAAAATAAAACTGGTAGTGATGAACACAGACTTTATTACCTTGAACAGTACACTAGTGGCCAACCCAGGGAGCTGGTGAGAAGCTGCTTTCATATGGAACCAGACAGAAGCTATGCTGAGGCACAGAGACTTTTGAAAGTTGATTTTGGAGATGAAATAAAAATTGCAATTGCATACATGGACACAGTTTTCAGCTGGAACACTATTAAATCTGATGATGGAAATGCACTGTATGCATATGCTCTTTATCTCAGAGGATGTTGTAATGCAATGAAAGACTTAAAAGGCATGGAGGAAATTGACCTTGTATCTACTTTGAAAGTGATTGTATCAAAACCTCCATACAAGTTGAGGGAGACAGACGGCCAGATTCTCTGACCTTGTTACATTTATTGAAAACCAAGCTTACATCCTACAAGATCCTGTGTTTGGTGACATTCATGAATCTATGCCCAAGAAAGCCATCCCAAAAGGTCACATGACAGCAGATTACAAACAACAAACTAAACAAAAAGCTAGAAGCGGTAACTTATGCCATGGCTATTGGGATGAAAGACTATAAAATTGCAGATCAAGAGAGAGCTGAAAACCAGAAATCCTGTTTCATTTGCAACACAGGTAAACATTCCTTGGATAATTGTGAAATGTTAAAAGCTCAACCCCATGACATCAAGGTGAAACTATTGAAATAAAATGGCATCTGCTCTGGCTGTTTAACCAAGAGACACATGAGCAAGACTTGTAAAAGAAGGATGACGTTCCAGTTCCGCCAAAGGTAAACACCACAGCATACTGCACATTAACAAACCTGCAGACCATCAACCAGCTCATGAAATAATGAATTCAACAAAAAAATCTGTCAGTGGAACTCTCTTCTCAGTTGATAAGGAGAAGGATATCGGGGCTGGAGAAGACTGCAAACTTTCAATAGTACCAGTGCAGATAAAAACCACCAAAGGAAGCAAAACAATACTAACCTATGCATTTCTGGACCCTGGCAGCACAGCCACATTCTGTACAGAGAACCTTATGAGAAAACTCAATTTAACAGGATGAAAAACTGAAGTTATTCTGCAAACAATGGGTCAAAATAAACCTGTAAGTAGTTATGAAATAACTGGACTACAAGTGGGTGATTTGGATGGAAATAACTTTATTGAGCTGCACAAAACATACACACAGACAAAGATACCAGTGACAAAGAGGAACATTCTTTCCCAAAATGACCTCAATAGGTGGCCTTACCTGAAGGAAATTCGACTGCAAAAAATTGATGCGAATGTGGAACTCCTGATTGGAGTGGATGCCCCAAAGGCAATGGAGCCATGGCCAATCATAAATAGCCAATGCAATGGACCCTATGCTGTAAGAACTCTCTTAGGATGGGTGGTAAATGGACCACTCAACTCATCTTCAGCAATGGATCGGTTTGGACGGCCAGTGGCATCAGAGAACCGCATCTCTATTTAACAGTTGGAAACCCTGCTTGTAAACCAGTACCACCATGACTTCCCAGAGAAAGAATATGAGGGAAAACCTTAAATGTCAGTGGAAGACCGCAGATTCATGCAGCTGGTATCAAGTGCAGCCACCCCAAAAGAGAATCATTATTACTTACATTTGCCATTTCGTAATAGTGATATCATCATGCCCAACAATTATCAGATAGCTGAACAGCGTGCACATTATCTTGCTAAAAAATTCAAGAAGGATGCTAAATATGCAGAAGAATACAAAGGTTTCATGGAAGATGTTATTGCTAAGGGCTACGCAGAAAAGGTGCCAGCAAAGAATCTTCATCAGGACGATGGTAAGGTATGGTACATACCCCACCATGGAGTGTACCACAAATGTAAAAAGACCATCAGAGTAGTGCTTGACTGTACATCGTCATACAAAGGAACATCACTGAATAATGAACTCTTACCCAGACCTGACTTAGCCAACTCACTTCTTGGTGTCTTACTGAGATTCCGCCAGGAACAGTTTGCCATCATGGCAGACATTGAAGGGATGTTTCACCAGGTATGAGTGTAGGAAGAAGACTCAAATCTACTGAGATTTCTGCAGCTAAAACCTGACGATTTTGGCTAGGTAAAGACAGCAAAGTTGCATCAGTTCAGTGATGCCAGTGAGCAAGGTTACGGCACAACAAGTTACATCAGCTTCATCAACAACCTGGGAGAAGTTCATGTTGCTTTAGTCATGGGAAAATCTAGAGTAAGTCCGCTAAAAAGGATGACTATCCCCAGACTCGAGCTTACAGCAGCCACTTTAGCTGTATGAGTGGATCGGATGCTATGCTCAGAATTGCAGCTAAACCTTGAAGAGTCCATTTTCTGGACAGTCAGTCTTAACTTAAATACATACACAATCAGAACAAGAGATTCCACACCTTTGTGGCTAATAGACTGGCAGTAATACGTGACTTGTCAAAGGGGGAATCAATGGAAGTATGTGGACTCCAGCAGATGATGCTTCATGAGGATTAAACCTTGAATCACTCCTGAAGTCAAAAAGATGGTTACAAGGACCAGAATTCCTGCAAAATAAAGAATCTCAATGGCCTCAAAATCCAGACAAAACATCACAAAGTTATCTCTCTTTAGATGATCCTGAAGTGAAGGATGTGATCATTGATACAATGACTACTGATGTGGCAAGTCCCGTCAGTAAACTGATTAAGTACTACTCAGATTGGAACAGTCTTAAAAAAAGCTGTAGCTTGGATACTGAAGATGAAAACATTGTTGTTGGAGATCACTAAAAGGAAGAAGATAACAAATTCTAAATTGTTTCTGAGTAAGGACAAATCACTGAAAGAGTGTGCTGAAACACTGAAAGGTGCATTCAATGCAGATCTAACTGTGGAGGATATGGTGGTCCATAACCATATTGGTATTTGAACAACATCAACACTTTAAACAGGACATTGCTCTCCTTGAAAGAGGAAAACCCTGCAGGAAAGACAGCTCCACATTCTTCCCCTCATTAGGGCCCGAGCAGTGACCGAGTTCTGCAAAAGCAGACGGAAACTGATGGGTTATTGTTATATATATATAAAATAAATAAAAATGTTTGCGGTTGCATCCTGCTCAAAAACCCATGAAACACGTCAGTAAAATGTATGTATTCTTTAGGTCTCACACACGTGCATAAAAAAGAGCTGCCCCAGGAAAACCCGACAGGAAATCAGCCATTTTGATATTTAGCGATTTGCACACATAATATTTTCGCGTTCATCATCGTTTGCAGCTTTTAGCTTTACATGAATCTGTGTAGACACATACAGTTGAACTTCTACGCACTAATGTGGGTAGATTTTGTGTGTCTTTCACCAAATGATCCTTCGTTTAGTTTTTGGTGTTCTTCCCCTCATTGCTTCTATTATTGGCCCTTGGATTATTACCTTATTGTCCTTTAGGGCTCGGGCAGTGACGACTATGAGAACCCTTCTGAATCTGCACTTCGGTTATTCTTCACCGAATACATTTTTGGCGCCTATAAAAAAGATAGAGACATTAGGACTATGCTAACTTAGTAAAACAGATGGCTGGAGTCAAGAAACTGACACATATTTTCCAACTTCTTCCTTTTCTGTCTGGTCTCTGTATAAATGTGTAGAAGAAGAGAGAGTGAACAGGCGACAAATTAAAATACTGTAAATAAACTTAGACTTTAATGAGGCTCTAATGTGTGAAATAAAGTATGAAACTGATCATTTTACATGAATATGGTTTGGAGGGAGCAGGTTTCAGACGCACTCTGACCCCTTCAGTCTGGTCCTGGCACTGTTAGCAGGATTTAATGTGAAGCCTTTTGGCTGCAGGAGCCAGGCGTGCACACTAACGTCCCCTGGCGGAGGATAATTCTCCTCTGGGTGGTGGAAATAATGTGGATGGTTGTGGCCAATCACGTCCTGCCAGGATCTGTAGTACTGTCCCTGCCAGGAGGGAAATGGAGCATCCTGGTCCAGAATACAGCACTCTGTGGTGCAAACAGAAATCATTTTAAATAACTGAGAATTAAAGGTGACTTATTGGACGAGAGTGAAGAATTTTTTTATGTTGAGCTTCCTGCCATGTGGACGGATCCTGTGCCAGCTCATAATGGACCCCACTGAAGACTTCCTGCTTTAAAACCTGTTTCCATCCTTATTTAAACAGCCCAGAACGGATTTAGTTAGAGCTGAAAATCACTAATAATTCAACTGTATTGGGTTCAGACAGGATATCAGTCCGACCCAAGATGTGGTGAATCATACAGTCTAAAGCCAGCAACGTGAAGAGTTCTGGGCTGCTGCACTGAGCTGAGCCAAGCCAGCACACGTGTATGGAAAAGGGCTAATAATGGACGACAACTGATGCCTCAAACACAAGAGACCAGATAGTCTTCAGAGTACCACGAGGTGGAAGGAGTCTGAGATAAAGGGAGGCAGAAATCTGACCAAAAAACTAAAAGTGATTAACGTTAATATATACAGATCAATTATAGAACCACTTCCTGAACAGAAACCACACGTCTGCTGTAGTCTGTCTGTTTGCTTTCACACCACATGTGAACCACATCAGGAGGAGTTTGATTGACAGCTTTCACAGCGACTCAAAGGAACCGAACCAACCAGAGTTTGTTTTAACCGAAGCAAACACACACACACACACACACACACTCACTCACTCACACACACTCACTCATACACACACACACACACTCACTCACACACTCTCACTCTCACTCACTCACTCACTCACTCACTCACTCACACACACACACTCACTCTCACTCACACACATACACACACACTCACACACACACACACACACACACACACACACACACACTGCAGTCGGACTGAGACCTCCCTCTCTGGTCAGTTAGAAAACACCTCAGGGAGCTAACGTTGCTTCTGTTAGCATCCTGTTGACACATATGTTGATTTA
Source organism: Dicentrarchus labrax (assembly GCF_905237075.1). NCBI lineage: Eukaryota > Metazoa > Chordata > Actinopteri > Moronidae > Dicentrarchus > Dicentrarchus labrax. The sequence goes on from NW_026136719.1 coordinate 36,019,021, forward strand.
CATACAATTATCAGACATAAATAACAACACGCATGTCAATGCTGCTGTTAATTCTCATTTAATTTGTGTTGAAAATGTCTCAACATGAGACACAGAGGGGACAGTTTGGGACGTTTCTATAAAAACAGAGTTAACGCTCTTTAATCAGAGGATGGCGGCCCTCCTCCCCCAGCCTCCGCCCCCTCTCTGAGCTGTTAGCTTAGCCACAAACAGAGTCGATTTAAAAGGTAAAATAACATTTTGTCTGTGTTTCACAGCATGTCCATAATTCTGCTCGTCTACAGCGGCTGTGAAAATAATGAAGTGAGGAAGATTGAATCCTCTCCTGCAGGTTCACACAGATAAATCGCAGCCCTTATTTCTCTACTGTCTTCATCTTATCACCCCCATTGTGCTCGTATGTACCGCTGCAGCGCGTGTGGTCCTACAACAATGTGAACACACACTCATACTGTACAGTACGGCCAGTATAGAAACGTCAGGAGGATTTACTGTCAGGGAAAGCCTGTAAAGGATTGGAGGATATTTATTTGTCACATGGACGCTGCGGGATGAAACATAAAGTGACAACCATCACACGACTGCGGAGAAGATGACAAAACCAATGTGCAGTATAAAGATAACGAACACAAAACGTGAAATATTAAGACAACAAAAACAGAATATCCAGGAAAATATAGATAGATGTTCTTAAACAGCAGAATGAAACAGCTGGGATGTGTTTGTAAGCCAATAGAGTTCCACCGTAAACCTGAATATATTCAGTTTCTGTTAGAAATTTTCAGTCTGGGTCTCCAGCAGTTACACAATGACAGATGCTAACTTGCATATGTTGGATAATTAGCATTAATAATCAGCTGTATGGACAATATTTCAGCAATATAGGAGGTTTCGGGGGTTATTGAGGATGCTGAATCCATTTCTGACATTTTCAAAATACAAAGTGTCCATATTTCAACTCCACGAGGGCTGATTTAGTTTAATTTGGGGTTGATTTGAGGTTATTAATGTGCTTAATACATAAATCCAGCAGCAAAGACACTGGTCAATGACAAAATGCTGTGCAGTAAAAAAGAAAACACCAAGACATTTGAAGAAATATTTAAGGGTTATCAAGGATTTTTACTAGATTTGAGTCAATTTTGAGGTCATTAATATGCTTAATACATAAACACAGCAGCAAAGGTCAATGACAAAATGCTGCATAGACAATGTATGTTATGCATATAAACAACCTCAAAATCCACTCAAAATGAATCAAAATCAGCCCACTGGGAGCTGAAATATGGCCAGTTGCAGGTTTAAACCTCAAATACCCCAAAACCACTCCCATATTGTCCATACAGCTGATTATTAATGCTAATTATGCTAATTTCATCTGTCTAAAATGCTTCAGAACCTTACGTAGGAAACCTTTAATGAAGAGACATCTGAGCTCACAACCACTGGTTCCTGTAATAAAAATATGAAGCAGGCTGACAGGAATCTAATATTTGATGCAGATCTCTGTTTTTATGCTCAGCTGAAGAATGTTTCTTTCAGCTCAAAAGGGGGAGTCGGAGGCCAGAGGAGGCGTCGATGTTTGAATTTGATGGACGAGGAGAGGACAGAGGATTACGTGTTTGAAGCAGCTAATTTCCTCTTTGGTGCTTTGTCTCGATCTCTCCTCCACCCATCGATCCTCCTCTCGCCGTGGACCACAATCTCCTCCGCCTGATGGAGTCAAGAGGGACCACCTGTGGCCCCGGCACTCTAGAAACCTCTTCCCCTCTTCCTCCTCTCCATATATCGTTTATGATTTCGTCTTACGTGTCGCTCCTCTTTTCTTGACCTCATTCACTTCCATTTCCCTCTTCTGTTTACCCTCCATCAGTTTTTAATAACACCCTCTTTCTTATTCCACACTCTCCTCTAAACGCTCCCTTTCTTTCCTCTTTCATCTCCTCTTTGTTTCCTCCTCATCCTCTCACCCTTTTATTTTCTCTTCGGTGTGTCGACGGCTGACTTTCATCTTCAGACTCACATGTCTCTGCATCCTCATGCTCTCTATCGTTTGTCTCTGGCGTCCTGCAGAGAGACGCTTTTCTTTATTAAATTACCCAGCAGGCGTGTGGGCCTGAATACCTGCACATACAGATATACACACAGTGACAACCAATCATTGCAGGAAGAATATATGTTATTTAAAACTATAATATGTGATATTTCTGTATTTAAATGCCTATAAACACCAGACCTGTTTTATATATGTTGTTGATGGGATGTTGGGATGGAGAGAGGATGAAGCCCACAGAATAAGCAAGTGAGAGCTGTCCCAGCTAAACAACAAGAACTCAAATTAAATCTATAATCATTAAACAGTTTATAAACTCTACAGCTTGTTCTATATGTATTTGATTCAATCAATAATCTATAATCAATGGCGTCATATCCCCTTTGTGCCTGCGTCAGTGTTGTGGTTGTCTGCCAGAAGCTGTCATACATTGACTGTTGATCCAGTCTGAAGCCACATTGTTACCATCCACTGTTTAGATCTTGTGGGGGGGGGGGTAAACACTGAAGGAATCCTAACCGAGAGAAGTAATGACGGCAATGGTGGTGAAGACAACAACTCCCATGATCCCATGCTGCTTCACCACCTCATCCAACTTCCTGTATTGTTATTGTTGTATTGATGTGAGAAAAATAACATATTGTACGTTCAAGTAAAAGTATTAATTACATAGTTTAGAATTACATTGTTATGTTTAAAGTTCTGCATTTAAAATATTACTTAAAGTTTTGTCATCAAAAAGTACCAAAAACAAAAGTAGACGTTATGCAGAATAATCCAATAGTTTAATTTATAATAACATATCATAATTCATTAGTTGATTATATTTTGTATTATTAATTTGCAGAGTCGTAAAGTATAAATTAATAAATATAGTGGTGTAAAAAGTGCAATATTTGCCTCCAAAATGTGGAAAAGTAGAAGCATAAAGAACCATAAAATTGTAGTTAAATGCTTCTTTCCACCACTGCAACCGTGTATCTGTGGAAGAATGTGACAGAAACATTATTATCTTCATGTGTTCACAGACTGCACATGCACCCACCTGATGGTACGATACTCCCCCCTGGTGGACAGGAACTGACACAGCACGTAAACACCAGAAATACTCTGATCCTTCAGTACAAGCACACGAGTATCGTCGGCTTCATGTAGTTAAAGTATCAGCACTACCATAAAGTGTGTGACTGAGATCTGTGTGACATTATTAGACTGGTAATCAATGTTATTCAATAATCAGTGTTAGGTCTACTTTGAACTACTTTATATACAGTTTAGTCCACTGGTTCCCAACCTATGGGCCGGGGCCTCCAGAGGGGTCGTTGATGAAGTTTTTATGTTTCAGACGGAAACAACAGTGAAATATGAAACCTGCTGTTTTTGTACTTTCTGATTAATTAAAGTGTGTTTTAATGGAGATAATCAGCGATCTGGATCTTAATGAGCAGAGTGATTACAACGAGCAGCTCAACGTGTTCGGCATCTCAATCAGTGACTCAGAAACCTAATCAACTCAAAACACTGTTGAAACTGAATATTTAAGTAAAACTAACTTAATTTTTCTTGATCAAATAACTTTAGTGACACTTTAATTAAGTTTTATTTGTACTGTAAAAACAGAATTACTAGTAAAAGATTCTTAATCAATAATGTTTTTATCTGTAAAACCAGATACATTTATTTAACTCAGTTGAAACTGATTCCATTAAACATTTTAAGTAAAACCAACTTAATTTTGTAAGTTAGAAAAAATACATTTTTAAACAAATAACTTATACTTATATAGTATATAATTTTGAGTGTCTGACTTAATTTTGTCATTTCTATTTGTGTTGTGAAAACAAAATACCTAATAAAAAGTTATTAATCAAGACTTTGTGTTAAATGTTCAATGTAATCCTTTTTTAGTTCTATTGACTTATCAAATTTAAGTTTTTGTAAAACTGATATTATCTTATGAACGTTGCCGACTAAATACTTTGATCTGGTGGTTAAATATAATAATAAATATTTAAATACACCTTAATGAAGTTGAGTTCCTCTCTTTCATTGAACTAACTTCTGTTCCAACAATCACCAACTCTCAGCTGTTTCCATTAAGGATCCCAAACGGTGAGCAGACAGACTCCTGATGGCTTCCTGTGTCTGATGTGAGTTCAGTATCTGTCTCACATCAGAGAGCAGATTCAGCTTTACGTCAGCCGCTGACTGAGAGCTGCGACACTACGTCAGGAAGGTCGGACCGTTTGGATCAGAGCTCCATAAAAACTTTGTAATTGATCAGATGAAGCCGACTGGTCTTGTTAAAGAATGACTTAAAGTACAAACTGTATAAAAATCAGAGTATAAAGTGGCTGTGAGTCAGAGTTTCATTCTCTTATGAACTTTATACACTTTATAAAATACACCTGGCAGAGGTCTGAGGGGTGCCCGGCCCCTAGAATCTGATTGGCCGCCCCTGGTGGTAAACTATAAATATATATGTTTGTACACATGTTGTTCTACAGTTAGAATAATGAGTGTCTGCTGCCCTCAGGTGGCCACAGCGAGGAACTACAGCACTACGTTTTATACATTAATAATGATGATCAACACATAAATTATAAATAATCAAATAAATAAAACACACTTCCTGTTTCATTTAACTAACCGATCCTGTTTCCAGATGTTGTGATTAAATATCAAACATATAGTGTTGGAAAGTAACTGAGTACATTTACTCAAGTACTTGTAATTTACTTGAGTTTTTAAACTTCCATCCAGAACATCTCAGAGGGAAATATTATACTTTTATCCAACAGCTTTACTTTGAAAATGAAGATTTTTACACACAAACAGATTATTTCTTATTAAAATATGATGTTTTGTAATCAATTAAATAGTTTATAGAGCTGGAACCATTGGTCAATAATATCTAATATTATAGATGTTTGTTTGTAACTTTATTAAACTTCTTTAAGTTATAAACAGTAACATTAATGGATGTTAATCATACCGAACAATAAATCCATACAAGCAGCATTTATTAACAGAAAATAGACGAAAATAAAACACAAACAAATAACTAAAACAAGATAAACAAACAAACACAAGTTAAATATAAATTAAATATAAATTAAATTAAATTATAAGTCTTTTCCAGCTGATTTAAAGAGTCACAAAGCTCGGAGTAATGTACCTGTGTCACAGCAGCGGGTTTTCCGAGGGGTACTTCAACGCACCATAGATCCCAGTTTGTCCTGATTCCAGCGAACACATCACGTTCCCGCCGTCGTTATTAAGTTATTAATTAGTCACATTTCACTTCCTGTTTACAGAAACTAAAAGCCGCGTTTAAAGACGGCCGGAGACCGTGTTTACATCCGCGATGCGTTCACGTTCAGAGACCATGTTTGAATGAGAGCTTCACTTTTTCTCCGCTTCCGGAAGAAGACCCAAACGCCGCAGCCGCTGGCGGGAAAAAAAGAGGTGTCGCCCTCTGGAGGCCGACGGGAAGATTACAGACAATAAATTATATTTAAAACTATATTTTATTAGGTTATCTTTAGGATATGACAGACACATTCATTTACATTAAAAACACAAATAAATAAGTTAAATTATATAATAAATAAAATCTAAAAACAAAAGGGGATTACTAAAAATAAATACAAATATTTTACAATATTATAAAGTTAATAATTTATTCAATCTACAGCGATAACAAACGTATAATAATTTAATATCAGCGTTACAAAATGTGACAATATTAAACTTCTGGTGGATTCATTTAATATTCACAGTTATTTTGTCAATAGATTTAAAATGCACAACCTTTAATAATAATAATAATAATAATAATAATAATAATGATAGTGTGAGTTTTTAAAGGAAACATTTCACAGTGAGAACAGTTGTTATGTTATTGAGGTTATAATTACAGATAAATGTTATGTAATACAGGAACCAGAGAGCAAAAGGACAGACTGAAGGAAATGTGATGGGAATGCTTTAATTACAGCTTTATAACAGCTGAGACACTTCACCCACCAAACTCCATTCATAAAAAGGTCATTTTTATATTTCCTTTCTTATTACAGCCTCCACTTTCTGACTGTTATTTATTTAGTAAGGCTATAAAATACCTTTTTATGGCTTTATTTTGTTTAACATAATGTATACAGTATTATATTTAATTTATATTATGTATTGTTTTTGTACTTAAAGCATCGTGTCACTAAAGTATTTATTCGATCTCATCAATATGGACTCGAGCTGAAATGAATCGATGAGTTGATCCACAGAAAGTTAAAGTGTTTTGAAACTTGATGAATTATTTTGCTAATGGAACTTATAGTGGGGAAGTTTTCACTGTTTTGAGAAAAGACTAATTGATTATGAAGATTTGGGCTTCACAGTTAATGTAAATATTATTGCAATAGTTTGTTACTGAAGGTAAAATGTGTGACTAACACATTCTAATAAAGTAATGCTGCTTATATCTTATTTTCCACATGTAAGAAAACATGTTTGTTTGGTACGAGCTCCCAAAACTATCCCATAAATCATGCCTCGTAATATCTGTTAAAATAATAATCAATAGAATATGTTTACTGTACGCTGGAGTCCTGATATGGATCAATAATCAGGAACAAAGTCCTTCCTAAAAACAGTTTTATTATTGTGAGATATTAAAGATCTGAATGTGATCCCTGCAGTGTGTTGTTGTTGTTGTTGTTGTTGTTGTTTGTCGGGGCTTTGTTTGTGTGTCCCCCTGCTGGCCGCCGGCTGCAGTGCGGGCCGGCGGCCAGCAGGGGCGCTGTTGTCACTTTGCATACCCATAAGCGGGGGAGTGAGAGGTGCATGAAATGGAGAAAAATGGCGGATCATGTGCAGGTAAGCAGAGGTTTCATGTTTTTGTAGCGGACAGTTGGTCCAGGGGCGCAGTGCGGAGCTCGGAGGCGCATTGTGGAGCCGTGTGGGCGGGCTCGGAGGCTGTGTGCGGCCGCTGCGGGCCGGAGGCGGCGGGGCTCGGGCCGCCGGCGGGGAAAGAACCGATGCGGCCGCTGCTCGGTTGTGGCCTGCTGTCACTGCCCGGGCTGCACGGTTAGCTCGGGGTAGCACAGGGGCAGAGTGTAGCCTCCGCAGGGGCAGCAGGAGCCGGGGAGGCTGCGGGGTTGAGCCCGCACTGTCGCTGCCGTCGGGCCCCGCAGCGGGAGCAGCTCCTGCGGGATTAACGCGGGTTTTATCGGGGAAGTAAACACGGACGCGTTAGCCGCGGACGGGTAGCTGTCAGGCTAACGCGGACGGGTTCAGGCTCCGTTTGGCGCCAACGTGAACCAGAATATAAACAGAACTTACGCCGCGAACTTGCAGTCTGACTCGTTGTTGAACACTCTGACTTTATAAAGTTTAATTATTTAATCTGCGGCGCTGCTGCTGCTAATGCTAGCCGAGCCCTTAGCACGCTACGCTAACGTTAGCTAGCTTCAGCCCCAGACGTGAACTTCTCCCGCCCGAGTCCAACAGCTCGGTTCCGCTGTCGGTCTCTGACAGCGGGTCCATGCCGGCGGCTGCAGCCTCCATGTTGGATGTTGTGAACGTTGAACGGAGGCCGGAGAGGATTTTACAACCGCGTTGTTTATGTGCGACACCCAGCAGGGCTGTGTGTGGAGCTAGCTGCTGGATGCTAACGTTAGCTGCCGCTGTGAATGGACACATGTTCGGGACACACAGAACCACGGTCTCCTTTATTGGACTTTTATTACTTTTATTCATGTATTTGGTCTAAGTGCAGTCCTGTCACACAGCCTGATGATGATTCTAATAATAATGAGTTTTTAATCAGTTAACAGCTCAAACTCTTCACCCACCAAACTCCATTCATAAAAAGGTCATTTCTGTATTTACTTTCTTATCGCAGCCTCCACTTACTGACTGTTATTGTGTACCCGGTAGACCTATTTAATACATCTGTATTGTTTATTTTACATATTGACTATGTTCATAATGTTTTTACAGAATCACTTTTATTGGACACATACGAGGAATTAATTTTATGGTATTTATCAATATATTTTGTCCAAATGCACTTCTGTCACACAACCTTTAATAATAATAATAATAATGTGAGTTTTTAAAGGAAACATTTCACAGTGAGAACAGTTGTTATGTTATTGAGGTTATAATTACAGATAAATGTTATGTAATACAGGAACCAGAGAGCAAAAGGACAGACTGAAGGAAATGTGATGGGAATGCTTTAATTACAGCTTTATAACAGCTGAGACACTTCACCCACCAAACTCCATTCATAAAAAGGTCGTTTTTATATTTCCTTTCTTATTGCAGCCTCCACTTACGGACTGTTATTGTTCACTCTTTGTAGTTGTTGTTTAAGTTGGTTGTATTTAGTCGGGCTTTAAAATACCAGCTGTGTGTTCACATACAGTGAATTTGAGGCAGGTGGATGTGACTGTATATTCAGTGTGAACCGTATAATGTCTATTTAGTGATGATATTTAGGTGTTTTTAAAATAAAACTGAGTTTCCTTACTGTAAATCAGTAATATACAGATGCATCAGTTGAAGTTTAGCTGCCAGGTCTTTGTATACTGCTTACATCTGCCCCAATGACCCCGCTGCCCCCCCTCCATAACCCCGCTGCCCCCCCTCCATAATGCTTTTTACTGTACGGTGCAGACGTTGCCAATCAGGTCACATTAAGTAAAATATGGTATATTTCAGTAATGAAGCACAACTTGTCTGCTTTATAACTTAAGTGTTTTGCACCTGTATCTGGTATCAGGTCCGATACTGTCAACCAGTCCTGGAAACACCTGGAAATGGATTTAAATAACCAGAAATCCTGGAAATAATCTGAGTTGTCCTTTAAATGTTTATTGTATTTCAGTTTGTGCTGTGGCCAAATTAATGTTACGGTTAAAGGACAGCTGTAGTCAGTCGTCCTTTATTGTTTTATTGTGAAGAAAACATCCTGGAAAGGTCCTGGAAAAAAGGTCCTGGAAAGTGATTGTAGATTGTGTAAAACAGCATAGCTTAATAAAAGAGGTTTACTTAAAAGAATCCTCCAGAAGAGTTACAGAACTGAGCTACAATGCTTCAGGTTTTCTTTTATTTCAGTTTATAAGCATCCAAATAATCCTAATAATCCCCAAAGTGTAAAGATGTCTCCAGTAAACTTCAGTAGAACTTCAGTAGAACTTCAGATGAACTGAACCCAACAGCTTTATAATGTCGCTGTTATGACGTAATGACCTCCTCCTTCTATAGTTTCCTTTCTGTGGGCGCGGTGGCGAGGGATTCTGACCATCAGTAACTGTATTTAAACAGCTGTCAGGCCCGAGTGAGGCGGTGGTTCTGGTTCTGGTTCTGACAGCAGTGGAGGTCGAACTGGAGCAGCCGCACTGACATTGAGTTCCTCTGGATCGGATCCAGACCGGCTGCTTTATATTTGTCACCTGAGCTCCAGAGAAAGGAGCGTGATCCGATTGTAAAAGATATTCTTCAGTAAGGTCGTCGGTTCTTATGATATTGAACATCACAGGATGAAGGATGACGCTGGTTGATCGTCGATTGATCTGCACATTATTTCCTGTTAGTAGATAAATCTGTAGAGTCGGAGGCCCAAAGTAATCAGATTACTGTGACAGAAAACACAGAAAACCAACAGATTGTGACGTTTGAGAACCGGAACAGCTGCTCTACAAATAACGATTAATCAATAATTCAAATAATCGCTGATTAATCTTCTGTCAGTCGACTAATTAATTAATTGGTTCCTCTTCATCTTTAACAGGTTTTATGTGACTGAGCTGTCACACACTGAGGGACTGCTTTATTAATCGATTTATTGATTTCACTCAGTGTTAATAACAAATATTCTCAGACGTTAGAGCTGAGAGTCTCATCAATAAGTCCATAAAATAATAAATAATAATAATTCAGTTCAGAGTTACATTCAAATAATTAATTAATGTGATTTCCAAAAGGTCCAGAATATAAAATATAAGGAACCGTAATGTAAAGTGTCTGTGTTCACATGAGCACTATTATTCTGAATATGACCATATTTAATGTTTAATAATGTCATAAATCAGGTAAACATTATATTCTGTTCTCATACGTTCAATAGTTTAACTTTAAAACTGTCAGACTGTCGGTGAACCGTCGATCATACAGGAGACGTCTCAGCTCATCTATAGAGACAGTAAACTATATAGTGGTTATATCTGTGCTTATTGCATCAGAATCAGCTCATATGTTATCTGATACTCACAATATTGTGTTAACTCTTTACATTAAATCTGTTTCCTGTTAAAAGGACCTCAGACTGTAGAGAAATTGAATGAAAATGTATTATTATTATAAATGAATCACAGCCAATCAATGATCAGCCCATAGTAATAAATCATAATTAAATTACTATTCAAAACCATTGATCGTTCATTCATTCCATTGATATTTGGTCATTTTAATCAGACTGATTAATCTGTTGTTACAACAAACAGCTCCGACTCTAAAGTTCATTTATTTCTTCTATAAACTTCAGACTGTGGCTTTAATATCACTGTGACAGTAAAACTTTGATATGTATTTATGCTGCATTTTAAAGGAAGTTATATTAATATTAATTTTATAGGATATAACGTGGAAAAACGCTCCTTCCTCTTCTCTGCGCTCAACTTTGGGAATTAAATCTCTTGAGTTGGCTCATATTTGTCTGTAACTGTTGATATTTGTGTATAAATAAACAGTTGCAGTAGCCCCGCCCTCTTTAATATCTCGCCCTGATGCGGCGTTATCGCGGCGCCTTACTGGAGTATTTACAGGCTGATCTGGTGCAGCAGACGTCAACGGGAGGCGGGAGGCGGGCCGGGTTCGGTGCTGAGGTCTTATCTGAGGCTGGCAGAGGTTCACACACAGGATGTAACGTCATACCTGCTGCAGACCACGCTGCCCCTCACCTGTTCTCACACACACACACTAATGTGAACCAGAGGACCCCCCCGGCCTCCTCCACTACACCTCCTCTGATCTCGTCCTTTAACCACTGACTGTGGATGACTCAGCACTTTTCCTGCCTGCCACACTAGTGAACCTGATGTCATTAAATGTCTCACAGTCGGCCCCGAATGGGAAATATCTCCAAACACTTGCAGTGAATGTAGCCCCCAGTTATTCTCCCCATGGATTTAATGTGCTCGGTTCATCAGTTTTAATCAGATAGTTAAATATACAGTGAAAGTGCTCACTGTTGTTGCACTGCGGGCACAAACATCCAGAAACAAACGTTTCTTGTTTTGTTTTGACGCATTTTTGTTGTTTTTTTAGCGGCTAGCATCACGCTAACACTTTGTACTTCCTGTGACTGGCTTACTTCAAAATAAAAGTCCATTTGTGTGTAGCCTTCAGTTAATAATATTCAGTTAATGGTGCAGCCCTTTGTTTCTTTTATAATATAGTTTGACCGTCATTGGAATTGCTGATGTTAAGCTAGCTCGAGCTAACGTTAGACTACAGGAAAGGTTGGTCGGTCGGGTTTAGACCCGAAGTCGTCAGTGTGTGAATGAGTGAGTGTCTGTAAGTTCAGTCTGTTTATCTCACAGCCTGTTCACAGTTTACCAACATACCGGCATTAATAAAAGGAACTGATTGATTGGACAGTTTGATTCCTGATTACTTCAGTCTTTACTTTAGTCTTCAGTCTTTACTTCAGTCTTTAGTCTTTACTTCAGTCTTTAGTCTTTACTTCAGTCTTTAGTCTTTACTTCAGTCTTTAGTCTTTACTTTAGTCTTTAGTCTTTACTTTAGTCTTTAGTCTTTACTTTAGTCTTTACTTTAGTCTTTAGTCTTTACTTCAGTCTTTAGTCTTTACTTCAGTCTTTAGTCTTTACTTTAGTCTTTACTTTAGTCTTTAGTCTTTACTTCAGTCTTTAGTCTTTACTTCAGTCTTTAGTCTTTACTTTAGTCTTCAGTCTTTACTTCAGTCTTCAGTCTTTACTTCAGTCTTTAGTCTTTACTTCAGTCTTTAGTCTTTACTTCAGTCTTTAGTCTTTACTTCAGTCTTTAGTCTTTACTTTAGTCTTTACTTTAGTCTTTAGTCTTTACTTTAGTCTTCAGTCTTTACTTCAGTCTTTACTTCAGTCTTCAGTCTTTAGTCTTTAGTCTTTACTTTAGTCTTTAGTCTTAACTTCAGTCTTCAGTCTTTACTTCAGTCTTCAGTCTTTACTTCAGTCTTTACTTTAGTCTTCAGTCTTCACTTCAGTCTTTACTTCAGTCTTTACTTTAGTCTTCAGTCTTTACTTCAGTCTTAACTTCAGTCTTCAGTCTTTACTTCAGTCTTCAGTCTTCACTTCAGTCTTTACTTCAGTCTTCAGTCTTTACTTCAGTCTTAACTTCAGTCTTCAGTCTTTACTTCAGTCTTCAGTCTTTACTTCAGTCTTAACTTCAGTCTTCAGTCTTTACTCACTTCAGTCTTTACTTTAGTCTTCAGTCTTCACTTCAGTCTTTACTTCAGTCTTTACTTTAGTCTTCAGTCTTTACTTCAGTCTTCAGTCTTCACTTCAGTCTTTACTTCAGTCTTCAGTCTTTACTTTAGTCTTCAGTCTTTACTTCAGTCTTCAGTCTTTACTTTAGTCTTCAGTCTTTACTTCAGTCTTCAGTCTTTATTTTAGTCTTCAGTCTTTACTTTAGTCTTTACTTTAGTCTTCAGTCTTTATTTCAGTCTTCAGTCTTTACTTTAGTCTTCAGTCTTCACTTCAGTCTTCACTTCAGTCTTTACTTCAGTCTTCAGTCTTTACTTCAGTCTTCAGTTAGTCTTTACTTACTCAGTCTTCAGTCTTTACTTTAGTCTTTACTTTAGTCTTCAGTCTTTACTTCAGTCTTCAGTCTTTACTTTAGTCTTCAGTCTTCACTTCAGTCTTCACTTCAGTCTTCACTTCAGTCTTTACTTCAGTCTTCAGTCTTTATTTCAGTCTTCAGTCTTTACTTCAGGCTGTATCAGAGGTATTTCCAGTATCAGGATTCAAACAGGTTCAGTGTCTTGTTTTATTATATAAGCAGAAGAAAAGTGAGCGAGTGGATCAAACAGTTGATTGATTATTGGTCTTCCGCTCTGCTGCAGGTTCACTGTCTGCTATGTTTGTGGGATGTTTCAGCGTTTTCTGTTCTCGTGCGATTGTTTCTTCTCCTACAATCATGAAAGTTGTGGTTTTCTTGCATCAGTCTGTCGGTCGCTGATAAGCCTCGTGTCTTCCACCTCTCTGTGTTTTATCAGGGCCTTGCCCAGCTGGAGATCCTGTGTAAGCAGCTGTACGAGACCACCGACACCGCCGTCCGACACCAGGCAGAGAAAGCTCTGGTTGAGTTCACCAACAGCCCCGACTGTCTCAGCAAATGTCAGCTCCTGCTGGAGAGAGGCAGCGTGAGTAGTCTCTGTTCATCAGGCACAAAACACTGTAAACACCCCATAATATTGTACTGTAAACACCCTATAATACTGTACTGTAAACACTGTAAACACCCCATAATACTGTACTGTAAACATCCCATAATACTGTACTGTAAACACCCCATAATACTGTACTGTAAACACTGTAAACACCCCATAATACTGTACTGTAAACACTGTAAACATCCCATAATACTGTACTGTAAACACTGTAATAACCCCATAATACTGTACTGTAAACATCCCATAATACTGTAGTGTAAACACTGTAAACACCCCATAATACTGTAGATATCATCATGAAATCAGATTATATATTATATTAATGTTTAAACTACAACAGTGTTATAAACTATCTTAAAGTCACTACAGAGGTATAATTAGTAGTAAAGTAAGATATTTCTACAGATGCTCAATAATTATCAGGTAAATATGATCAATTATCGGCTGATTATTATAAAGGAGCAAGATAATTCAATTCTAGCAGATAAATTATCAGTTGATATTAATAAGAATTTATTTTGAATTCTTCTGCCAAACAACAGATAAACTTTATGTTCTGTTAAAGTCTGTTTGGGAAGTTTTTATGAATTCAGGAGTAAATTTAATATAAAAGCAGGTTTTTATTGCTTCATATGAATATAAATCAGAAACAACATTTCTTCCTTTTCAAAACTAAATAATTTAAATTAGTTAATGTATAACACTAAAACTATCTTTCTCCAGTGAGTTCCAGCAGTTGTTTCAGCTGTTTGAATATCTATGGCAGTTTATGAAGGATTCACACTAACAGGATATTAAAATCTAAAAGTACATAAAGCACCAAACACAACGTTTTTTACTAACATTGTATTTGTGCTCTCTCGCCACAGTCCTCATATTCTCAGCTGCTTGCGGCCACCTGTTTGTCTAAACTGGTGTCTCGAACCAGCAACCCTCTACCGCTCGAGCAACGCATCGACATCCGTGAGTACGCCTCCACCTTTCAGCCCGACCTCCGGGTCCTCAGCCCGACCTCCGGGTCCTCAGCCAGCTTCTGTCACTGAAAGTTTAGTTTCTTTCCCTTAAAGAGAAGCTTTTAGAGTCACTCTGTTCAAATGTTCCAGCCTGGTTAAACTGTGATCATCACACAGTTTATTCAACTGTTCCCAGTGTCGGTATCAGCAGTCCCCCCTCTTCACCCTTTAATCTGCCTCAATACAGCCGTATGAGTTCAAAATAAACAGATGTTTCTACAATTTAAATTTTTATAAACTTTTTTAAAACACGAGTAACATGAGGCAAAGATTGATCCTTTATGATTCATATAACTCAGACTGTCGGTTTGTCTGCAAGACGACGAGCAAACAACTTCTAAAACGCTCGTTTTCTGAATGGAGTTTGGTTGATGAGGGCTTACGTAGTAAACTTCCTTTTCCCCGAGCGATCTGGTTTTCTGTCCGCTCGCTGTTTAAATATGCAACAGACAGGTTGAGAAGAGATAAAACTACATTAGCAAGAGAAAATAAGTTTTCAGGAAGTGTTTCAGGCCTGTTGTTCCCTCTCATGAAACGGTTGTTGTCTCTGTGATGTTTAGGGAACTATGTGCTGAATTATTTGGCCACGCGGCCGAAGTTAGCAGCGTTTGTGACCCAGGCCTTGATCCAGCTGTACGCCAGGATCACCAAACTGGGCTGGTTCGACTGTCAGAAAGATGACTACGTCTTCAGAAACGTCATCGCAGATGTGACGCGCTTTCTACAGGTGTGTGTTTAACCGCGTGGTCCGAACCCTGCGGCACTAGCAGTGTGTGTCTGACCGTGTGTAACTGACGTGTTTGTGGTGCGTTCACAGGATAGCGTTGAACACTGCATCATCGGCGTCACCATCCTGTCCCAGCTTACCAATGAGATCAATCAGGTAGGTCGTCGTCGTCCCTTCAGCCTCCGTTTCTTCCCTCCGTGCTGAAGATGTTTAACGTGCTCTGTTTCCTCCTCAGGCCGACACGACGCATCCTCTGACCAAACATAGGAAGATAGCATCGTCATTCAGAGATTCCTCCCTCTTCGACATTTTCACTCTTTCCTGCAACCTCCTCAAACAGGTAAGTCTGTTTTTATAGAGTAAAACAGGAAGAGGAAGATAAAGTTCTGTTCATTATAAAACAGTATAACTGCCTTCAGTTTATTTCCAACACACTGCAGCTTTACGGAGAGTAAACAAATCAGACTTTAGCCCCCGATGTCGCATATTTACACATCAAAGAACTGGGCCGGTTGCTTCCTTTTAAATTTCAAAATAAAAGCATCTTTGGCTATAACTCATGAAATGATGTTTTCCTTTCTGTTGATAGTGACACTGAATTACTACTATTAACAGGTTTCACATGTATCAGCAGTTCCCAACCAGGGGGAATGTAGAAAGATTGTGGAATAAAGAAATTACAATTTAATATTAAATACATTTATTGAATAAATATTGAATCAGCTGGTCTAAAGTTCATTAAAAGTGATGGATATAAGGTCAAGTAACCGATTAATTGTTGAAAAAAATCGGCTAAAATGTATAAATGATGGCAAAAAATAATCAATCGTTAGCTTTTGAGAGATAATGTTAGATAGCTAGCTAATTTACATCGATTATTAGCTAGTGAGTTTGCACATAGCGCATCTAAGGAGGAAGTTCAGAGCTTATGACTCACAGAGCAAAAAGGGGCGGGACTTATGAAGCATCTGATGTAATGTAGTTGTTGATGTTTTAATATTTATTTTAAAAACTTCTTTTGTCTGATTTGTTTGACATTTTACTATATAAAGAAAAACTATAATCTGTCCAAACTTTTCTTTAATGTTTTTTTTAAACAGTAAAAACTATAATCAGCTTTCACAATCGCACCAATAACAATAAAGCAAAGCAGGACTTTTAATAAGGTCTGTATTATATTTTACTGTGCAGAGAACAGCTGATTCCACCAGCTGACTAAATCCTGGCACTTAAAATAATTCCCCTCAGCAGACCTTTTAGGAGCTTAATCGTCGACAGAGCGTGACCCGCTGTAACAATCTGTGGATGCAGTCGGTTTATGACACATCTGACACAGACAGATCAGCATCTGATTGCACTTTAAAAACATAAGCTTGGATGGAGGACGTGTTGCTGACGGGACGTTGGACTGACTGTTGTTCTGGTTGTTTTCAGGCTTCGGGAAAGAACCTGAACCTGAACGATGAATCTCAGCACGGCCTGCTGATGCAGCTGCTCAAACTCAGCTACAATTGCCTCAACTACGACTTTATAGGAACTTCCACAGACGAGTCGTCGGACGACCTCTGCACCGTACAGATCCCCACGTCATGGAGATCAGGTAGCTGCAGTCAGCGTGCAGATGGCCTGTGTATCACAGCAGGAGGGATCTTTAGGGGCAGATAGCTTCATCTGGGAGATAAAAGTGTTTCTAGTCAGAAATCTGTGATAAACGTTGTGTTTCAGTTCTAATTTAGGAGGTTTAGAGTGTATAAGGGTCAGGGTGAGTCCATCCTCCTGCCAGGATCATCCCTATTGTTCACGCTGTCTTTTGTACTTTTCTTTGCCAGTAAATTGGTCTTAAATTGTGTTCATAATGGTCTTTAAAAGTCTAAAGTTTAACCTGTTGAAACCTGCAGAAACATTTGGGTTTTGGACTATTGGAAGAAAAATTATTTCCTTTTTTTTTGTCTGTCTCGCAGCATTTCTCGATTCCTCCACCCTGCAGCTCTTTTTCAATTTATATCATTCCATCCCTCCGTCCCTTTCCCCGTTGGTAAGTGAGCTGTTCACGTTGTGATCACACACCCAGAATAACGTGTAAAGCCTTGTGTTGCACTCTCAACGTGTGCTTTTGTGTGCAGGTGTTGTCATGTCTAGTCCAGATAGCCTCTGTGAGGAGGTCTCTCTTCAACAACGCAGAACGAGCAAAGTTTCTGTCACATTTGGTGGACGGAGTTAAGAGGATACTAGCAAACCCACAGGTCAGTAATACACACACACACACACTCACACACACTTTGTTTGCAGCTGGTTGTTTGACGGTGTGAAATGTGTGTTTCAGTGTTTGCCAGATCCGAATAACTACCACGAGTTCTGTCGTCTGTTGGCGAGGCTGAAGAGTAACTACCAGCTGGGGGAGCTGGTCAAAGTAGAAAACTACCCTGAAGTCATTCGCCTCATAGCCAACTTCACCGTCACCAGTCTGCAGGTGAGTCGAGGGTTACAGCCGCGACAGTGAAGAATAAACGCACCAGTAACCACCAAGAGAAACATTATTCAACATCTACAAACTTGTTAAAATATTGTTTATCTTTGCATTAAACTAACAAACAAGGAAGTTGTCATCAACCTTGTGTCTAAAAACATTCTGGACTTTGTTTTATCCTTCCTCACCTCTTCCTCACCTCTTCCTCTCCTCCTGTGTGCCAGCACTGGGAGTTTGCCCCCAACAGCGTTCACTACCTGCTGAGTCTGTGGCAGCGTCTGGCAGCATCGGTTCCCTACGTCAAAGCCACCGAACCTCACCTGCTGGAGACCTACACTCCAGAGGTCACCAAGGCCTACATCACATCGCGGCTCGAGTCGGTCCACGTCATCCTCAGGTAAGATCTGTGACACCTTGGATCTGTGGCGTTGTCCTGATGTTTGATTAATCAGTATAAATCGGCAGTGGATTCAACTGCAGCTTAAACAAACAATTCATGTTCCTGCAAAGGTATTTATCAGGAAGCGTTTGTCTGTTAGACTTCTAACATTTTAGGTCACAAACTGAATATGTTGTGTGTCCAAATGACTCCACAGAGATGGTTTAGAAGACCCTCTGGATGACGCTGGCCTGGTCCAGCAGCAGTTAGACCAGTTATCCACCATCGGGAGGTGTGAGTATGAGAAGACTTGTGCTCTGCTGGTCCAACTGTTCGACCAGGCAGCTCAGACCTACCAGGAGCTGCTACAGTCCACCAACTCGAGCGCTGCAGACATCACTGTGCAGGAGGGTACGAGCGGCACACAAATGGGGATTCAAGCTCAAGCTTTAAATTGGAAGTTTGATATTTGATTGTATTTTCAAAATGTTTCTAATTCTGATTGTTTGATATGAAACCACAATTGCCTTTTAGCTGTTTTCAATTATAATTCAGTAAATTGAAAGTGGACGTCTTGTTTTTAGGATGTAAATATCATACGAATGTTACGTTCCTCCCTCTGCAGGTCGGTTGACATGGTTGGTTTATATAATCGGGGCAGTGATCGGCGGACGGGTGTCGTTTGCGAGTACAGACGAGCAGGACGCCATGGACGGAGAGTTAGTCTGTCGGTAAGAATCCAACAATATATGAAAGTCGTCATGTTTAAAACCCTGAAAATATTATATTTATATCAAAGCATTTTAACTTTAGAAGTTTATCTAATTAATTTAAAAAGGGTAACAGAAATCTATACTTCATTATTTCCATTAGTTATAAGCCTTCTTTTAAATAATTTATCCATTAGTCGATTGTTTAAGCAAAATTACCTACCATTCCTGAGGTTCGGGGTCTCACCTGCATGGATTTCTTATCTTTGGGTTAGTCGGACAAAACAAGCAATTTGAAGGAGTCAGTATGGGATTATTCAGGGTGTCTGACATTTTACTCTTATCCTCCTGAAGATCACAAAATAACCTGTTCTGGAAAATGAATGACTGACAAATAAAGTAAAATAAGGATTTTAATAGAAACATATGGGACCTAGTACACTCCCCTGTGGGACTCCTGGTGCTGTTAGAATAATAGCAATGAGTGTACGACGGTTTGATGTAAGTAAAGAACTGACTCCGTATGTGACCCCCTCAGGGTGCTCCAGCTGATGAATCTCACTGACTCTCGGCTAGCTCAGGCCGGCAACGAGAGACTGGAGCTGGCCATGCTCAGCTTCTTCGAGCAGTTCAGAAAGATCTACATCGGCGACCAGGTGCAGAAATCATCAAAGGTAAATCGTTTTTAACTTGCTGCTGTTTGGCGTCGCCGTCTGTAGCATGTGTGAGATTAACCCCCACTGCTGCCCCGCTGCCCCCTCAGTAACCCTCCACTGGGGCCAAGTTACTGGGACTGAGCAGGTCTTTTGTCCTGAGCACCGTGGCGTCTGCTAGTGCTGACTGCAGCGGTTTCCATACAGTCTCAGTCTGCTACTACTCATGTTTTACTATTGTGTGGTGCTTTATAGCACACCGCTTCATGCTGACTGACGGAGGGTGTTCTCTTTGTTCGGGACAGAAACGGCAAAATGTGAACGTCCCAGATAAGTGGTTGAATGTAGAAACTGTAGAAACGTGTGCCCGTCTGGTTTGGTGTTAGCCCCCCACCGACCCTCCAGAGGTTCATCACAGCAGATATCCCAAAAACCTTGTCACCGCCAAAATTAAGATCTTTCTCTGTGTTCGTGTAGCTGTTAGAGCCCGAATGAGTTGGACCGAACGATCCCTAACTACTAGTTTATATCTTTGGGTTCTGCTTCTGTTTCCGCTGTTCTCCACCTGCTTCCTGGAGACCAGGTAATGGAAATAGATGTTTCTGCTCAGGAGATGATACCAAACCTGATGCAACACGTTCTCAGACTGAACACATCCATACAAACGTTATCATTATTATCTTCAATGTCACTATTCAAATCATATCCATAACGTCTCTTATGAAGTGCAGAGCAGCGTTTTGTTGAGCAGATATATCGAAGATGAGGTGTGTCAGGTTCGTGGAAGAAAGTCTGTAAGAGTTTGTAATTAAGGATTTAAAGTTCACTCTTGCTCCACCATAAATCTCTGAACGCACAGCAAGTTCTAGAGATTATTAACTCAGTTAATTACCAAACGATCTTCCCTTCAACTGTTGCCTACTAAAGTTTATAAAACAGTGGAAACACAAAGCAGAACCTAGAACCAAAAACCTCACGTTCTTTAAGTTGGTCATGTGAAGGTCTGTTGAGGAAAAGTGTCTTTTAGTGAAGTGAGTCACTGGGAACAGTGGGAACAGCAACCAACGTCCGAGGAGCTGCTGGATGTACGACAGCGCTGTCAGTGTGATGTGAGACGGGCCCCATTTCCTGTTAGTTTAACCCTGTAGAGTGAGGCCCCCAGCTCTTTATCTTCTGCTCATCACCTCATGCTTCACTTGTCTCCGCCCTGCTGAGCCACAAAGAGCTGATGGTTGCGTTACTGAACGCTCCTCTGGACCCTGTCCATCAGTCCGTAAACATCCAGCTGATATAGTCTCAAAGCTGGGATTAGTACCGCACGTCTCCCACCATCTAGCTACAACATAATAAAGACAGGTGGTGTAGTGAGTGTCGAAACCAACACGTCTCTACTCTCACTGTCCTCTAATAACACAAACTGTGTGTGAACGTCTGTGTGTTTCTGTTCATTGCAGCTTTATCGGCGACTATCAGAGGTTCTGGGTTTGAACGACGAGACGATGGTACTCAGTGTCTTTATAGGGAAAATGTGAGTAACCATTGGATTTATTTAGCACAGATTATTTATAGCTGTATTTCTTATATAATCAATCTTAACAATCTTTTCTGTCTTTCAGCATCACAAACTTGAAGTACTGGGGCCAGTGTGAACCAATCACCTCCAAGACACTCCAACTACTGAACGACCTTTCGTTAGGATATCCTTGCTGAGTGCAGTGTAGAAATACTCTGCTACAAGTGTTCAAGTGTTTACTTCAGTAAAAGTACAAAAGTATTTGCATCAAAATATACTTTAAATCTAAAAAGTAAAAGTGCTCATAATGAATAATGGCCACTAGATGCACCTGCAACACAGCGGTGCTACAGAGAGTTTACCTCAGATAATAAAACACACTTCATACTCGTTGTTAGTCTTTCCAACAATCACCACAGTCAAATAAATTGTTGCTTAATAAATAACCAGAAAGATTAACTGATGATCAGGATTGCTGATGATTAATTTTCTGTCAACTTACTAATCAATAAATTGAGTAATCGTCAATCATTTATTTAATCATCAAGCACTTTATTTATGTCCACAGGATGGAACATGAGTATAATGTTTACATAAAGCCCCAACCCAAACCTTCATTGTGTGTTGATTCTGGCGCCCCCTGTGGACAGAAGCTGGCCCCGACCCAGTGGCAGACAGTTTATCATCAGACAGAAGATATTTCTGTATAGTTATTATTACTGAGTGCGTTTTATAATTAAACGAAGCTTTTAGTTTGAAGATCTGTGTGTTTTCTCCTTGACTTCCTGTGTGTTCACGTACAGCAGCGTGAGGAAGCTGGTGAAGCTCAGCGCTGTCCAGTTCATGTTGAATAACCACACAGTGAGTACACGATCATCGTTATACACGCACACAGGTACAGGCTGTAAATATCATATATATTAACAACCTGTCTGTCTGCCTGTCTGTCTGCCAGAGTGAGCACTTCTCCTTCCTGGGAGTGAACAACCAGTCCAATCTGAGTGACATGAGATGTCGAACCACCTTCTACACGGCGCTGGGGCGCCTGCTAATGGTCGATCTAGGTACACACACACACACACACACACAGTGCACGAACCAATGGATACAAACACAAACCTTTCACCCTGACGAGTTCTGGCTCCTGATTGGTCGGTTTCTGATGCGTTTGTGTGCAGGTGAGGATGAGGACCAGTTCGAACAGTTCATGCTGCCTCTGACGGCCGCGTTTGAAGCTGTGGCTCAGATGCTGAGTACGAACACCTTCAACGAGCAGGAAGCCAAGGTGACACACACACACACACACTCACTCTCTCTCTCTCTCTCTCTCTCTCTCTCTCACTCTCACTCTCACTCTCACACACACACACACACACACAGAGTTTATCAAAGGTACAGCAGCAGTGAAAACAGACACTTTTTAAGCTTCCATCGTTTTTTGAATATTTTAATGTTTGTTTTATGTTCAGAGCGTTTTATTCTGACAGTTTTCTCCCTCTGTTGCTTCCTGTAGAGGACTCTGGTGGGTTTGGTTCGAGACCTGCGGGGAATCGCATTCGCCTTCAACGCCAAGACGAGCTTCATGATGCTGTTTGACTGGATGTATCCTAACGGCTAACTGACCTCAGAGCTGCTAATAATGCTAATAACAATAATAATAATAATGTTTATCAGTCGTCGCAGTGTAAGAACCGTCTTTAACTCAGACCGCAGATATCCGGCCTACATGCCCATCCTGCAGCGAGCCATAGAGCTTTGGTACCACGACCCAGCATGCACCACGCCTGTCCTCAAACTAATGGCTGAGCTGGTTCACAACAGGTAAACCTGATCAGTGATCAATGCAGCTGCTTCCTGTTTGCTTCCTCTGCATCTGTGGGATCAGGTTCAGGTGGATTTATAATGGCAGAAATAATAACACATTGTTTTTATAGGACGTTCCTTCAGTCCACAGCGAGGGAAGAAATCACCCAATGTTGGTTCATAGTCACACTGATTTCTTACAGCTCCAGTTTCAGGGGGTCGAGCTCCACTTGGCAGTGTAACGATGGCAGCAGTCGACCCTGATATGAGTGTTTAATATTTAAATGTCTGACAGGAAGTCCCTGAGTCTGTTTGTAGGACAAGCTGATGATGTTTGTGTCCGATCAGACTCGACTGTAACGAACAGGTCGGCTGTGAAAGCAGCGTGAGACTTCACGTGTGTCTTGTTTCCTGACACTGATGGTGAACTCTGGTGTTTCTGTAGATCTCAGCGGCTACAGTTTGATGTGTCGTCACCCAACGGCATCCTGCTGTTCAGAGAAACCAGCAAGATGATCACAACCTACGGTACTTTGCGCTTTCTCACATCTTATCAACTGAAAAAGTTATCAGGTTGTATCGATACTGAAACATCTGTCCCGTCTTCCTCGTGTAGGGAATCGCATCCTGACGCTGGGGGAGGTCCCGAAGGACCAGGTGTACGGGGTGAAGCTGAAGGGCGTCAGCGTGTGTTTCGGCATGCTGAAGGCGGTGCTCAGCGGAAACTACGTCAACTTCGGCGTCTTCCGTCTGTACGGCGACGACGCTCTGGATAACGCCTTACAGACCTTCATCAAACTGCTGCTGTCCATCCCCCACAGCGACCTGCTCGTACGTCCGCACGCTTGTCACACATTCCTGATATTAATGTATTGATTATGATCTGTTAAACACCAACAGAACAGCGGTGATATTGTGAATGTGTCCGAACCTTTAGTTCATTTATTCCAACACATCAGCTGGTTGTTAATCACACTAACACACTCTGTGTGACCCACTAACCCGGACTCTTCTGGTCCCTGCAGGACTACCCGAAGCTCAGCCAGTCCTTCTACTCTCTGCTGGAGGTGCTGACCCAGGACCACATGAACTTCATCGCCAGCCTGGAGCCTCACGTCGTCATGTACATCCTGTCCTCCATATCAGAAGGGCTCACGGCACTCGGTAAAGGTCGGAGGTCGCTGTGTGTGTGTCTGTGTGTGTCTGTGTGTGTCTGTGTGTGTCTGTGTGTGTGCGCACGGTGGGAGGTGTTTACTGTGTGTGTGTGTTTCAGATACGATGGTGTGCACGGGCTGCTGCTCCAGTCTGGACCACATAGTGACGTACCTGTTCAAGCAGCTGTCGCGCTCCACGAAGAAGCGTCCCACCCCGATGGCGACAGACGACCGCTTCCTCCACATCATGCAGCAGCACCCGGAGATGATCCAGCAGGTCAGAGATCAGTTTGTACCAGAGATGTGTTTATAGGGACACAGCAGGAAATGTAGAGTGAGAGATTAATGAGGGCAGGATCAGAGCAGCCCTACAGGTTGCATTCGGGGACGTACATGTTGCATTCGGGGATGTACATGTTGCATTTGGGGACGTACATGTTGCATTCGGGGATGTACATGTTGCATTCAGGGACATGTTGCATTCGGGGATGTACATGTTGCATTCAGGGACATGTTGCATTCAGGGACGTACATGTTGCATTCGGGGATGTACATGTTGCATTCAGGGACACCCAGAGAAGCTGTTAATCTGGTGGTTGTCTGATTACAGATGCTGTCCACGGTGCTGAACATCATCATCTTTGAGGACTGTAGGAACCAGTGGTCGATGTCTCGACCTCTGTTAGGCCTCATCCTGCTCAACGAGAAGGTAAACATGGGACACATGGATCAGTGTGTGTGTGTGTGTGTGTGTGTGTGTGTGTGTGTGTGTGTGTGTGTGTTTTAACACGTGTGTGTGTCCTGCAGTATTTCGCTGACCTGAGGAACAGCATCGTCAACAGCCAGCCTCCAGAGAAGCAGCAAGCCATGCACTTATGTTTCGAGAACTTGATGGAGGGAATAGAGAGAAATCTTCTAACAAAGAATCGGGACAGGTACGTCTGTCATTACTATCATTCGGGGTTCAGGTCCTCTTGTTTTACTGTCGGATGATTATAATTATTAGTCTGCTACGTCCATACAAGGACCTGAAACACACCCTGAACGTTTTACTCGTGTTAGATTCAGGTTGTCATGTTCATCATCAGTCACTACTATTAGTGTATTTGCTGCTACTGTTGTTGCTGTGCACCTGTCTCTCTCTCTGTCTCTCTCTCTCTGTCTGTCTCTCTCTCTCTCTCTCTCTCTCTCTCTCTCTCTCTCTCTCTCTCTCTCTCTCCCACCCACCTAGAGCCGAAGGATCTGTCCTAGGTTTCTGCCTTTTAACAGGCAGTGTTTCCTTGCCCTTGTCTCCAAGGTCTTGCTCATGGTGGTACTGTTGGGTCTCTGTAAATAATGTTATAAGGAGTTCGGTCTAGACCTGCTCTATTTGAAAAGTGTCCTGAGATAACTTCTGTTATGAATTGGCGCTATACAAATAAAACTGAATTGAAAAATTGAATTGAATACATTCAGGGACGTTCATGGACGTCCCTGAATGTAGTTCAGATAATAAAAGTAAAATCAGGAAGCTCCACTCTGTGTTTCTATCTCACCTGTCTCCCTCTCTGTCTCCCTGTCTGTCTGCACAGGTTCACTCAGAACCTGTCTGTGTTCAGGAGGGAAGTCAACGACAGCATGAAGAACTCGACATACGGCGTCAACAGCAACGACATGATGAGCTGACATTCCACACAGAGGAGTCTTATCCCGCTGCAGACAGAGCTCACCCCCCCCCCCTCGCTCCTCCACAGCCTCCCTCCCTCCCTCCTCCCCACCTCCCCCCCTCTCTGCATCAGCCTCCCCCCTCCCTCCCTGGGCCCGGATGCCTAGGGATCACCTCCTCCCTCCCTCTCCCCTCCCCGAACACGACGTACGGGATCGTTCCCTCCCTCCTTTTTGATATAAACATATATAAATATATACAGATCTATTTTAAAGCGATGGTCTGGCTGTCCTATCAGTGGAGGGGTCAGGAGGTCAGAGGGAGGGGGAGGGAGGGAGGGAGGGAGGGAGGGGGTCGCATGTCTAAGCACTCGAAATCACTGGCGGAGGAAGAGGAGAGTGCTGCGGAGGTGACGGGAGGCGAGGAAGGGGACGAACGCCGGTAAACGTAGTAATCCGCTTCTGCCTGCCTTGTATAGAAAAACACACAAAAAACCAAGTGTACATTTTTTTTCGTAACATTTTGAACAATGTTTATAAAATGATCGAATTTAAAACACAAAGATGAGTTGAGGAAAAACAAAAAAAACCACGTCAAAAAAAAACAAAAAAACGGTGTGATTGAGCTTTTTACAGTGTAGTGAGTTAGTGCAACTGTCTGTCTGCGTGGGGAGCGAGCTTTCCACGGGAGCTGGAGGTGAGCGGGAGCATGGGGGGAGAACGGGGGAGGACGGGGGGGAGTGAACTGAGCTGCAGGGTGGCCACAGGAGCACTTAGGCTGCAGAACAGGAAGCAGAGGTACACACACTAAGAGAAAGGGAGAGTCAGAGCATACACGTTGTACATTTTACTCAAGTCTCTGGTTGAAGTGATGTAAATATTGACGTCCCTCGCGGCGGCGGCGGCGGCGGTGGCGGCGGGCTCCACGGGCTTTAAAGGGACAATTCTGCTGTTTTTCAACCCGAGTCTTATTCTCCTGTTTGTGTCACCGTGACTTCACTTTGATCAGAAGATTTCAGAAACAGAGTTCCTCAAAAATCTAATAAAACCCTCATAAGCCCTGCCCCCTTTTCTCCTCTGCAGGAAGGATTGTTGAGCTGTGATTGGAAGAGCAAAAAGGGGCGGGGCTTAGTAAGGGTCAATTACAAGAGCTTTGATTCATAAGATTTAAGATAAAATGTTTGAGAAAGAAAAATCTGCAACCAGAGAATTTTTTACATTTTAGCAAAAAAAAATCCCTAAAAGATTTTTTGCGATTGTTAAAAAAGTTTCTGAATAATTTTCTGTCCGACCAACAATCAAGTTTATAATCATTATTATTAATAAGAAACAAAATCAGAAAATATTCAAATGTCAGAACCAGAAGTTTTTTATATTTGTGTGTGTGTGTCGGGTTTCTGGTCCGACCGGAGTCAGAACAAACACTGAGGTTGAAAAACATCAGAACTTCTTTCCCGTCGTCCCGTCGAGGCAGCGGCGGCGTCCTGTTGGCCTCACACACCCGCTTGTTTCCCTGGCGACGATCGACGTGTAAACAACATGGTCACAGCTACATGTTCCCCTCTGGTAGGCCGGGTGCAGTTTCCACCATTTTGTTTACACTCTGGATTCCTCGGACCGGGTTTTCAGGAGGTCCTTTTGGTGTGTGTGCGTGTTGTCTGTGTGTGTGTGTGTGTGTGTGTGTGTGTGTGTGTGTGTGTGTGTGTGTGCGCGTGCGTGTGTGTGTGCGCGTGGAGTGGCGTCTCATGGTGCTGCGACGGAGCCGAACCAGCCGAGGTCCGTGCCACCGTACAGGGGGGAGGGTCTGGTCGGAGCTCCCTGAAGGAACCAGGTCTAGTTTAGTCTGAAGGAGTCAAACAGTGTACAAAGCGGAGCCGCTGGAGTCCATTAGCAACTTGTGTTACTCTCTACGATGTTGCTGCTAACTGTTTGTGACAACTAGCTCATTTCTAACCATGTCAGCACTCATGGATGTTTATTGAGTTTCTAAGTTTTGGTTTGTGTCCCTGATGTGAATGTGTTGGGTCCATAGAGTGAGTAGCTGTTTGAGTTGTTTGGATGTCTGCTACATATAGTGTAAGCATTGTGACTGCAAATAAACCTCATTGATTTTTACACCGCTGCTCTCCTTCTGTTTGTTCATCGGGGAATCAAATCGTTGATCTTCAGGCCTTAAAATGTCGGAAATATGATTCTTATTAGAGCTCTTAAAGCCGCAGTGAAACATTGTCAGAAATGTACGGAAGCTCACTGCTGCCATTCAGAGAAAAACAGGTCAGTAACAGGTTATAACGAGATATTATTACGACTACGCATGAACTGATACTGAGTGAGTACTTCATAATACAATTCTAATGACCTAAATCCTGTTTTATTTTCAGTTATTTAGTTCCTCACTAATATAATGTTGATTAAAATCTGCTCGACTAACGAGGTAACATAATGTCACGCTGCTGTAAAGTGGTGTCACAGATCTGATACCTCATATCTGTTTGTCCCTAATTAGCTTCTTGTATTTGTTCTCATTTGTCACTCTTGTTCATGCAGCAAAAACAGACCTAGAAACACCTGAAACAAAAGGTTGAACATTCCTCCCTCTGCTCAGGCAAGTAAAATGACATTCATTGACCTCAAGGTGGCGCTATAATAAAGTTTATGTTTTTGGGATTGTTGCAGCATCACATTCATCCTAGTTTGTCTTTATAAACGTTTTTTAAAACCACAACAATCCTGCACACTGGTCCTTTAAAAGGTACAGTACAACCTTTGAGGCTCCGACATCCAAACAGAAAATATGAAGTGTGATGAGGTGGTGAAGCAGCGTGGGATCATGGGAGTTGTTGTCTTCACCACCATTGGTGTCATTGCAGTCAGCTTCTCCCGGTTAGGATTCCTTCAGTGTTCATGGTTCAGGAGGTTTCTACCGGGAGCCCAATGATCCACAGAGGTCTCCTCCTCTCCAACACAAACAGACCCGCTGATTAAAACCACTAAACACACTGAATAAAGCAGTTCCACCTTAAACACACTGAATAAAGCAGTTCCACCTTAAAAATCACTGCTTCTCCCACGCTGTTGGACAGACAAAGGACGTCCCGGAGGGGCTGCGAGCCGAGCTGCTGCTAACGTTAGCTCAGCTTGTTTCTCTGATAACTTAAGATCCAGACGTCTGATGACTAAAATCCTTTCAACTCTGATAAACATTAAAAACTACTGAATGATCAATAAAACTCTGGGTGGTAAAATGTCTGACTTTTATTCATTTATATCGTTTCCACGGTTACGGGTGAACAAATGCAACTTTGGCGTTTAATAAACAAAAACAACCATTATGATCGGAACAATAAAACTTTACAGTAAATACAAAATGTGTCCAACATTGATTTTAACCAGACAAACTGAACATTGATTGTTTCCATAAAACATGAAAATAAAGAGCTGCCCCCCCCTCTGAGTGCAGGGACGTCCCGGTGGTGGTTGGATGGGTCCGGTACTGGTTGGTTACTGGTTGGTTACTGGTTGGTTACTGGTTGGTTACTGGTTAATTATTAGAAGGCTAACTCTTTGAGGTTTTGGACTTGAACACAGCGTCGTTGTAGCCTTCTCGGTTTCGGGCGATTTCAACAGCGAAGAATTGAGCTCTGGTGGCTGCAAACAGGAAGAAAACATCGGTTGAGATTTCTCATTTATGAATAATAAAGAAATATTTCCGGTGTGAAAGACGTACCGAATATGGTGTTTTCCTCCGTGTAATCCTTCTCGCAGTCCAGACGCAGCAGAGTGCCGTAGTTGAAATCTTCTATAAGGCCGTCAAACTGGTTACAGAACGGACGCCACGTCTGCAAACAAACAAACAAACTAAAAATTAACTGTAGGAAG
This sequence comes from Dicentrarchus labrax, assembly GCF_905237075.1. Classification (NCBI taxonomy): domain Eukaryota; kingdom Metazoa; phylum Chordata; class Actinopteri; family Moronidae; genus Dicentrarchus; species Dicentrarchus labrax. The sequence goes on from NW_026136719.1 coordinate 36,048,471, forward strand.
TCAAAATATTTAAGTTTACGACTGACGAACACTGAAGAGTCTGAGGATCGTTTCAGGAGTTTACAGGACACTCACACTGTCGACTAACAGAACTACAATAATCTTATTAAATCTGAATGATTGTTAAAAGTGAGCGAGGACTGATGCAAACAGCCGAACAAACAACCAACGTGGCTGCAGATGAAAAAGTCTGTTAATCTCTACAGAGAGAAGCAACTTGTTTGCGAGTGTTCGAATACAGAAATTATTTATAATCCCTGTTACATCTGCAATAATCCGCTACAGATCAATACATTGATCAGTCGCTCTCTCTCACTGACCTCTTTGGCTTTGTCAGATTTCAGGTCCTCGGCTTTCAGCACTTTGATGTCGAGATCTTTGAACGTTTCTCTGAACAGCGAGTAGATTTTATCGTCCAGTTTGGTCAACTTCAGGAACTTCGGATCGACGGACGAAATGAGCTGAAAACACACGGAGAGATTATACAGTGAGAGATTATACAGTCAAAGATTATACAGTCAGAGGTTATACAGTCAAAGATTATACAGTCAGATAAAAGATTATACAGTCAGATTATATAGACAGTCAGATGTTATACAGTCAGATATTAGACAGTCAGAGGTTATACAGTCAGATTATACAGTCAGATTATACAGTCAGATGTTATACAGTCAGATGTTATACAGTCAGATTATAGAGTCAGGTTATACAGTCAGAGTTATAGTAATTATACAGTCAGAGATTATACAGTCAGATTATACAGTCAAAGATTATACAGTCAGAGGTTATACAGTCAGAGATTATACAGTCAGAGGTTATACAGTCAGAGGTTAGACAGTCAGAGGTTAGACAGTCAGAGGTTAGACAGTCAGAGGTTAGACAGTCAGATTATACAGTCAGAGGTTATACAGTCAGAGGTTATACAGTCAGAGGTTATACAGTCAGATTATACAGTCAGAGGTTATACAGTCAGAGATTATACAGTCAGAGGTTATACAGTCAGATTATACAGTCAGAGGTTATACAGTCAGAGGTTATACAGTCAGATTATACAGTCAGAGGTTATACAGTCAGAGGTTATACAGTCAGAGGTTATACAGTCAGATTATACAGTCAGATTATACAGTCAGAGGTTATACAGTCAGATTATACAGTCAGAGGTTATACAGTCAGAGGTTATACAGTCAGATTATACAGTCAGAGGTTATACAGTCAGAGATTATACAGTCAGATTATACAGTCAGAGGTTATACAGTCAGGTTATACAGTCAGAGATTATACAGTCAGAGGTTATACAGTCAGATTATACAGTCAGAGGTTATACAGTCAGAGGTTATACAGTCAGAGGTTATACAGTCAGAGGTTATACAGTCAGATTATACAGTCAGGTTATACAGTCAGAGGTTATACAGTCAGAGGTTATACAGTCAGAGATTATACAGTCAGGTTATACAGTCAGAGGTTATACAGTCAGTTCTCTGTCAGTTTAACAAAAGTTTTAAACATTTGTTTGTTTGTTTGTTTGTTTGTTTACAACTGAGCAGCCATAAGTAAAAGGACAGCCTTACATTGAAGTAAACTTCTGCATGGTTGTACGCCTTCATCGCCCACATGACCTCGAGCCGTGGCTGAAAGAGGAAAAGGTGAAAGGTCATCAGGGTCACTGTGTGGAGGTCAAGTGTAATATTCGGACAATATTTACGTTATTATTATTATTATTATTATTATTATTACAGTACAGTTTTATTGTAGTAGTTAATGAAAAGGACATTTTAAATATGAAACAACTAAAAATGAACTGTAGGAAGTCAAAATATTGAAGTTTACGACTGAAGACTTCCTGAAATATTACTGATGAAACTGTTGATCTATAATGAAAATATTAGTTACAATATTAGTTCAAACTTGTGAGTCACAGAATGAAACTGTTGGGTATTAATAACATATTTATATTATATATATATTTAATATAAAAGTCATATTGGTCAGTCCCTCCAGAAAAACGTGATTATGCGATCCAATAATTCAACGCATACTCAGCCAAATAAATGGCTGATTTCTGCGCACAATATGCGGGGCTTGCATGATTTCATAATCCCCGCATTTCCGTTGCAAAAAAGTCACAAATATCTGAGCAGAAAGTTTAAAAATGTTGCGTTTACTTCACACAAGAGCAGCCATTTTCCCCTGTTGCCATGGGAACGTTATGAAGTGACTGTAATTACGCGACGTGAGCGTCATCGAAAAGCTGCAAACCCCGCGATGAAAACCTCACAGTTGTACGTATATTAGTAGTATGTAAATGTACGTTACAGTAAGAGATTGCACTACCTCTGTAAAACAGGAAGCACACATTTTAGTTTTTATATTTTATTTATTCATTAAGTTGGAGCATATTCCTTTTGTAAAGCTACAGAACTTGTTTGACTCATCAATGTTCTGTAAGTCTGAGCCATGTGTTTATTAAGGTCTGAAATAAAGCAGAGGAGAACTTCAATATTCCCAGCACTGTCTGTGATGTAGTATGTTTATCACAGGCAGTAATAAGAAATGACTCTTTACATTGAGGTAGCAGCCTAATGAGAACAGGGTGATGGAGAATCACTCTTTTCTCTCTTTTTCATCAAACTGCAGTTTTTCAGGTTCCTGCATGTTCCATCGCATTCTTTAAGAGAACGTACCGCATCATCAACAATTTCTGCAACAATCACAAAAAACTCTGCATTTTTCTGGAAGGACTGTTTGGTAGTTTTGGTCACTTTGGCACAAATGGGCTTCCATATATTTTAGTTATTGCACCAACAAACAACCACTGGTTCTCTGAGCACAGCGGCTGGCCCGGTTATAAACACAGAGAAAATATAATATTAATAAATATAATCTTAATATTTCCAGAGATCATTTTACATATTTATCATATGAATAAAGATCTGGTTGAACATGAAGAATACAAGTTAGATATTAAATAAGACATAAGAGTCATATTGGTAATTCTTGTATGAAATAAACATTTACTTTACAAGATATATTATATGTATATATTATATATATATTATATATAATATATAATTATTATATATAAGATCCCACAGAGGAAACAGAAGTGGAACTATTTGCTGTAGAAATCCTGCAGAGTGGAATAAAAGATAAATTAAAGGTGCATAAAAACAGGAAGGACTACAGATGTGAAACAGGAAGGACTACAGATGTGAAACCGGAAGGACTACAGATGTTAAAAATGTCCACTTACATCATTTCCATAATCATCTGCAGACAGAGACAGCGCATGCGCAGCGGCTGACGCGCCCTCCACTCCCTGTGAACCCAAAGACACAAACCCGGAAGTAGAGTCACACAGTCTGACAGCGTGTTCACTGTTAGCTTACTGAGGCTAACAACACAGCAGCTAGTCCACGTGGAGGAGGACTACAGAATAAAAGCACCAGCACAGTCCTCACGTGGTACACACCGTCTGATTTAATGGTATTGATAACGCACGAGCTGCCACGGGTTGTTTACACACGTGCTTTCTTCTCGGCTAGCTGCCGTTAGCACAGTTAGCTCGCTCTTTACTTCCTTTATGTTCTCGGACTCGGTACAGACTGTAGAGTGAGACAGCCCACAGCCAGTAAACAACAACAACAACAACAACAACAACAGCAGCAGCAGCGAGTCCTACCAGAGAGGCCAGTCCGTCATCCGCCGCCATTTCTCTCAAAGATCGTCTCCTCTCGGCCACTACAGGGGCTTTCACTGCGCATGCGCTCTGTCGACCTGTTCTGTGATCAAATATATGATCTATACATTAAACACATTATATATATTAAACACATTATATATATTAAACACATTATATATATTAAACACATTATATACTATATATTAAACACATTATATATATTAAACACATTATATACATTAAACACATTATATATATTAAACACATTATATACATTAAACACATTATATATATTAAACACATTATATACATTAAACACATTATATACATTAAACACATTATATACATTAAACACATTATATATATTAAACACATTATATATATTAAACACATTATATTCTATACATTAAACACATTATATATATTAAACACATTATATACATTAAACACATTATATTCTATACATTAAACACATTATATATATTAAACACATTATATATATTAAACACATTATATACATTAAACACATTATATATATTAAACACATTATATATATTAAACACATTATATACATTAAACACATTATATATATTAAACACATTATATATATTAAACACATTATATACATTAAACACATTATATACATTAAACACATTATATATATTAAACACATTATATATATTAAACACATTATATATATTAAACACATTATATTCTATACATTAAACACATTATATACATTAAACACATTATATATATTAAACACATTATATACATTAAACACATTATATATATTAAACACATTATATACATTAAACACATTATACTCTATACATTAAACACATTATATATATTAAACACATTATATACATTAAACACATTATATATATTAAACACATTATATACATTAAACACATTATATACATTAAACACATTATATACATTAAACACATTATATTCTATACATTAAACACATTATATACATTAAACACATTATATACATTAAACACATTATATACATTAAAATATATATATTAAACACATTATATACATTAAACACATTATATATATTAAACACATTATATACATTAAACACATTATATTCTATATATTAAACACATTATATACATTAAACACATTATATATATTAAACACATTATATACATTAAACACATTATATACATTAAACACATATATATTAAACACATTATATTCTATACATTAAACACATTATATATATTAAACACATTATATTCTATATATTTAACACATTGTTAAACTGATCTTTAACTAATGATAAACTAATGTTAAACTAATCTTTAACTAATGTTAAACTAATGTTTACTAATCTTTAACTAATGTTAAACTAATGTTTAACTAATCTTTAACTAATCTTTAACTAATGTTAAACTAATGATAAACTAATGTTAAACTAATCTTTAACTGTTAAGTTACACTACAACAAAATAAAAATATAACAATTACATAACAAACAATTAATAATCTTTCACTAATGTTAAACTAATGTTTACTAATCTTTAACTAATCTTTAACTAATGTTAAACTAATCTTTAACTAATGTTAAACTAATGTTTACTAATCTTTAACTAATCTTAAACTAGTGTTAAACTAATGATAAACTAATCTTTAACTAATGTTAAACTAATGTTTAACTAATGTTAAACTAATGTTTACTAATCTTTAACTAATGTTAAACTAATGTTTAACTAATCTTTAACTAATGTTTAAAATAAAGAAACAATGATAAACTAATGTTAAACTAATCTTTAACTAATGTTAAACTAATGTTTAACTAATCTTTAACTAATGTTAAACTAATGATAAACTAATGTTAAACTAATCTTTAACTAATGTTAAACTAATGTTTACTAATCTTTAACTAATCTTAAACTAGTGTTAAACTAATGATAAACTAATCTTTAACTAATGTTAAACTTATGTTTAACTAATCTTTAACTAATGTTAAACTAATGTTTACTAATCTTTAACTAATCTTAAACTAGTGTTAAACTAATGATAAACTAATCTTTAACTAATGTTAAACTAATGTTTACTAATCTTTAACTAATCTTAAACTAATCTTAAACTAGTGTTAAACTAATGATAAACTAATCTTTAACTAATGTTAAACTAATCTTTAACTAATGATAAACTAATGTTAAACTAATCTTTAACTAATGATAAACTAATGTTTAACTAATCTTTAACTAATGTTAAACTAATGTTAAACTAATGTTAAACTAATGATAAACTAATGATAAACTAATGTTAAACTAATCTTTAACTAATCTTAAACTAGTGTTGAACAGAGTGAACCATCAGGATTTTTCCTCTGGACTCAACTTTGACCCTACAGTGACGTCACATCCTTTAAAGGGCCAGTACTTAAAAACAAATTCTTCTTTTTTTATTTCTTTTGTTCCTTTTAGTAAATATAAGTTGTCTTTATTATAATAAATAAAGAAACTACATTTTATATCTTCTATATATTGTATTATAATGCACATACTTCAGACTCTATTATTTCTATTTTCTTATATATTTTTCTTTTTTCTATAATCAAATATTTGATCAATAAAGTATTCAGGATTCTGATTTTAAGTTACTATTCTTTTAATTTTATTAGAAAATTCACGTTCATACATTTACTAATTTACAGATAAAAAGCCAAAGTTAAAAGAGGTCAAACTGTTCATCGATTCGCTTTGTTTTTCTATAAATTTAAAGGTCGTAAAAATATTAAATTATTAATATTAAAGCTGTTTATTGTTTAAAATGTTATAAATATTCAGACTGAAGAGAAGCACATTTATAAAAAGAGTCAGTTGTTTACTGACAATATTGGAGCTTAAATGAATTAATGTTCATTGTTTGTTGTTGTTTGTTGTTTTTATATTCGCTGCAGCACAAATAATAAACGAGTTAAACTGATTTATTCGAGTTTAAATTTGAGCTACTTTAGAGAAATATTGTTCTTTTTATCAACTTTGTGAAAACTTACTGGTTGAATAAAGTTTTGTTGAAGAACTGATATTAATTCATTCATTCATTCATTCATAAACCATTGATAAACTGATCTGATTAGTTTCAGCTGAGGGAATCAATAACTAAACCAATCAGTAGTTTCTTCCTCTAGCTGTAGTTCAGTGGTTCCCAACATAAGGGTCGGGCCCCTCCAGAGGGCCACAGCATAAATCTGAGGTCTGAAATCTAAAGTCATTTTTTGGATTTTTGTTTGTTTTATGAATTGTTGGATTAATTAAATGTGAGCGATCACAAATCATCACAATCTTATTATTTGATAAACTGATCACATTTCTCTCATAAAATATATTTTTCATGTGAAATGCTCTAGTGCGACATCTACTGTCAGAAAACATCATATATCTATATTTATATACATAGATATATAAATATATATTTATTATTATTATATTTATATACATAGATCTATATCTATGTTCTCCTCTACAATAATAATAATAATAATAATAATAAAAAAAACCTCTCTGTGTTTATTATTGATTGCCCCCCCCCCCCACATACAGCACAGTGGACCGGCCCGCTGGAGCAACAGGAACTACCTCTTCCTCTCCCTCTTCCTCTCCCTCCTCCTCTTCCTCCTCCAGGGGTCACAGCAGCCCTGAGCCCGGCTCTAAAAGCAGCCTACATCACACAGCCTCTCCCTCCTGCTCTCCCTCCTCCTCCTCCTCCTCCTCCTCCCTCTCTCAGTCGCTCTCTCGGATTCATTCTGCGCTGTTTGGAGGTAAGAGCTGTTTCCTTTACATTATCTAGATATTATTATTATTATTATTATTCTGATTCTGATTCTGATTCTGGCTGTAACCGGAGCACATCCCGGGTCGTCCGTTCCGGGTCTGACCCGGGATGTGTGTGTTGTTATCGGGCTGCTACAGACGCACTTGCCTCCTCTCCCTCCCTCTTCATCCTCCTCAGGAGGCCACATGATCCGGATCCGTTGATCCGTCGAAGGATCGTTCAGATCCGCAGACTGAAATAAAACAGATTGTATTTGATAGATCTGGTCTGTGTGCAGGTGGCTGTTTATTCCAGGCCTCCTCTTCCTCCTCCTCTTCCTCCTCTTCCTCCTGTAGCTCCTGCTTCTGTCACACTGACTCTAAACATAATTACAGACATCAGAGAATAAAAACCATTTTCATCCACAGACATTAAACAGGTCGTTTTCTTTATGAATGGACACATTTAAACATTTAAACCTTAAATATACTCAGCAATAAAAGATTAAAAACAGCCAATAATCACATTTAAGGAGCTCGAGGTTATTGATCTCCTTCAGATCATTTATCTTTCTAAAAGGTGAAACAGCCTCAATGTTCTCCTGTAATAACCAATCGATATTATTATTATTATTATTATTATTATTATACTTTAATTCTTGAAACCAGCTGACATTCATTTATTATTTATATAAAAATGACAAAAATTCTCTTTTACCAACTTCTTAAATGTGAGTATTTGCTGTTTATCAAATTAAACTGAATAAATAAAACATTTAGAAACATTCTCACACTTAAATTAATAATAATAATTACTGATAATGAGAGTAAATATTGTCGTATTGTTCAGACCCTCCTGGATGATGTTGAACATTATGTGTGTTAATGAGTGTGTGTGTGTGTGTGTGTGTGTGTGAGAGAGAGAGATCAGTGCACACACACACACACTCATTGATGAGTGTGTGGCAGCTGAAAGCTCTCAGTGATCAGACTATCGGACAGAAAGCACTCAGACTGTCCGTTGGATGATCGCTGTTCGTCCTCAGAGACTCACAAACAGTAACTGAGTACATTTACTGTCTTATATCATAAATCCTCCTCATACACTTTATTATTATATCTTTATTATATCCTTATTATATCTCTATTATATCTCTATTATATCTTTATTATATCTATATTATACCTTTATTATTATCTATATTATATCTTTATTATATCTATATTATACCTTTATTATTATCTATATTATACCTTTATTATTATCTATATTATACCTTTATTATTATCTATATTATATCCTTATTATATCTCTATTATATCTTTATTATATCTATATTATATCCTTATTATATCTCTATTATATCTTTATTATATCTTTATTATATCTATATTATATCTTTATTATATCAATATTATATCTTTATTATATCTATATTATATCTTTATTATATCTATATTATATCTTTATTATCTTTATTATATCTTTATTATATCTTTATTATATCTTTATTATATCTATATTATATCTTTATTATATCTATATTATACCTTTATTATCTTTATTATATCTTTATTATATCTTTATTATATCTATATTATATCTTTATTATATCTATATTATATCTTTATTATATTTATTATATCTTTATTATATCTTTATTATACCTTTATTATCTTTATTATATCTTTATTATATCTTTATTATATCTTTATTATATCTTTATTATATCTTTATTATACCTTTATTATCTTTATTATATCTATATTATACCTTTATTATATCTTTATTATACCTTTATTATCTTATTATACCTTTATTATATTTATCTTCATCTCCAGATTAACATTCTTCATTAAAAACATGACAAGTGAAAATAAACCAGTGTTTGTTGAACTGAAGGTTAATTATTTAAGTACGAACCCCGTTAGCGGGTTACTATAATCCTTTATTATTATATTTCTACATCAGATTTTAAAGGAGAATCTGGAAACTATTTCATCTTAATAAACCCGTTTACAAATCATTTGAATGGTTAAATGGCTACGGGCAAGCTGCTGCTAACAACAGCACTACCCACAATCCTACAGGGTAACAGCGTCTCTGATTATATAAAGTTTATTATATAATATATTATATATATATATATATATATATATATATATATATATATTAATATATATATATAATATAATATTGCCACCAGCTGGTTAGCTTAGCTTAGCATAAAGACTGAAAACAGGGGGAAACAGCTAGCCTAGCATACTAGCACCTCTAAAGCTCTCTGATTATATATCGAACAGAAACTGAATGTTGGTTGTTGTTGTTGTTGTTAATGAACTGTTGTTTGATTAAGATAAAAAAAACGTTTGTTTCATGCTAAGCTAAGCTAGCAGCCCCTGAACCTGTGAGTTCAGCTGAGGACAGACAGGACCTGTCTCACTGATCTGGAGTCAGTTGTTTGGGGGGGGTGAAGTGATGGTTGGAGGTAGATGGAGCTCCCCCCCCGTCTGCAGGCTGCTGATCCTCTGGAGGGAGGAGTGTAACCACAACAGTAACCGTTGAGGACCGGCTGGGCGTTGGCCCGGCTGGGTGAGCTGATAAACAGAGGGGGGGAGGAGGGGGAGGAGGAGGAGGGAGGGGGAGGAGGAGGGGGGGAGGAGGGGGGAGGGAGGAGGAGGGAGGCAGATGAAAGAAACAGGAAGTGGGAGGATATCCTCCAGCAGGCTGTTTAGGTACAAGGTCCTACTGTTTTACTCTCTGTCCCCCCCCTCCTCCTCCGGCGGGTCGGAACCGGATCAATTGTTCTGAAAGACGATCTGTTCACTGGAAGATCAGCAGAATGTTTCTGATGTTAGACTGTTGAGGGAGTCGCCTCGGTACCGCTGCCTGTCTGTCTGTCTGTCTGTCTGTCTGTCTGTCTGTCTGTCTGTCTGTCTGCCTGTCTGTCTGTCTGTCTGTCTGTCTGCCTGTCTGTCTGTCTGCCTGTCTGTCTGCCTGTCTGTCTGTCAGTCTGTCTGTCTGTCTGTCTGCCGCCTGTCAGTACTGTCTGTCTGTCTGTCTGTCTGTCTGTCTGTCTGCCGTCTGTCTGTCTGTCAGTCTGCCTCTGTCTGTCTGTCTGCCTGTCTGTCTGTCTGTCTGCCTGTCTGTCTGCCTGCCTGTCTGTCTGTCTGCCTGTCTGTCTGTCTGTCTGTCTGTCTGTCTGTCTGTCTGTCTGTCTGTCTGTCTGTCTGCCTGTCTGTCTGTCTGTCTGTCTGCCTGTCTGTCTGTCTGTCTGCCTGTCTGTCTGTCTGTCTGTCTGTCTGCCTGTCTGTCTGTCTGTCTGCCTGTCTGTCTGTCTGCCTGTCAGTCTGCCTGTCTGTCTGTCTGTCTGTCTGTCTGCCTGTCAGTCAGTCTGTCTGTCTGTCTGTCTGCCTGTCTGTCTGTCTGTCTGTCTGTCTGTCTGTCTGTCTGTCTGTCTGTCTGTCTGCCTGTCTGTCTGTCTGTCTGCCTGTCTGTCTGTCTGTCTGTCTCTGAGTTCAGTTGCTAACGCTAACAGCAGCTACATTAGCCGTTAATATATCTGATCGTACAGTGATCAATGAGCTCCGTGTCTCTAACAGCTGCAGATTGATTGACGGGTGAATATCAGGATGTTATTGGTTGGAAATAGTTAGTTCATGCTGACGTAAACACGCGTCACACTGAGTTTCACAGGACGACACAGTGATTGGATTTATATAAAAACTGAATGTTTTGTGAGACGTTGTTAAAAAGAGCAACAATAGAACTATAATTTAATCCGGACTGTGCTTTCATCAGTGAGCAGCAGTAAATATATATTTCCTCTTTTAAAATGTCTGCTGTAAAAACGTTGTGCAGCAGAAATGTAATTTCATTAGTTTGAGATGAGTCATCCCTAAAAGGCTGAGCGACTGTACGATGATGCGTTTCCTGACTGACTCTCTCTGTCTTTGTTCAGCTGATAGAAACCACACAGGAGGAAGGTTCCTCTCAGCCATGCAGAAGGTAATCCATCATCCCGCTCGACATCGCTGCCGTAAAGAAACGCCGTCAGACGGTTGGACGCCACGTCATCAGGCGTGAGGGGGTCGGGAACGAAGGTTTTATCTCGTGTAGTGAACAGTGTAGTGACGCCTCATCTGGAAGCCATTTCGTTGTTCGCACCAACAGAGAAACCTCCTGGTTTTAGGGCTGATCTCGCTCGAGTTCAACGCTTTCTGTAGCTCTCAGATTCTTTCACTGTGGAAGCTTATTGCTGCCAGAAAAATATAAACTTTAAAAACTTTTCACGTTATAAGTTATAATACATGTTCATGTTATTACATCGTTCAACCAACTGAACGATCTGTAGTTGTACTTGGAGTGGGCGGGGCTTAAACAGAATGTGGGCGGGGCTTAAACAGAATGTGAGTAACTTGAAGTTGCTAATTTAAACCTGAAATGGATACAGGCTGATCAGAAGTTGCTTTATTTATTATTTAAAATATTTACAGAATTGTTTTACAGTAAATTATCTGTCCCAGTTTCAGACTCGTTAATTACGACATTCAAAACTTAAAACCTGTCTGAAATATAAACTATGAAAATAAGATACTAACGTCTCTGTTATTGTCACAGGTGGAGGGACAGGTAAACCCGATCAACCTGCCTTCTTCCAGGGGCCCGAGCACTCCGGGGTCTCCCGCCACCAGCATCACGGTAATCAGCCTCTTTATTTATACCTGCGGCATTATGAGTGTGTACGAACACACACACACACACACACACACACACTCACCTGGTACCTGTGTGTGTGTGTTCAGGCCAGAGTGAACGACCAGGTGGTGGGTTACAGAGACCTGGCCGCTATTCCCAGAGATAAAGCCATCCTGCAGGTGGAGAGACCCGACCTGATGACCTACCAACCACACCTGACCTTCTCCCCGCTCGACCAGCCGCGCAGAGAGGTACATTACACATTATACATTTATATATTTATACATTTATATATTTATATATTACATTCCTACAAACTGTTAATCCGATTACAGTAGTTTGACTCTGTGTCTGACTGTGTCTCTGCAGAGATCTATGTCTCCTCCCTCGACGTCTCCTCCCAGGTCTCCTGAGGTAAAAGCTGCTTCAACTGTTTTGGATAAATACACTTTTTTTTTTTTAAGTCTGATGTGTTTTTAATGTTTTACTATTTGATGTTGTTTGGCTGCTTTTATGTTTTTTTTTATATGTAAAGTGTCTTTGAGTATTTAGAAAAGCGCTTATAAATAAAATGTATTATTATTATTATTTTTTTTTTAAAGAGAGACTCCTCCATAAACTGAGCTGTAAACTGAATTCTGTGATAAAACACATCAGTGCTGCTGTTAATATTCACATTAACACCAAATGTATGTGCTGAAAATGTTTTAAATCAGCCTGAACCTTGTAGCCGTTAGCTTAGCTACAAACCAAGTGTGAACCTAACACGACGTCACCCATTGTTTTGTGGAGAACCATTTGGAATGACAGTAAAACGGAGCCAGCAGAGGTCACGTAAAGCGAGTTGCTCTGCTCTCATTGGCTGCTCGCCTGCTCACACAGGATCTGGTATTCCAGATAAACAGTAAAATGTGTTTGTGAACAGATCTGAGGAGAGAAATAGTCAACAACAGAATCTGGATCCATATCTGATCAGCACTGTTTGACAGTTTGATCTGAGTTTGGTTGAGCTGGGCGGACTCACTGAGAATGAGCTGTCAATCACAAGGTAGCCCCGCCCTAAAGCATACCCTGCTTTATGGTCTGTTTTACTCTAAATGGGACCATCAGTTACTAAATGAACATCATGCTGTATGGAAGAAGACTGAAACTAGAGACTGAGACCAGAAACTCATCAGGAAACTGTTTACTGAGGGAATAAAGGAAGTCGGCTCATTCTCCATGAATGGGATCAGTTTATATTGCAGCCAGTGGCGCTCCCCCTGCTGACCGTCACAGAGAATGCAGGTTTTCAGAAACTTCCTCATTGGCTTCACTTTTTAGAAGAGAAGCTCTGTCCGACTGTCAATGCTACAAACACAGCTGTTAGCTCAGCTACAAACAGGTAGCATACAGAAACCTTCACAAACAGCGTGAATGTGCTTCTAGTGACTGTAAGAGCTCCAGTTGATTCCTGGGAGTGGAAAAGAACAAGACAATGTTTTGTTGTTAGCAGACAAAAAAGTTGATATTATTATTATTTAATTTAAAAATCACCAAAACAACAACAAAGTCGACCTTGTGATGAGAGGTTTTAATATGACTTAGTAGTATAACTTGCTGGTGAACAGCCGGTGAACAGCGTCTCATCCTGTAGGTGAACTCTTGGTGACACATTCCTCTGTGAGTCAGTGACTTTTTGAGAAAACTGTAGTTTAACTGATATTCAGATTCTTCTCAATCGCTGCTTTGTCTCCTCACAGCGATAAAAATGTGACATTTAATGTGTCCAGTTCGCCTGCAGCCTCTGAGGACAGAGAGCTTCTCTGTTGCTGCAGCCGGCGGTTCGGTACAGTGCCGGCGGCATTGGGCCCCGTAGGGAGAGCGGGCCCTCCAACAGTGTGCTGGGAGTCATAAGAGTGCCATAAATAATAATAAATCTGTCAAAGGATCAGAAAATAAATGTGAAAATATAAAGACAAATATAAAAATAAAGAAGAATATTTTTGTTCTTCGTTGAAGATTTGCTGCTGTGGGTTTTAAAGGGTTAATGAATCTGTGTTTTCCAGGTGAAGATAGCGAGCAGAACAGAAAGTGAGAGTGGTTCTCCTGGAGGATCCACGCTGCAGCTGCAGGCTGTTCGTAAGATCAGTGCGAGCCAGCAGCACTTCCACAGACCAGGTAAACACACATTTATAATAACATACGATGTGGGGACCTGGTTTATGTCCTCCAAAGGGATGTCCGGTCCCCATAATGTCCCCATGTGGTACAACGTTCACACACAAGCTTGTTTATAAGGCTATTTTCATTTAATTATTGTTAGAAATAATTTTAAATAAGATATAAGATTTCCAAGTTTAGACTTATATATTATCAATCTCAAATAAAAAAAGAAAAATCATCGTTTTATTTATTTATCCAATTAATTAATTCTGTTTCTTGCTACTGTTTTGTTTTAAAAACAGAATAAGGAAATTATTAACCAAAGCTTACTTTTTCTTATGATTAATTTATCATTTAAAAAAATCAATATTATCAAAGTGTTTTTGAAATGTATCAATTTATGAATTGATTATAAATAAATAGTTAATAATTATTTCAATGACACACACACGGCTGCATAGTTTTAATTTTGGTCGTGAGTATAAACTTTTAAAACAGGGAAACTTTAATCTTTAACATTTAGATTCAAAACATTTGATCCCAAACAAATAAAAAATTGAAAATGAATCTGATTTAATTATTGTATTTTAATATTGGCATTGTTGAACTTCCAAACTGTGATAACTTTTTCAGATAATGGAACCAACATCTACAGGAAACCTCCGATCTACAAACATGGTGAGTTTTTATTCACGTTCTTTAGTTTCTGTATTTTCGTTTCTTCCTCGCTGATGCAGCTTCCCGTCTCTCTGCAGATGTTAATAAACATGTGGAAGGCGTCATTCAGTCAGCAAAGTTTCCAGCAGCTCAGCCTCCAGATCCCAACCAGCCGTCCAAGATCGAGACCGAGTACTGGCCCTGCCCACCCTCACTGGCTGCCATGGGTAACAAACACATCGACACTCTCAGTTTATCTGCAGTTTAACTTTAAACCTGTGTGCCGGAAACTAAACCATGTGGTTATTAACCAAACTCCACCTGTTGTTTAGTTTAAAGTTGCCTTATCCTGCAGAAACCACCTAAACACCACAAGAGGGTAGTGTTGCTTTCGTCAACGAAAATTGTGACTAAATATCGTCGTCAACGAACCTTTATCACGTGACGGAAATGAGACGAGACCCAACGTAAATGGTGGTCATGTGACGAAAACTATAATCAAATATATAATGCAATATTGTTGACGAATAAAAACGGGACTAAATGTGGTTTGCAAAATCAAACTCTGCTAAAATATCTCTTCATTTTCGTTGACCAAAACGAGACAAGACGAAATGTTCTAACGTTATTTCGTCTCGTTATTATTATTATTTTGAAGTATTTCTGTTTCCTGAGTCTCGGGGCTGCATCAGCGCACTGCACAGACGCAGGCGACATGACTTCCTCAATCCCCACTCGCGGCATTATTTAGAAGATGCAGCTGCGGTGGGTTAACGTTAGTCACAGACACACATTTTATTGGCACTTTTTTATTATGTTATTGTAGCTCGAGCGTTCAAGCACCTTGTTTCTCTCTAAGTTAAACTTGAATGTAATGTCAGTTTTTTCTGACATTGTCATTTGAAGCTATTTTATTTATTTAAATTTATGTGTGTGTACTTCTTACATGTTTGGTAGGTAAAATAAATATGTTGTAAATTCAAATCAGAGCGTCTTCCGTGTCTGGAATTTTTTGTATTCCGGAGTCTATAAGGTAACAATAATATAACAATAAGATAACCTTGTTTGACTTGTGAAATGGGTGACTTAAAGAAAATGTTGGTTTTGTCTATACTATACTAGGTACTTGTACTATATTAACTGGGTTAAATAGAATTGCATTACTAAAAAGAGACTAAAATACTATTTTCATTGACTAAAACTAGACTAAAATAGTCATGGATCATTCTGACTAAAATAAGACTAAAATGCTCAGACCTTTAGTCAACTGAAACTTGACTAGACTAAAAAGAGTACAAACGTTACTAAAACTAATAAAAACTAAAATGACAGTTTGACACAAAAACTAGACTAAAACTAAAATTAAAACAGGCTGCCAAAAACAACACTACTAGAGGGCATCATATCAGATATTTAACTTAAATGTTATATATACACATGAGATTCACTGCCACTAGATGTCACAGTAGAGCTCCAGCATCTCAGACCAAAACAATTACCCACCAGACACCATTAACAAAACCAGTAATTTTACCTATCAGATAATTATGATGATGATTATTATAAAACCTACCAAAACCGTCTCTGTTAGTCTTTCCAACAATCACCAACTCTGGTTTGGTGGAAAAAAAGTCCTTAATTCACAGAGTTAGATGTTACAATGTTTTTGTAAAGGGCAGCAGTGACTTCAACGTAAGCTAACGTTAACCCTCGGGGACAAATGCACCGTCAAAGTGCGTCCACTAACAGTAATTGTTGTTTGTTCCACTAACAGTAGTTGTTGTTTGTTCCACTAACAGTAGTTGTTGTTTGTTCCACTAACAGTAGTTGTTTGTTCCACTAACAGTTGTTGTTGTTTGTTCCACTAACAGTAGTTGTTTGTTCCACTAACAGTAGTTGTTTGTTCCACTAACAGTTGTTGTTGTTTGTTCCACTAACAGTAGTTGTTGTTTGTTCCACTAACAGTAGTTGTTGTTTGTTCCACTAACAGTAGTAGTTTCTGCCACTGACAGACTCAGGTTGTTATTGTCAGTGTCTGACAGCATTATGGAAAGGATCCCTACAGAGATAGACCTTTAGTTTAACCACAAACAGCCGTAATGTCACTATCACTCTCCACCAGACTCCAGAGAAGAAAACACTAATTTTACCTTCAGATCATCGTAACTTCATTCAAAGTGGACAGAAACAGAATAAAACTCATTAAAACCGTCTCTGTTGGTGTTTCTGCTGTTGATGCAGAGCGAACTAACTTTAAGGTTGAACTCTGGCAGAGATCGAGTGGAAGAAGAAGAAGCTGCAGGAGGAAGATGAGTTTGAAGACCTGACAGAGGAGGCCAATACGCTGCAGGAGCAAGAGCTGGAAAAGGTTTGTTTAAATCTGAGTAACACACACACACACACACACACACAGAGTAATAACCAGCAGGAATGACTGACTGTCTGTGGTGAATCCAGATCAAGTCCAACCTGGGTCGTCTCATCCTGAAGGAAGAAAAGGAAAAGGCTGTTCACTTTCGGAGGAAGACGCAATCGTTGCCCGACAGAACTCATATGCACACCAGTAAGACTGATTCTCCTTTCAGTTTCTGAGTTTAGGAGGAATCAGTTCTCAACCGTCTCTCTTTCATTTGTTTGACGGCAGGTTTATCAGCAAGTGCATCGAAGTCTCCTTCACACTCAGGCGTAGGCTTGACCAGAGTAAGTGTTCATATATCAACACATCATGAGTCAGAACAGACTGATAATAAAGATATTAGAGATGTAAAGCTGAGGGGAAGTTCTGGGGTGGAGATGATGTTTGGATTGGGTCTACTGTGACTTCCCAACATACATCGAATCAGTGAACTCTTGTAAATTACTGTCCAGATATACTACGAGTGTTTCTATATAGTCAGAGAACAGTTTACTTACTTGTAACTCACAACAACTCCCTGATTTCCTCTCAAATAAAGATGCTGTTGTGCTGCTCAAACTTATAGTTAATCTCTCGTCATCATGATTTCTGGCAGAAAGACAACTGCTGAGTAGTCTCACATTGACAGACCGATCTACAGAAGTTTATTACACTTTTCCTCTAACTGTACATCGATGACTCGACGCCAAAAAGATGCAACTAGTCTGTTCTGGTATTGAAGTGCACAGCTCATCCTACCAACAGTCGAGTGTTAAATACTCACCCAGGTTTACACTAGTGATCTGAGACAGCTTAAATTATTTCCAAGATTTTTGGTCATTTGAATCAATTTCCATGACTGAAAACTAGTCTGTAATTTTCCAGGTATTCAAGGTTTCAAGGGTGCAAGGGAGTCCCAGAGTCTGTTTCACTCCTTTAAAGATCAGTTTCAATAGTTTATGTTGGAGCTTGTGTCAAATGAAGAACACTAAGTAATATTGTCCGAAGCTTCAAAAACAATATTATTAGTTGGTGAGAAATTGTTGAACAGTAAATTTACTGATTTATAATCTGTTTTGTTTATTTTCAGATGCAGTCTGCAGAGTTTTCCACAGACGGAGATAAAGGACGGTCAGGTAGGGTTCTTAAATATAATAATAAATATTATATATATTATTTATAAAAGACATATTCTGTCCAAAATCTACGGCTGTAATTATTGTAACTTTCTGAATGTCTGCACAACATGTAAAACCACAAACTTTGGTTTTCACATGACAGTTTTCTTTACATCTAAAACGGTGAGCATTTGTCTGTTAGCTTTAGAGGCTAGCTGTTTCCCTCAGCTATCAGTCTTTATGCTAAGCTAGCCACATCTTCACTCACAGACATGAGATTGATATTGATCTTAACACTTGAACTGAACCAGTGTTTAGAGTTATAACAGATACATCAGTCCCAGATGACCATGAATCTACTGCAGCACTGTGATCATGTGTTATGTTCTGGAGCTCACTCTCTGATCTTCCTGTCGTCATGTCTTTGCAGCTGCTCAGGTAAGCTCAGTCGGCTCAGACTGTTTGTGTGGCATGTGCATGGCCAGTGCTGTGTTTAACCTGCGAGTGAACAGCTGTCTGCACTATAACTTCTCCTGCACAACCCTGATCCATCTGAACAAAGTCTGTCTGCCCCGAAAACACTGAACAGATGTTTGTGCGCTAAATCACCAACGCTGTGCACCTACTTCAAACTCGCTGCTTTCTTCTGGCTTGGCATTATTGTGATGGTTTATATGTTGACCAGATTGTAGAGGAGTGTCCTTCATACTGTGTGTGTGTGTGTGTGTGTGTGTGTGTGTGTGTGTGTGTGTGTGCAGAACGGAGAGGCTCGGAGGGAGAGGATGGACAGAGGAAACTCTCTGCCGAGTATCCTGGAGCAGAAGGTGAGAGCTGCTCCAGCTGCACATCAGCTCAGTTCATCAAGATTCACGCACAATAGAGTTTAGGTCCAGGATGTGGTTAGCCTAGCTTAGCACAAAGACTGGAAGCAGGGGGAAAGTGCTAGCCTAGCTCCATAAAAAGAGAAATTATGTATGTGCCTTACAACCAGACATAAAATGTAATTTACACGTTGTATTAAAGACGTATAGAGATACAAACATACTGAAATAAAGAGAAATACAGAGAGAAATTTAGAGTAAAAGATTTAACTAAACATAATAAAGTTATAGTTGGTAAAGATAGAGGGAGGTATAGGGAGAGAAATAGAAATAAATATATATACAGAGCGAGGTCCTGGACGAGCCCCCATTTGTCACAAATTCCACACAATAATTATTATTATTAAACCAAGGTCCACACAAATCAGAAGACACGACAGTGAAACAGGCTGGATTCAGCTGTAGGAGGGACTGAGTGAACACAGGGACCAGGTTTTACACCTACAGGGACCAGGTTTTATACCTACAGGGACCAGGTTTATACCTACAGGGACCAGGTTTTACACCTACAGGGACCAGGTTTTATACCTACAGGGTTTTATATCTACAGGGACCAGGTTTTATACCTACAGGGACCAGGTTTTACACCTACAGGGACCAGGTTTTATATCTACAGGGACCAGGTTTTACACCTACAGGGACCAGGTTTTATATCTACAGGGACCAGGTTTTACACCTACAGGGACCAGGTTTTTCACCTACAGGGACCAGGTTTTACATCTACAGGGACCAGGTTTTATATCTACAGGGACCAGGTTTTACACCTACAGGGTTTTACACCTACAGGGACCAGGTTTTTCACCTACGGGGACCAGGTTTTATACCTACAGGGACCAGGTTTTATATCTACAGGGACCAGGTTTTATACCTACAGGGTTTTACACCTAAAGGGACCAGGTTTTACACCTACAGGGACCAGATTTTATATCTACAGGGACCAGGTTTTATACCTACAGGGTTTTACACCTACAGGGACCAGGTTTTACACCTACAGGGTTTTATATCTACAGGGTTTTACACCTAAAGGGACCAGGTTTTACACCTACAGGGACCAGATTTTATATCTACAGGGACCAGGTTTTATACCTACAGGGTTTTATATCTACAGGGACCAGGTGACCTTCACGTGGGCTTTACTACAGTTATATAGACATATATGTGTTTATGTATTTATATATATGGAGACAGTCTGAGCTTAACATATAAAACAGAGATAGAAATATAGAAAGATGTAGAGCTATAGACAGACAGATATATAGAGATAAAGAGATACAAAAATATAGAAATAGAAGATATAGAAAAGATCATATAGATATAGAGATATACAAAGATAAATATAGAGTGAGTGAAACACATATAAAGAAATATATATATAAATATATATATAAATATATAAAGAGAAACAGATGAATAAATAATGAATATATTTATTGATATATATAAATGTCCACACACACAAGCCCTTTTTGTGGTTTACAGACTATTTATTGATCAACTGAATCAGACATAAAATGTTTGAACCAGATAACATTATTTGTATATGAAGGTATAAACCTGTGAAAACGTTTAATCTCCATCAGCTGGAGACATTATGTAATAGGTTATTGATCTGTATGAGGTTGATATATTGTGCTGTTGGATTTATATCTGCGACTGATTGATTTATTGATTAATGTGTCTGATTTCATTCATTCTTTTATACAGTTTGTGTTGTTGGATTGAAGCGTATTAAAAAGTGTTTGTTATCATTGTTTTAAACAGAATACAAATATTAGACAGAAAATGGAAATATGAAAGAAAATTCTTAATATATTCAAATAATACTTGTAATTTTACCTGTTGAGTTTATTCATATATTATATTATATTATATATTATCTCTGTCTGCTGTTCAGATCTATCCCTATGAAGCACTGATTGTGACCCACAGAGGGCGCTGTAAGCTGCCACCAGGAGTCGACCGCACTCGACTGGAGGTTTGTGTCAGAGATCAGTTTGATTGATTGATTAGTCTACGTGTTTCCATCCTGAACAGCAGCTGATTCCTGAGAGCCTGAAAGATACAGTGTACACTGATCAATATCATCCATAAAGATACAGTGTACACTGATCAATATCATCCATCAAGATACAGTGTACACTGATCAATATCATCCACAAAGATACAGTGTATACTGATCAATAATCAATAAGATAATCAATAATAGTGTTGTTCCCTCCCCTCAGAGGCACCTGTCCCCGGAGGAGTTCCAGCAGCTGTTCGGGATGCCGATCGGAGAGTTTGATCGACTCTCTTTGTGGAAACGAAATGAACTGAAGAAGAAAGTCTCACTTTTCTAACAGGAAGTGACCTCATTCCCCCTCGAAATACTTGATGAACCAATCAGAGGAGAGAACAAATATCAACAAACCTCCATCTTACTAACCAATCACGTCCCTGGATGTGTCAGCCCCCCCCTTTATACTAACTGATGCACTGACACTTATAACCACCACTGCTTGCAAATCATCCTCATCATGTGTCCACTCACCATCACCACCATCATCATCATCATCATCACCATCACCATCATCATCACCATCATCATCATCATCATCACCATCACCATCCTCATCGCCATGGTTACGTTCTGTTCCACTGAGCCCCACAGGGCTGAATCAGGAAGTGAGATTAGCCTGTTAGCAGCTGTCGAACTCTTCTGGTATCATGAAGCTGGTTAACTGTGGTAGGTCACCGTGGTAACGGGGGTGGGTCACCGTGGTAACGGGGGTGGGTCACCGTGGTAACCCTACGATGCAGGGCTAACGATCAGCAGTCAACTACTGACCAATCAGATGATTGATGAGGTCAATATTGTTAATATGTTAATAGATCAATGATCTTATCAGACTGATGAAAGGTGATTGTTATTGTTATTATTGCTGCGTATTGATCCCGTTCAGTTGATAAGCTAACTTTTGTAGCCGTGCTAGCAGCCATGCTAACAGCTGTGTGAGGCTGCTTTGAGCTAAATGCTAACATGCTAATGTTTGTTGTAATAATGTTACCTTCTTAGTTTAGCATCTTAGCATGCTAACGATTGCTAATTAACACTAAAGTACAACTGAGGTTGATCAGATATTTGATATATTTAATAATAATTAAATTACTCACATGACCCCGGTGTGGGCGGGGCCTTAAACCAAAATGGGCGGGGCTAACTGGAAGTTATTTATTAGTTAAATTATTAATTTATTAATTGATAATTGTTGATGAAAAGTTGCTGTTTATTAAAAAACTATTTACAGAACAGCCTCAGAAATAACCATCTTCAAAATGTGGTTGTCCTTTCAGCATAGATTAGCTTAGCATATAGCATACTGACCGAGGCTCGCTCAGCTGTGATTGGAGCAAAGAGCAAAAAGGGGGCGGGGCTTATGAAGGGTTAACTGACCTTCAGAATAATGTTTTTAATGATGAAAAGTCACATTTTTCCACGATCCATCCGATCGATATTTCAGTCTGGAACAAGATGGAGGACCGACTTCAGCCAACAAACATACAAACATACAAACATATAAACATACAAACATATAAACATATAAACATATAAACATACAAACATACAAACATATAAACATATAAACATACAAACATATAAACATATAAACATACAACGAACTGAATCACATGATCAGCAGTCGTTTCAGCTGCTCACAGACTTCCTGATTCGGTCCTCTGAGGTGTTTCTGCTTTAAACTTGAATGACAGCTGATTAATGTGAGGTATTAAACATGTAACAGATTGTAATTTATATTTATGATGGGACGATTTTTATTTGTGATTTTTTTTATTCCACAGGTTTGTTTGCTACTGTTTTATTTTGAAAATCTGATTTTTTTTTTGCTGTACAGTTGTTTTTTTTTATGAGCACCAACTGATGACTTTAACATTTCACCCACATACCGACATCTTAAAGGAGCAGTTCGTACTAATCAACATGGTAGCGTCTGTATTGGATCGCCGTCTTCACGCTCAGTGTCCGTTCTTCATGCTTTCTTCTGGTCAACGCCTCCAACGCCTCCAACGCCATCCTCCTCTTTGTTTCTGTCTACGTTGTAAAGGAGTCAAATAAATCAGAGAGAAAAACAGAAGCTGTGTGTTTGTCTCCTTTAACTCACCACACCTGAGAGCACTTTTATTTATTTTTAGGTTTGAAGATAAAGTCTTTATAGTCGATCAATAATCAAACAATAACGATTGATTTCTTCTGTTCTTCTTGTTTTCACTGTTAGCCAGCATTTTGCTCGATAGCAGTAACAGTAGGTAACTAGAGAGCTAATCTACATCAATTGTCAGCTAACTAGTTCAATCTAAAAGCTTTCAGTGATTCTGGTGAAACGATCAGATTTTATGGAGAAAATATTTCCTGGTTTTCCCTCCGACGTCCTAAAGTAGCTAACTGCTAATTAACTGTATCTGGCATTAGCGGGCGGCAGAACCGGGCTCAGCAGCAGAACCGGGCTCAGCAGCCGGACCAGGATCGAACGCAGCCTCCGAGACCGACAGGGAATAACGTTACAGTTTCCCGATGGACAGATTGATCAGTAGCTGACTGCTAACTGCTGCTAGCTCGGTCAGCTGGATTCCCTGTGAGACGGCGCCGACGGTCTCAGAGATTGTGTTCGGTCCCGGGTCCGTCTGCGTTCACTGGTCGGTAGCACTGATGCTAGCTCATAGCGCTAGCTGCTATTGGCTGCTGTGAACTCTAATATCTACGATAAGTCCGTCACTCTCTGCCTCCGTTTGATGTGGACTTTAAATACAGTCAGAAACGATACAGGAGAATTTGTTGCTCTGCAGATTTAAATAATGAGTCATCTGTTATCTTCTATTACTTTTCTTTCAGCTCATGTTTGATTTGCTGTATTTCTGTATTTGTTACTAGAGCTTCACACCTCCTGCTGTAGGGATTTTTTCACACCTCTCATCGTGACAGATTCTGTAACGCCGCCGATTGTGTTCAAACTCCCCCACGGCTGCATTCCTATTATCATCAACCTTCTCTGCAGCGAACTTCATCCGAGCGAGCTGCAGGTAATAATGTGGAGGGTTTGTGTTGCTAAGGAACATATGGGCCTACACATAAAAGCGAGGAGCTGGAGATGTTTCAATGCCACTCGTCTCCTCGCTGGATGAAACCGCACAAAGCAACACCTCCCACGCCGGCCTTTGATTGGCAGCCGCGCGGCGACGGAGAGACGGCGTCCTTGAGCTCCGAGAGCAGCAGTGAACAGACACACACAGGCACCGAATACTTTTCTGCTTTTTTTTATTTGAATGGAGTGAAACATCTACATAAATGAGAGGCCTCGCAATACATGTACTCGACAAAAAAAAAGTTCTCTTTATTTCCAAATTTATCTGTAAAGAAAAACAAATCTTGATTTTTATCTTTTAAAGCGTTTCTGTACATTCTGTGAGATATGTTCTGAGACCCGAACAGAAGTCAGAAACGAGGCCTCGCTCCCAACAACATACGTCACCCGCACACCCCCCCGAAAAATAAAGAACAGAACAGTTCAATCAAACCCACCCGGGTCCGAACCCTCACTGCCCCCCCCCAACACCTCGAGCCTCCTCCTCTCTCTTTAAGGATTATAAGTTTATCAGAACTTCTGTTTCTAGTTTGTCCGTCATTTCTATCGGTGACATCAGAACCACTGACAGCGTTTCCACCAGGAAGTCAGAGAGCGGCTCCAGAACCAGTTCTTCCTGTTTCAAACTGGTTCCAGTGCAGCAGCCTTACTGGTCAACGAGGCCCCTGCTAACCGTTTATTAGCTGTTTATTAGCCGTTTAACGAGCTAATAATTTGTAAGATCAATGTATCGAACGTTACACTGAGCTAGCTGGCTAACGTAGCTACGAAGGTTTTCGGTGTTCGTTACATTGATGCTATGACTAACAGCGCTAGCTAGCATTACCTTGGTAACAACAGCTAACAGCAAACCGGTTCTCAGGTTGACTCTGAACCGGCACCAGACCAGAACTCGGTCTGGTCTCGACCCGATTCCGTCGGGGGGGCTTTAGTCAACCAGCTACGTATTTATTAGCCGTTTAGCAAACTAACCATCATCACGTCTTCAACGTTAGCTTACGTTAGCATTAGCTGGTAATCGCTCAGATAACGTAGCCAGCTAGCGTAGCCTTGGTCCGCGTTGGTGGAAAGGAAATAAAAGTTAGCATCTGCGAACACGTTGAAGTCTGACGGGTCAGAACCCGACTGCAGGAGCCGTTCAGTTGGACCACTTCCTGTAAAGAGACGACCCGTCAGAATTCGTCCAGAACCGATAGAAACGACGGCCAAAGACACGAAACCACGAAACCACGACCGGTTTGTGTCCGACGTAAAGATCGGAAGTCGCGGTTCAGTTACGTTTAATCTTCACGCAGAAGAAGAGAGTCAGTGGACGACCCGAGTTGTAATAAAAAGCAGAAGAACCCTTTAATGGAGCCTTTCTAAGCCCCGCCCCTTTTAGAACCACGGCTCTTCCTGTACTTAGAGATGCTACATGCTAAGCTAATCTATGTTGGAGGTACAACCACAGTTGGAAGATAAAAGATATAAACTAATGATTGATGGAGATTAAAAAAGCTAGTTAGCTAGTTTAGCTAACATGAGCTAATACATTAGCAATCATTAGCTAGCTACATAGCTAATGTTAGCAAAATGCTAGCTAACTAGCTAGATAATTTATATCAGTTGTCAAGCTAGTTAACATTAGCTAAAGATGTGACTAACATATCTTTGAACCATCACACATTAGCTTAGCATGTAGCATATCTAAGTACAGGAAAGGAGGAAGTTGACTGAGGATTGCTCAACTGTGATTGGAGCACAGAGTAAAAGGGGCGGGGCTTAGGAAGGATGAATTCTTCCTCTCCTCACCTGTCTGTGCCCCTCCCCCCTCCCTCCCCCCCCCGCTCTGGATAATTAAGCCTAAATCTATGTTGTAAAAAAAAACAAAAACAAAAAATAACCCATCACATTGAAAAGAGGGAACAATTAAAATATACATATATAATATAAATGTCAATACTCGCTCCTCAGAGCTCAGTCACACTATCATTGGCATAAGAAAGGATGGATTTTATGCGATCTGATTCTGTCTGTGTGTGTGTGTGTCTCTGTGTGTGTGTGTGTGTGTGTGTGTGTTACTGTGTGTGTGTGTGTGTGTCTTGTGTGTGTGTGTGTGTGTGTGCGTCTGTGTGTGTGTGTGTGTGTGTGTGTGTGTGTTACTGTGTGTGTGTGTGTGTCTCTGTGTGTTACTGTGTGTGTGTCTTGTGTGTGTGTGTGTGTGTGTCTCTGTGTGTGTGTCTCTGTGTGTGTGTGTGTGTGTCTCTGTGTGTGTTACTGTGTGTGTGTGTGTGTGTGTGTGTGTGTGTGTGTGTGTGTGTGTGTCTGTGTGTGTGTGTGTGTGTGTGTGTCTCTGTGTGTGTGTGTGTGTGTGTGTGTGTGTGTCTCTGTGTGTGTGTGTGTGTGTGTGTGTCTGTGTGTGTGTGTGTGTGTGTGTGTGTGTCTCTGTGTGTGTGTGTGTGCGTGGGCACGAGCGCAGCGTCACTTCCTCCCTCCACACAAAGTAAAGCGCTGATAGAAAGGTGCCTCCGGGTTATAAAATGGATTCTGCCGGGCAGTGATCGCCGTCAGTGAGTCCGTGTCGCTTTGAGATTTTATCCTGTTCAGTCTTAAACTATGATATTTAATAGATGATAAAATAAATTAAGCGTGGTGAGAGTCGCTCGGACTGAACTGCCTCTTCTCCTGCTCTTAAAGGAGAGAGGAGGGGAAGGGAAGGAGGCAAGGGAAGGAAAGCAAGGGAGGGAGGAGAGGAGGAAGAGAGAGGAAGAAGAGGGAGGAGATAAAGGGGTTTTTAGGCCTGTGCGTTGGTGCCGTTCTTGTCCGGTGGTCCGGTGCTGGCCGGCAGGTTGTTGAGGGAGGGGGCGGCCTCCTGTTGCTTGCTGTCGCGGCGGGGGGGCATCCTCTCGTTGATGCGGTCCAGACCTCGAGCCTCCTCGAAGCTCTGGATCTTGTGCTGCGGGTTGAAGCCTTGAATGGCTGCGAGGAAACAGAAAGGTGTGAGAGCGGCGCCGAAACAGCCTGAAACACAGCAGGGACGGACCGGAACCTACAGAGGCTCGTTCACGCCAATGTGACGGGAAAACAAAATAATTTTATAATGAGAAACACTCTCAGAATTATGTATTAGGGCCAGACTAAGAGATTTCTTTTTGGGGGGGGAATTACGAGAATAAAGTCGGAATATTACGAGAATAAAGTCGGAATATTATGACTATATTATGATATATATTTATTCTCGTAATTTCCCCCCAAAAAAGTCTTAGTCTGGCCCGAATACTCCGTCGTATAAAATAACGACTTTGTGATACTAAATCAAAAAATTCTCAGAATAATAAGAAACTTTATTTATTAGTTAATAAATTATTCTGACAAACTTTCTCTTATAATATAATTTATAAAATAGTTATAAAATATTTTACAGATCTATTTTCCAGTCACGTTGGCGGTAAAGAGCTTCCGTAGAAACCTCAGCTCATCCACTGACTGATGATTTTACTTTGTGACCTTGCTGCAGTTATTAATGGTACAGGAAGTGTTAGAGTACTGGGAGCACTGGTTGGACCAGGAGAGGAAACTTACTTCAGAACAGGACGAGGACAGCATGAAGACAAAGAAACAGACGTTCATTAAAGGGACATTTCACTGTTATTAGAGAGGCTATAATCCTTAATCTTATCAATTAATGTTCAATACAACATTGGTCAATGAGCTCTCACTCACTGATATAAATGGGGTGGACAAAATAATAAAAACACTTCCAAAACGATCATTGAGCAGTTCTAAACACATAATTCACATTAATATTAATTAAATGTTTAAATGTTCTAATAAATGCTGAATAAAGGGGATTAAAGTACAAATATGAGCCGTTAAAGGACGAATCAGGAGACGTGTTTCCGTCCAGATGTGTCAAATTTGAACTGAATTTTGAGTAATGAATGCAGATTGAAATAATGCTTAATGAGTGAAAACCTAATGTGTATTTTAACTGACACATCATACATTTCAATCACAATATTACCCAAAAATTAGATATTTAGGATTGTAATCATTGTATTATTCAGTGTTGAAGGTAGTTTTTATGAAGGTTTTACTGGACGTATCTTCAAACAGTAATTAGAACAAAGTGAAAAACTTTTTCCTCAATAATAAAATGTATTGTTCAGATTGTTTTCATGTATATGGATGTAATGTAATAGAGCTGGAAATGAGCTCAGTAGGTTTAAGAACTGACTCTTCGTCCAGAAAGTGTAAAAACATTTGTGTGAATCTGAATTAGTTTCCATCAAATTCTTCTAAAATAATATTTTAAATGCACAAATAAATACGCTGACGGAAACACGGCTTGTTCACTCTTACATGAGATATTCGTGATATTAGCTTCCTCGCTAAACCTAAAAACATGTTCTGTTGTGTAAATGTTGAACTACCGAGAGCGGGGTGGTGGAAATACACTGACTGACATTTAAGGCCTAATTTCCACATTTCCTCTGCGTTACCACAACAGGATTCAGGGTAAAGTGGCTCTTTACTGCGACGGCCTTGGACTCAAAATCAGTCACAAAAACAGGGTTTTTACTGAACAATGACATCATCACACAGTTAAATGAGAGACAGACACACAGAGAGACAGACAGAGAGACAGACAGACAGACAGAGAGAGATGAATGCATACCTCGTGCCTCTTCTGCCTCTACGGTGGCTGTGTAAGCGTGAGTAGAAGAAGTGCCATGCCCAAAACCAATGGAGAGAGAGTGGGAACGTTATATATCAACGCATTCAGTCAGTCACGTTATCACTGCAATCAGTCAGTCCTGTTATCATACAACCCCCCGACAACCCCCCGACAACCCCCCCCGACAACCAACATGGTAGTGACCGTACAGACAGAGGTTAGAGCTACATGGTACAAAAGGTCCTATAATAATAATAATAATAATAAGAATAAGAATCAGAATTACAATAATAATAATAATAATCAGAATCAGAATTAAAATAATAATAATAATAATAATAATAATAATCAGGGTTTGTTAGAGGGAAAATGTTTAAACCATGCTGCCCTAAAAAGATCAGACACAGTGAATATTTTCTATCTGAACGACAACGTTTTATTCTGTTTCTGTCCACTTTGAATGAAGTTATACTGTTATTATGATCTGTGAGATTATATACAAAGTGAATGCAAACACTTTACAGTCGTTATTTCAGCATCATTTTGATCTGTTTACTGACATTTAATCACATCTGTTTACTTTGGCTTCATACTGCTGCAGAGTGTGTATAGTGTATATTTACTCTTGTTCCTCCAGGTGTGAACAAACCATAAGAATAATATTCTGAGCCTGTCAGTAAAAACACGTTAGCACCGTACACCCTCGAACTCTGTAAATGAAGGATTTATTAAAACTAAGTTAGTGTTGGTGATTATTAGAAACACTAACAAACTGTTACAGTGAATTTGATTTAGTTTCTGTCCACTTTAAAGTGTGTTTAATGATTAGTGTGACATCTAGTAGCAGTAAAGTTTAAAATAAACAACCTTTAAAACAACAATTATCACAATGTCTGTTGTCCTTAATGAACTTTAAAGGGCAGCATGTTGGAGATGTTTGAACAGGTCCTTCAGAGGAGGAGAGGTCGCTCTGTGTGTGTGTGTGTGTGTGTGTGTTTCTGAGGTTAGTCTCAGTGTGAGTGCAGGCACAGGGAACAGTTAGTGTTAGCTCGACTCTGTTAGCGCTGCGTTCGATGCTCGGCTGCGTTTACACTCACCGCTTTGCAGAGTTTGCCGACCTCCAGACAAAACTCCCAGAGGCAGCGTTCCCGTCGGGGTCAGCCCCTTCAGCTGTAACACGCTCTCGTTCTCCTCTCTGTACACAGACACACAGACACAGACAGACAGACAGACAGACAGACAGACAGACAGACAGACAGACAGACAGACAGAGCGATCAATCACCTGCTGATCAACAGCGACTCAAAAACAACTTGTATTTTAGCTTCTTAATTGATGAATCATTTTAAAAGCTTCCATGTTTCCATCTCAAGTTCATCTGTTGAATCAAATATTTGCTTTACTTAAAACCAGCAGGTAAACACAATCAAATTCTAATTTATTCACTTTTAAGTTGAATACTTTTCAACATGTACGATCTAATCTTGTGTTTATGGGGATTTATTTAATCATTTGAATGTTTTTAGTTTTCCTTTACATCCAACCAATGAAATCAGAGAGGTTATTGGGCCTCACTGATTGAATGATGACGGGATGATGGTCCACCGTGAGTCAGACTCATGGTTCACTAAGTTGACCTGCAGTGCTAACCCTGAGCCCACAATGCTACCTGTAGTTTTAATATAGTTTAAAAAGCTTAAAGTTTTAGTTCCCAGCACAGACTTAATAAGTGGACTAAGAATAAGATCCGGATCAGGTGAGAAACTGTCGATATCAACTGTTCCAAAGAGCAAACTAAACACACTAATGATTAGTAATTAGTGTGTTTATGTGCGCGAGATGTTTTCAGGTGTGCACTGTGTTAGATAATGAGCCTCCGATGCTTTTCTAAGCCTTAAAATAACTTTTCTGAAGGAGAGCATTCGTCATTAGAGGACAAATGATTGTGACACACTTCCACAGGATTAAAGGAGGACACATGTAAATCAAGGAAAAAGTCATTAGCCTTAAAGCTAACTGGAGCACGACTGGAACAAGAACACAACTGTAGAGGAAGTCTGCCGTCAAACAGCTTTTCTGTCCAATAACTGCATTTATACGACTCTTTAAAGAAGATTAAGTAGAAATCTTTGTTTCCTCACAGTCAAACATTTAAACACACCTGAGCACAGAGAAGACACGCGCCATCTTTCCAATAGCCCGGATCTTATTTCTGATCACCTCCTTTCTGACGGCTGGAGTTCCTCCTGAACAACAAAGTGAAAGAAAGAAAGAGGAAAATCAGAAACACACAATCGGAGCTTTATATGTGCTTTACAGACCTCAGCTGGTTTCAAGTTACACCCTGAAAATATCTATTAACTATTTGATTCTTCCGTCTTCACTTTGGTACTTTAACACTCGATAACTGGTGTTTACTTATCAACAACTGATGAGCTTCTTGTTGTTTTAACATCTTCAAAATGTGGTTGTCGTAGCAGCATAGACATTATTAGCTTGCTCTTTAGAAATACATACATTAAAATACATCTTCAAAATCTGGTTTCAATATAGATTAGCCTAGCATGTAGCATATCTAAGTACAGAAAAGGAGGAAGTTGATCGAGGCTTTACAGTGAAATTGAAAACCTGTGGACTGGAGACAAACTTCAGGTGTGACCTTCAGTTCTCAGGACGATCAATACTAACAGCCCCACTGAGGATTGATCCGAATATTAGCACCCAGCAACTGATGAGCTCAGCTGTGGCACTCGACCTCTGTGGATAAACATCAGCTTCAACTTCCTGCAGGGTTTCACTTCCTCCTGATTAATCACATTCAGTGATAAAGATTGGCACTTCGCTGTCGGTCACCACGGCAACACGCCACTTTTTACACCGACAGCTCCTCTGTGGCTGCGAGTGGCTGCACCCACATCCACCGAGGGCAGAGCTGCAGCTCATCCATTAATGAAGTATTCTCCCATCGGTCCATTGATTAATCAGATACATACTGTATGAAAGCAACAGGAAATGTACAACAGAGAGAAAAAGCTGGTGGTTTCAGTGGGTGGGTATTCTTAAAGTATTAGAGCGGCTCCTTCCTCCACCCACAGTCTAACTGCGTCCACAGGTGGCTGTGAGTGTGTGTGAGCAGTAGTTTGGTTACATACAGTGAGTGGATGAGCTCAGGTTGCAGTGTAACACTTACTGTGTGTGTGTTTATGTTACTACGCTGTCTTCCTGTCATGCAGCTGCTGAGTTGGTCAACAGCTACAAACGAGGTTGCAGACAATTCAAGCAGCAGGTATCAGGTGGAACGTATATTAGCACGGCTGCTAACTGTACTAGCTGCTGTTAGCTAGTTAGCGGTCCTATTGGCTGTCTGTACCTGGGAGCTGGAAGGACAGGGGGAGTTTAAACACTATTAATGTAGGAGCCACAGAACCGGAGCGGGGCGGACCGACAGAGTCCGGCTGATATCCAGTGGCTCCAACCAGGACTCTGACTCTGGGATGAAGACACACCAATGACACTGAGCTTCTCTTGATCTGATAAATAACATAATAACCGTCCATTAACCGCTTAAAACGTCCATTTTATATTTTAAAATGGTCAGAAATGGATTCATAACCCCAAAACCAACTCCTACATTGCCCATATAGCCGATTATTAATGCTAATTATGCTAACTGTCCAACATATGCAGGTTAGCATGTGTCAGTGTAGCTGCTGGAGATCCAGACTGAACATTTCTAACAGTTCTGGTTCACAATAGGAAATATTAAAGCGTGTTGTGCAACAGTAGCAATCAACTATTTATAGCACCGAGGGAAATAATCTGCATGAGATTTGTAAAATATTGAATATATATATATATATATATATATATATATATATATATATATATATATATATATATATATTTATATATTTCCAGTTTGATTTCCTGTTAGTTTCCATCCATTTGACCAACGTGCAGCAGTTAGTGACTGAAGTGTCACGTGTCCGACGACAACTAGAAGTTTTCTCACACCTGCGCAACCACACAACTATCACCCGACACAGCAGCAGAAAGGTGACAAACCGTCTGCTCCGAGTCTGAAACGCCACCCGTACCCAGAGGAAACCAGTCCGTAGTTGACTGAGCTCAAACATCTGGAAGGTTTTCCTGCGAGCTCTGTTGGGGATTTGTTTTGTAATGAAGAACTGAAACAGAGAGGGAGTGATGATGATGAGTAGGTGTTGCATCCTCTTACCCTCGCACGTATCGTCCCCTTCTGACATCAGCTCGTCGTCAGAGCAGATGTTCAACACGTTCACCAGCATCTCCGTCACTGTGAAAAACAGAGAATGATTAACTTCAGCATCCATAGAGCTGCACACAAATCTACTATTATTCACTGTTAGAGAACTGTGAAAGACCTTCGACCAACAGTCTGAAAACTAAAGAGGTTCAATTCATTCACATTATGGCTGCAGGAACAAGAGAAAAACAGCTCAACCAACCAACTCTGCTGTTGCTGCTCTACTGTTAAGTTACTGCTAATTGAAAGCCATCGTTTCTTCCTGCTCTCATTTCACAAACATAAAATGCTTTTATTGTGAAGCAGCAACAGGAAGCTCATTATCATTAAAATAATGTCCAAGTCCTAAAAAAGTTCCTAAAAATATACACAGAAAATAATCTGCTCAGAATTCACCCAAATCTCTGGTTTTCCACAAACTTCCTGCAGTTATTATTCACAGTTTGAGTTCATTGTTCAGTTTATCAGCTGTTCTGTGTGTGTGAATATAGTCCGGGTACTCAGTGGGACAGCAAGGAACCGCTGATCTTAACGTCCATAAATGAAGCTGCTCTCATCAGGCAGTCATTAACAGTGTGTTGTCCTCACTCTGAAGCCCTGACACACACACACACACACACACACACACACACACACACACACACACACACACAGAGCAGCAGCCTCACCTTTCTCTCCAACGAAGGGCAGAGACCAGGTGAAGACGTCCATGAAGTTGGGCAGCCAGTAGGGGTGGGGGGAGCAGTTAAACTGCCGGATGTTCATCACATTATTCTCATATTTCAGCACCGCAGCTGGGAACACACACACACACACACACACACACACACACAGACACAGACACACACACACACACACACACACACACAGACACACACAGACACAGACACAGACACACACACACACACACACACACACACACACACAGATTAACATTTGCTACTGCGTGATGCACTTCCTGTCTCCTGTTGCCAGGGGCTTCAAGGTTTCCAACCTGTTGCCATGGTTTCCGTCCTTCGCTTCCCTTACCTTTGTTATTGTACACGTCCAGGTAGTTAGGAGCAGAGAAGATTGTAATTAAAGAAGGGAAACCTGTCGTCTGACTTTTCCTGTACATTCGATACCTGATGGACAGAAAAACACAGTTTACACTCAGAAGAGAAAGAATCAGTGATTATTGATCTGCAGGCTGCATGTAACAGCGCAGAGACAGATTATTGGTGATGTTTTTATTGATCAGGAGCTCCAGAGATCCTGCAGGCCGCTCATTGGTCAATTCGTCCGTCTTTCACATTAGTCTTTAGTTTTTATTAGTTGATGAAAAACTACCAGACAACTTTTAACAAGCGTTAGTCTCGTTTCCGTCGCCAGCAGCATCCAGTGCCGCACATTTCAAACCCCTATGAGTGAATCAGCAAAAGAAAATGCAAAGTAATGCTCGTTTCCATCCGCTACGTTACGTGGTCAACAGTAGGTGGCGCCAAATCTACAGTCGGATAACCAGAAGAGGGCGCAACAAGATGGCGTCATTACCTTCTGTATGTGTTTATTGTCCTGTGTAATTATTTACTACCACCTCCTGCAGGGACCTGTGTAATCTCCCATATCAGTCACATCTCAATACAAAGCTGCATATAGTCTTCATACAACTCTTATTCTCTTATTCTACTTTCACTATTTGTTGTATCTTTCTATTCTTTTTTATTTGAGGTGTATTTTTTTATCTGCTGTGTTGTATCTGGAGCTGCTGTTGCAGTGTGAGATCAATAAAGTCTATCTTATCTTATCTTAACAGAGTAGCAGTGGAAGCTCAGACGGTGAAAAACAAAGCAGAGAACGAAAATATGACTTTTGTATTAGTTTGATGTGTTAATGAGAGAACGGTTCATCAGATGTTTGATATCAGTCTATTAAATGTTCACAGCCGTAAAGAGCATCAACTCTTTTTATTAAAAAGCCTCAAGAGAGTAAAAACTTGTAGTTTCCATCAACTGGTTTTAAAATCGCTCTGTAGATAAAGATGCTGAACAAACTAAAGTCTGGAGCATTTTTTCAACATGAAATGAAACATATTTTAAAAGGCCTCTGAACATTAGCTGATATTTCTTCGAGGAATCTGTGTGTAAAGTTCAGCAACAGATTATTAATACGGAGATTTTCGGCTTTGATTGTAAGTGAAATGTTACTTTGAGTGTCGACGCAGAGCAAAGTTCCCGCTCTTTTTAATAAATCATATTCCAGGAGTGTGGACAATATGGACGTATATAAGCTGCAGCTTCAGGCAGACTGACTACATTAATGTGTCTACAGCTCATCAGTAACAGTTCACGCAAGTAGAATTTATTTTATTTTACTGAAAATTCATCTTAGAGAAATTGTAGAAAGTGTTCACTGCGCAGTTAACGTCACTGTGGATGTATCATTAACAGGCTGTTTGACTGGAGACAGACCACACAGAATATAAAATAAAGAGAATATCATTGTGTTCAGTGTCGGACAGACGGTGCCTCACTCACCCTGCATCCTGGGCTTCATGTGCTCGTATTACAGACAACAGGTTATTGTTCATCAGGAAGTCACATACTGCTGGGTAACTGCAAGGAAACAGAGCAAACATCAGTCCGGCCACCGCTGAGCCACGACGGCGCTCAGCCTCGTGTCCTCCTGCAGCGTGGCTGTCTCAGTCACCTTGGTTGCCATGACAGTGAAGAAGGCTGCCTGAACTCGAGTAGAGCGAGAGATCCTTAAACGCGCTAAAATTAGAGATCAATTAAGGTCGAGGCTTTTACACACAGGAGGTGTGGGACTTTATATCTCATCTTCACAGAACTGACAACTCGCTTCAAAAAAATATTACCAAAAGTCCCTTTGTGCTCATTTTTTATAGGATACTGGATTGTTGGTTCCCACGCCAACACGACTTTAAAACACAGTAACTCTGCTTTTACTGAGACGTGAGAGCTTAAAAGTTCCCACAAAGTCAAATCTGAATCTATTGTGTGTCTAGTGTTTTTATCTCTTCGTGCTGTCCGTCTCCTCCAGTTTCCGTCCAACAGGGACAGGAAGTCCTGGTTCAGGTGTCTTCAGGTGTTCTTAAAAGGTATTTTACAGTTTTCTGATAATCAATAAAAGTATTTGATGACTCATCCTGCACTCGGGGGCGTTTACTAATGCTGCGTCCAATCAAACGCTGTCTCTCCGATACAGACAATGTATGACCTCACTGAGTACAAAGCCCTACTGTAGAGCTACTAGTTAGCCAATCTACATCAATCATTATAACTGTATTCAGTGATTCTGGTGAAACTGGATCTGACGTCCTCCGGCTGCTTCAACTCTCAGATGGACAGATAGCTTTAGCTAAAGTAGCTAACCGCTAACTGCTGTTAGCTCAGTTAGCCGCTAAGCTAACTGACTCAGCCCCGGGACGCCAGGAGCCAAACCCGGCAAGAAAACCACCTCGGTGCTGGATTCGCTGTCGGTCTCGGGTCTGGTTGTGTTCACTGGTAGGTAGACTGTTATTACAGTGGACACTTTAAACTGCCAGAAGATTTATGTAACGAGGTGCTGGTCTGAAAGGGAGTCACAGTCCGGTCCTGGAAACCAGAAGCTAGCTGGAGGAGCTTCAGGTTTGTGTTGGCTCTGAACGGTGAGTGAGTAACAGCCAAATCAAAGCGCCGCTGACGGGAGGCTGCAGGCACCAATGGAGCCGTTCGAGAGCCGCGGTAATTTCTTGATGAATCATTTAAACGTTGTTCTACTAAAACAAACTAACGTGGGATAAAAGAGGCTTTAGAGCAGCAGCTGCTGTCCCCTCACTGTGACCTCCGTGTGGTGTCAACACTGCAAATTCAAATATGAAGACTGAGCAGAGAATGCTAATATTTATTTTCACTATCTGTCTGACGGGGATTTAACCGGCGGTCACTTATCCAGAGATAAGCTATTGTTTGTAAAAGCTTTAATCAGCTCAGATTAACAGAGAAAGCTGCTTTTTGTCTTTTTAATGTGGAAACGTGCAGCAGCAGCAGAGGGAGGGAGTACCTGTAGAAATAAGAGCAGCCTCTGACACTGTTGTGGCAGAAGTGTTCCTGGGTCTTTTCTGAGCCGTAGTCCTCGCCCGGGTCCGACCACAGCAGGTCGCACATCGGCCCGAACGCAGGAGGTTCCTTAAACCGGTCCAACTGCACAGATACAGAGTGATACAGTTAAATATCACATTTATCAATAAAATACAACAAACCCAGTTAAACAGACAGTTTATCTTTATGGATGATATTGATCAGTATACACTGTATCTTTATTGATGATATTGATCAGTATACACTGTATCTTTATGGATGATATTGATCAGTATACACTGTATCTGTATGGATGATATTGATCCTGTATTGACAGTCAGACTGTGGACATATGACGGCCTTTAGCTCGTGTTTCTAGAGTTACGTGTTGTTACGAAC
Organism: Dicentrarchus labrax; assembly: GCF_905237075.1. Lineage (NCBI taxonomy): Eukaryota > Metazoa > Chordata > Actinopteri > Moronidae > Dicentrarchus > Dicentrarchus labrax. The sequence continues at coordinate 36,086,364 of NW_026136719.1, forward strand.
ACGTTAGGAATTGTTAAAATGTGATATTTCTTAAAGGGAGTTTGGTGCAGGGAGATTTTAGTTGGATTCAAACTGCTGATATGGATCATTGTTAACGTTTAGTCTCCACTACAGAAACACTAGCTAACTGCTGAAGGCTGATCAGGTTGTCTGATGGTATTAGTTTGATTGATGCTTTAATGATGTGGGAATTGATTACTGACACTGGCTGATCTGGATCATTATCAGCAGTGAATGTTTGCCCTTTGTGTGCCTGTCTTCTAGTTTCATATGATAGCATCTTCACTGCAGCCTCTAAAAGACAGTCGAGTCAGTCAATCCCACATTTACACTGATTCTCTTCAGCCCTGCGGTTACCTTTCGTATGTCATCCAGGCAGGTGACTTCGGGGCTCAGACCTCCGTGCACACACAGGAACTGCTGGTTGAGGAGAGCAGCCAGAGGCAGGCAGTCAAACGCATCCATACAGGCATCATATACACGCTCCGAGTACTTTATTTTACCTGCAGGACACACACACACATTAAATCAACACAGAGCGCCGCTCACTCTCAGGACGCAGTTTGTCAATGGCGGGGACGTTCAAAGACAAACAGCAGCAGGACTTACACTCCTGTTTGAAGGTGAAGTACTCTGTGAGGTGCCGGCACTCGTGGTTGCCTCTGAGGAGGAAGAGGGTGTTGGGATGGTTGATCTTCAGAGCCCACAGGTACAGTACACACTGCAGAGACACACACAGCAACACTCAACCTCATATCAATAATATCAGTGCTGGGATGAAACTAAATATAATCTGTCTGAATTACAGCTGTGATCACTGTGATGATGCTGGTCTCTTCTCAGAGGTCTCTTTATGAGGATGTATCGGCCTGTAGCTGTTCTCTAAGAGCTCACAAACATCCTGTTCCCAAAGTGACGATGAAGACACTAAAACTGAGCCTTCTGCATTGTGACGTCGGCAGCACAAACGCCTACAGACACTGTAGTCTGCAGTTTAATGCCAGAGGAAGAAGTGCAGCTGTACAGGTCATTTTACTATGTGCAGGAGCTCAGCAGTGAAACACCTTCAAGGACGGTGTTTCACAGACAGCAGTGGAGAGCCAAACACTCACCACGCCACTGCAAGTGGTATCGTGTGGGATTTAGTTCCACTTATCACTCGCTCCACCCTCCCGTTCCAAGCGTGCAGGAGAAACAGCGGCTGGGAAAAAAGCTGAAGCTTAAGGCTCCACCAAAAGAGGAGCCGCTCCCTCTGTAGATTAAAAACTTCTCATTCTAAGGTAACAAAAGTGGAATTTGTATTGTTATAGCATATAAAGGAGAGTACATAATTCAAATTGTAATAAGAATCAGACCTCACCAAGTGGTCATTTTACATAAACCAGCATTGAATTTACAGAAAATGTGCTGTATTGTGAAATGTATCGTTATCTAGATATGAAATTACAGACAGCATCCAGTAAACAGGTAAATACAGAGAACAAAGAATGTCTCTATGTACAACATTTATTTGTATTTCATTGTATTCTGCTTGAGGCTTCATGAACGAGGGAGATAATAAACTTCTAAATGAGTGTTTTTTATTACCAAGCAGCTCCTGCACAACGAGGCTGAATGTGACAAACAAACCCACTCTCCTCAGCTGCCACTCATTCGCTGTGTTCTTGTGCTGCATCAAACCACCTGTTTAATTTCAATGGTTTTCTCTTTTCTGAAGGCGTCGACAAGCAGCCAGATCTGACCAGCTGTTCATCCAAACCGAACAGGCCGGCTCACAGAGGAACCGGGAGAACAACGGGGACGGATTCAGGGAGAAGCATCTCAGGAGGATTATGTGGAGGTCTGCTTTAGTGCTCGATACTGGCAGCGATATGCAGAACTCAACTCATCAGACAGACAGTCTATTTCAACAGTCTGCAGTTGCAGAAGTTTCACGTGTGTGTCAATATGATGATATGCAATCTTACGACCTCCATATCAAACTGAAACACAGCTGAAACACAGCAGGTAGGACCCACTGACCCAGCTGCTGCAGAATCACTGAATACACTTTGTAAATGAGCACAAATTCAATCATACAAATCTATGAAACATCCAAAGAAACTATGTTCCAGGAGTCTTTCTTGATGAAGGACAGCTCACAGTGGCGTTCAGCGTTTATTGGTCTGAGTTAGGTCGCTTTGTTTGGGTGAGGGGCTAAAATACAATTTAAACATTTCCAGGACATCTGGCCATTTTAATTCAATTTCAAGGTCTTTCAATGACTGTAAAACCAAACTTCCAGGGAACCCTGTCAACGAGCAGAATCTTTCAGTAGGTAAACAGTCTCAGTTTAACACTGATGCCTCTTTAGAGAGAGAAGGTTGGCTGTTATAGTCAATGTATAAACGAGGAAGTAGAAACACTACAGCCTTTCTCCACAGGGGTCGCCAGAATCAACACAGAACGAAAGGTCCCTGAATCGTACAGACCAATAATACGACTGTTTCTGCCCTCTTACACCATCGCTGTGCCATCTGTGAGTGTGTTTATTTGCAGATGACAGTGAACCCTGCGAGGTTGTGTGTGATGAAGAGCTCCATTCAGCTGTAATCAATGTTTGTAGATCTGTAGCTGCTGAAATAAATAAAGAGATCAAACTGTTGATTGGTCCATTTGGATCTGAACAACACCCTGAACACTCCGACATCACTGGTTAAACAGGGTCGTCACACGTGAACCAGCTCTGATTCAGACTCTGTTTCAGGTCTGTGCTGGATCCTGAACTATGAAACACTCATGTGGAGTTTCTGGAGATAAATGACTTCTAAATTAATCTGGTTCAATGGAGCATCTGCTCCTCCAGAAAGAGTCTGACCCGGATTCTGACTGGGTCTTTAAAACTGGATAATGTGGCTCTCTGAGGCCCCGCCGGAGCTGTGAGGAAACTGTTCCAGGATATCCACTAATCCTAACAAGGAAGCATGACAGCAGCCAATAAAAATGTCATGCCATCCATAGAGAACACACCCAGACCCAGAGCGAGGCGTGTGTGTGCATGTACGCCTGTGTGTGTGTGTGTGTGTGTGTGTGTGTGTGTGTGTGTGTGTGTGTGTGTGTGTGTGTGTGTGGGTGGGGCGCGGCGAAGAGGCAGACAGTGAGCCTTTCATTTCCTACAACTATTTAAAGAGCGAGCCGCGCGGGGCCGAGCAACGGGCCGCCGCTCCAAATGTCAGAGCGGCAGAAACACAAACACAGGTTACCTCGATGCTGAAGTACCCTCGGTCCACGTAGTCTCCCAGGAACAAGTAGCGGGTGCTGCTGGGGGATCCGCCCACCTCGAACAGCTTCATCAGGTCAAAGAACTGTCCGTGGACGTCTCCACACACTGGAACACACAAGTTCATTGATTAATAAAGTTTAATTAGCATCAACAAATCTCCTGCTGGTGCGTCAGACTTCCTGTCTGTGTGTCAGTTGGTTGGACTGAATATACAGTTTGGTGTTTAAACAGCTGCTCAGTGGAGCTGCTACCAAACAAACAGCAGTGTGTTTGTTAGGGACTATTTCCAGCAGCGGATGAACCCACATTCGGTGCTGTAGTGAGTGTTTGTGGCAGCAGGACGGAGTATAAATACATTGTGTGTGTGTTCGTGGTGATGAAGGAAGGCTCACTGATGTGTTTTTAATGGCACAGAGGACTCGTTAGGTTCATTATGGATCGATGCTGGCTCTATAAACTGTCAGATATCAAATAATTCATTTTCTATGATGTTGTCTCTTGGCAGGTGGACAGAAATACCAGCACAGAACCGTAAATATACTTTCATTTTGTCCAAAGCCAATAAATATTCACTTTACAGGAGACAAAATCTACTCTTTGGCTCATCAGTCTGACAACATTTAGCAGCCACAACAGTTTTAAACTGCATCCTGCTTTATTTAACTGAAATTAATTGTCTTTTGAACCTTTTGAGCTTCATATTTAAATATGTGACTTTATTCTTCGTCTCAATGGCAGAAACAGGATTCTGTAACAAACGTCTGAATGTCGGAGAAAGAAGAAGGTGGCTCTACCTGTGATGGGGGCTTCCACTTCCAGCATGCATTTCTCCTGGCGGAGGATGGCGGCTCCCTCGTTGATGATCCGTAGGGCAGTCTCCTCCTCCAGCCGGCCCTCCTTCACCAGATGGGCCTTCAGCACCTCCACGCTGGGCCTCCCGTCCACATACAGGTCTTTGATAGACAGACGGGTACCGGGAGGATACGGCACCGCTGCAGACAGGAAGATAACAGTTAGCTGCAGCTAGGGATGGTACTGGTGGTGTAGTTTGGGCATGTATATATATATATATATATATATATGTATATATATATATATATATATATATATATATATATATATATAGTGTTGGTATTATGTTTAACATGTTGGTGACATCTCTGCATTTGAGCGGCACTGGTACCGATACTGAGCTCTACAATCTTATAGTCTTATCTCTTCCATGTGTGAGTCTCCACAACCTGCTCACTGACTCTACTGTAGGCCAGGCTGTGTCATACTGTAGACACACACACACACACACACACACACAAGCTCAGGGTTTTTTGGAATTCTGCAATCACATCAGAAATTCCTCGCTCAGACCGTGACGGCATGTTGAGGCTTGACCTGAAGACAAAGGATTGAACAGTTTGACGGCACACACCAGCCCCTGCAGGAAATACCAAAGTATTTAATTCCTGGAAAACACCATCGTCTCAGCGAGAGGAAGAATACAAGAGAGGGATGAGGTTCTGGAGGTGTAACTTCTACGCAGGCTATCTTAATCATGACTCACATCATCAACAGTCTTACCCCACAGTCAGAGACTGTTGATCTTACATTTGCTCTGCTGTGTTGGACCAATAACAACTGAGCTGTTTAATAAAGGTTCTATGTGATCACCAGAGACGCCCCGATCCCAACCAGTCCTTTAATATCAGAATTATATGAGGTTATAAACATTAATATAAACATTATATTCTCTATATACAGTCACATGGTGTCTCTCTCCCTCTGCCTGTGTTGTATCTCAGCCTCTCTGTGGTTTGTTTCCATAGCCGGTCTGCTCCGACTGAAACTGCTGTTTTTATCATCTACGTCGGTGAATTAAGGATTTATTTCCACCAAACCAGAGTTGGTGATTGTTGGAAACACTAACAGAGACGCTTTTAATCAGTTTGATTCTGTTTCTGTCCACTGTCTCGTCTGTCTGATATAGTAATATAACCTTTAACACTGAGGCTTCACTACATTTCACTAAAGTCAAACTTGACCTTTTAAGTTTTGAAATAAACTATTAAATGTTTGAGCTGTGAACAATTTCTCATTATTTTGGTGCTTGAAAGTTAAATATATACAAATCTTCTAAAGGACAAAGTAAGTTAACATAAAGTATTTAAATTGTTAATATAATAATTAGGAGTTTGACTCAGAGCTCAAACATTTAATGAATTCAGTCGCCTTGAAACTGTATTTTCTTAACTTTATATCTGTAGCCTAATTATTTCACTCAAATGTTGCTCTGACAAGTGAATTTCCCCATTGTGGGATTAATAAAGTTATCTATCTATCTAAATATTTTTGCAGTGTATCTTCACACGCTCTAAAGTCACATGTCGCGCTGTAGTTGACAAGTTTTTTAATTTCCCTTTTTAGCCACGCACTCCCCTCGCTGTGGGCCGCACGCAGCCACAGACGATGCTTCACTGTGTGTCTGCAGCAGCTCTCATATGGACACAGAAACAAAGCAGGTGCCTGTTTGATACGCTCTTTGTTTTGCGTATATTTGACTGGCTGCTGGCCTCCGGGGCTACGGTGGCCAGCAGGGACAAAGTTCAACAACCAGCAAATGCAGTTAAAATGTTAGAATTTGTACTAGTTGTTGTTTAATTGAACTGCTATGAATGAAGCTTTCAGTGTGTGTGAGTGTACTGCTGGTTGCTCTGATAATAAATCTTTCTCTGCGTCCCTCCAGCCGCAGGGAGGAACAGCGTATCTCTTCATTATTTGAATACCACTTCCTACAGTGGTCTGTGACGCCTCGTTTCACAACTCTGGGTTTTGTTTTTCCTCTTTCTGAAACTAGATACTGGCCTCCTAATCGTCAGCTAGATCATCTCGTCCGACTCGCTCACATCTGTGCTGAGCCCGGCTGGTTTCCTCTGCTGGTGATGAACCAGTTCAGGAGAGCCCACATGATTGGCTGGATGAGTGCGACCTGGTTTGGTTTGCACAGTAAAGTAGACCACTGGGCCGGGAGAGAGAGTCTGAAATACTTTCTCTACAACTGGGAGCTCTGTGTTAGAAAACAACAGGCACTGGTTCATTTATCAGAGTAAACACGCAAGGAACTTCTCTGTTAACAGCTTCTTTATGCAACACCTCCGACCACCACACACTGTATGTAAGCACAGGAATACACACTGCACGGATCAATGAACTAACTTCTGATTAATTCATTAAACTCTGTATTTGTTGTCTTTGTATTTTAAAACAAGTTATAATTGTACTGAACATTCATACCGATCGATCACAGCGATCAGTGTGATTTCAATGGATCAATATCTACTAAAACCTTTCTGAACTCTACTGAGTCTGTTTAAAATATTATATATATATATATATATATATATATATATATATATATATATATATATTCACCTCACTGTCTTATTATATTATATTTTTTTAGATTAGATTACATTAGATTAGCCTTCATAGTCTCCCTCAGGACTCAGTTGACACACAGCAAGAAATGTATCTGAGAGTCGATTATCATTAGACAATTGACCAATTGATCACTTTGCCTGATTAATAAGATCCACTTTGTACTGTGCAACCACATTAACAAAGTTTAAAAAAGATCCTCAAAGACGGAGCCACCAGAACGAGTTGATGCTGTGGTGCAACGTGTTAAAACTGCTTCATTATCAATATGTTGTTTTATTTATCAGCAACATCAGGCCCAGGGCGGAGTTAGCACAGGGTGGGTCCCAGAGTAAGCCCTGACTGCAGTACGCAGATCGAGGAGTGGCTCAACGTGTGGGCGGAGCTAAACGTTTGACTCCGCACACTTGCCCAAGTGTAAATATATATGTAAGAAGTTGTATGTGAAGTTGTGAGGGCTCATGAAAATGTAAATGCATTACCACTATTTTATTCACAAGATGAGACATAAATGTATATCGAATAGTATGTATTATTATAACTATTATTATGTAGGCTGGTATTTACATTTAAGATACAAAAAGAAACATGTTTTCCCAAAGAACTACATTTTGGCACCAGACCTGATCCTGACCTGAACCCAGAGGTGTAATTAAATTGAAATTGTATTAACATCTATATATACACTATATAGTTATATTATATATTATTATAATAATATAAAATTACGCGGAGTCAAACGTTTAGCTCCGCCCACATTTAGCCCAACCCCGATCTGCGTACTGCAGCCAGGTGCAATTGGGGTCCCAGGGCAGAGCTCCATCCTGGGACCCACGACAGGCCACTGAACCGGCTCCGTCCTGGGGTCCATCAATCATGAATGAGGACAGAATCATTACACAGGCCAGCCGATGCAAACGGCCGGACTGATTCGATTACCATCGGTAACTAAGCCAGAAGGCCGAAGCAGCCAGCGCTGATCCATCAGTGCACGCATACACACAATCACACACACACACACACACACACACACACACACACACACACACCAGGTTGGACAGGACGCTGCGAGCTGCTGCAGCCTGTCAGAAAAGGGCAGCAGTGATGAAGTCGAACTGTTTATCCAGAAAATAATTAGTCAGCTGATCAGACGATTGACAGAAAATTTAATCAACAAGAATCCTGATCAATAACGAGCTCACGCCGTCTATAACAGTGAAAAATGACCAGAAGGCAAGAAACAATCATAGAAAACAAAGCAACCAATTAATATAAATAATGAATTATCAAAACACTCTCATATTATCATTATGAGCAACAACACGTACAGCTGCAACCGGCCGTTATCATCTTCTGAGTTTCTATAAACGATTGTCATTAAACAGATAACAGACAGTAATTACTGGCTGTAACTACTGGCTGTAACTCCAGCTCCATGAGTCTGTGTGCAGCGTGATCAATACAAAGTGAGAGTGAGTTTCTACTTCATACAACGTTAACTAACTCAAAATCATATTTGGGACATTTTAACGTCTAAATTATTGGATTTACGATGTGTTTTTTATACATAAATATATTATTTGGGGCTCACGACTGGACAGAAAAGGACCACAGGTCAGTTCAAACTCGAGGCCCCTACAGCAAAGACTCCGCCTCACACGGGGCACCATTTCTAACAGGTGAGCTACCAGGACTCTCTCAGGTGAGCTGTTACTGCTCTACAGACTGTTTCTGCTAGAGCCCGACTGATATCGGCCTATCACAGACATATCGCTATCCTATCAGTTTCGGTGCTTTTCTCCATCGGGGCCCATCGGCTTTGGAGCGACCTGCCTGAGGAAATAAGATTCATCGCTTCTTAGAACATATTTTTATGACAGTCACATAGTAGTTCCAGTCACAACCTACTGGCGGTGAGCAGATATTTAGGCGCAGTTCCTTAGCGTAAGATCCCCGATGATAAAACTTACGTCACTCTGACCCGAATGGACGCTGCCGTAATAAAGTTATTTGTTTAAGAAAGCAGGATTCTTACATATCGGTGGAAAAAACACATAGAAATATTATCGGTCTGTCGGTATCTACCATCTGCGACTCTCAATATCTATATCAATCTAATCAATACTACGGGATCAATATCTATATTGATCGTTTGTGGTAACAGCTGCTGTAAGGAAGCAGAAATGACTCGGGGCGTTACACAATCTGACGGGTGACGACACCGATGTCACAAAATGTCACAATGTGGAGCTCAAAGAGGCCGAAATGATTCTCCCAGAATAAATCATCTTCCAATAAGTCGGAGTGTGTGACGCTGCAACTATTGATTATTTTCATTATTGATCAATCTGATGATTATTTTCTGAAATCCTCATATTTTAGATGCTGGAGCTGAAGAATGTTTGGAACTTCTGTCTGAAACGATTAACACGTTTTCTATCAATCGATCAATTGATTCATCGACCCCGCCAAATTATTAATATTATTATTGATCTCTGATCAACAGCCTCGTCCTGCATCAGAAACCAACCAGAGAGCTGATAGAACAATAATAATAATAATAATAATAATAATCTCTGGTTTCACTGTTTGGGTTCATTTACAGTTAATCAGCTGTTCTGATGATAGATTGATTATTTATTGATCGACTGTAGTCTTTTTTAGATCCAGTTCAGATATCCAAGTTATATTTAAATGTATTCTTATTATCCTGGTTTGGTTCTGTACTCGGTGTTTCATTATTATTTTGCTGCTGGATCAATAAAGTTTATCTTATTGATATATTATTGATATATTATTGAATATAAAATGAAACATCCATCAAATATGTAACTGTGGCAGTTTACTCACTGATAGAAAAGTGTTGGGAACCAGCTCATTAAACTGTCTAATAAAGTGTTTCTGGACATTTTCTACAATAAAACTGTTTATCTTACACACACACACACACAGACACACACAGACACACACAGACACACACACACAGACACACACAGACACACACACACACACACACACACACACAGACACACACACACACACACACACAGACACACAGACACACACACAGACACACACAGACACACACACAGACACACAGACACACAGACACACACACACACACACACACACACACACACACATTAAATGTTTCAACACACAATGTTAGCGTTAGCTTAGCATGGTCAGTGTACTTTCAGTCAATGTTTATAAATCCGGGAAACAAAAAGTTGTTTTCTGTCTTTTAATTTCTATTGTTTGTTTTTTATTTTCAAAACAAACAAAGTAAAATATTCCCATATTTATAAACAGTTTGTTTGTTTACAGGTTGTTTTCTTGTTTTGAGGTTTTTATTTACTAAACAAACAAACAAACTACACTACGTCATTTATTTATTTTTACTCAGAAAACAGGTCTTTTGTTTCTCTCTCCTATATTAATTAATAGTTTATTAATAGTTTATTAATTAATAGTTTATTAATAGTTTATTAATTAATAGTTTATTAATAGTGGAATGTTTTTAAGTTTTTTAGTTGTGGGAAACAGCTCGTTTCTTTCAGCCTCGTGTTCTCGTGATGTGCTTTATTTTCTGCCTCCATACATTATATTATATTATATTATATTACATTATATTACATTACATTACATTATATTATATTATATTACATTATATTATATTATATTACATTATATTATATGTTATATTTATTACATTATATTACATTATATTATATTACATTATATTATATTATATTATATTACATTATATTATATTATATATTATATTATATTACATTATATTATATTATATTACATTATATTATATTAATTAATTATATATTATATTACATTATATTCATTATATTATATTACATTATATTATATTACATTATATTATATTAATTATATTACATTATATTATATTACATTATATTATATTATATTACATTATATTATATTATATTACATTATATTATATTGTTTTATATATTATATTATATTATATTGTTTTATATATTATATTACATTATATTACATTATATTATATTACATTATATTATATTATATTACATTATATTATATTATATTACATTATATTATATTGTTTTATATATTATATTACATTATATTATATTATATTACATTATATTGTTTTACTGGCTCACAGTCTGAGAACTGAACGTTAACAGTTGAATGTCAAACACACTGCTGACATCTGGCACTCCGGGAAGCTAAAAGGCTAACTCATTAGCAGGGTCTGGAGCTAATTACCCTGCCCAGCCTCGCTGCCCTGGTGTGGGGGGGGCAGTGGGGGGGCAGTAAGGGGGCAGTAAGGGGGTCAGCACCACCATCCACTGGGCCTGATTTAAACAAAAAGAGTCCGAGTAAATGAGCTGTTAGACGGGTTGACATCCAGCGGCGCTGCCCTGCTCGCAGTTAGCCGACTAGCTCCGCCAGCAGCCGTTAACTTCCTGCACCGAGAGCCACACACACACACACACACACACACACACACACACACACACACACACACACACACACACACACACACACACACACACACACACACACACACACTCACCTTTAACGGGCCGCTCGACGGTGGACAGTTTGTTCTCTTTCACGGACATCCTCTGCTTCACTTTCTGACTCAACTTGATCAATTCCTTCCAAGCTAGCTGGCTAGCTGGAGTGAGCTAGCCGCGCTAGCTAGCAGTGTGTCAGCGGCAGCGCTTCCCTCCGCAGACCGAGCCGAGCCGAGCCGAGCCGGGCCGAGCCGAGCCGAACCGAACCGAACCGGGCTGGAGTTAAAGCTGCCGGGGGGGAGGGGGGGAGGGAGGAAGGGAGGAAGGGGGGAGATGTGTTCAGTAACAGATGAAAGGTGTCGCTCCGCGGGGCAGGACGCCGCTCACAGTGGGACGCAGTCGGCGCAGGAAACGGCCCGGGCACCGCCGATGATGCGTTCAGGAGCAGCGAGCAGAGTGCGTCAGATCATAACTTTATCCGGTTATTGTCGGACAGCTGCAGCTGCTACAGGCCGCTGGCTCTCTGTCGTGATCCGATGTGTCGTCCAGACCCGCTGTCGGATTACAATAATCCGCCGCAAGCGGATTTCCTACAACACGGCTCAACGCGGGGGGTTGTGGGTAGTGTAGTGTTAATGCGACGTTAACCCTTTAACGTCCTCACCGAGAAAGAAAAACGATTTAATATTTTTTGCGTTTTTTATGTCTTTGGGGCAATAATAATAATAATAATAATAAAATAACAACAATAAAAAATAATAATAATAATAATAGTAATAATAATAATAATAATAATGATAAAACAATAATAATAATAATAACAATAACAACAATAATAATAACAATAATAACAATAATAGTAATAATAACAATAATAACAATAATAATATTAACAATAATAGTAATAATAACAATAATAATAATAACAATAATAGTAATAATAACAATAACAACAACAATAATAATAATAACAATAATAGTAATAATAATAGTAATAATAATAACAACAATAATAATGATAACAATAATAGTAATAACAATAACAACAATAATAATAATAACAATAATAGTAATAACAATAACAACAATAATAATAATAACAATAATAATAATAATAATAGTAATAATAATAACAACAATAACAACAATAATAATAACAATAATAATAACAATAATAGTAATAATAATAATAATAATGATAAAAACAATAATAATAACAATAATAACAATAATAGTAATAATAACAATAATAACAATAATAATATTAACAATAATAGTAATAATAACAATAATAATAACAATAACAATAATAATAATAATAACAATAATAATAACAATAATAATCAGTGTTGGTCAGGTCAAGAATCTGACATGATATTTGATACATATATAAATTAATGTTTATATATGTTTATTTATAATATCTGTTTATAGTAGTTTATGTTTGTCGAGCTGATTTAAAGCTTTAAAGCAATATTTTTTCTGTTTGTACCAAACTGTACAATTTAAAGTTGCCGTGCTGTTCCTTTGAAGGAAACAGGTCTAAATATGAATACATATATTTAAAGTTAGCCTCTAATGTGGCAGAAGGGAGCGAGAGCGTGAGGCTCTACTATAAAAGTACAAATATTAGGAGAGAGGGATATATTTGAGGTCCTCTGTGTGCTGACTTTGAGAGAACAAACAGTTAATTTATAAAAATGTCACAATGAGTTGTTTGTGAATTATATTTCTTTGCTAACACACAAAGACGTATTAAATTGTTAGATTTTTATATGGAGTTTGGTATTCAGTTTCATCTTTACATGTTTTACAAATAAGTTTGAGCTGGAATAACAATCTGTTCTTAATATTCAGGTTAAAAGGATCTGCTGTGTGTAAGAACTCATCATTAAACATTATATATGTTATATTTCTATAGGACACGTGAACAGCAGGAGCTGAACAGAATGACTACAGCGCCGTCATGTGGACGCTCATCAAACTGCTTCAAAAGGAGCCACAATATTAATATTCAGACCCTTCAGAGGACATTTCATTTAGTTTTCTTCATTTTATTGTATTTAATGTATTTATTTTAAAGTTCTGTTATTTTATTCCAATATTGATGTTTTATTAAAGTACAATTTATTTAAAATGTGCTCATAAGATAATTCAGTTATGATATCCTGCTGACAATGACACAAACATCACTGATACATTCATTTAAATATATATATACAGAAATACAACAGATACAGATCAGCGACGTCCAACCTGCAGTGAAGATTATAGAGGAGAGAATTTATTTTAGGTGTTTTAAAGGTGACTTTAGTTTGCTAAAAGTAAAGGATGAATTATTGAAATAATAACTAAACTAATGGATAAAACATGAACTGAACACTGTATGAAAATAATGTAACATCCACTTTCATATAATTATCCGTCAGATCCACTGAGATAGAAACTAAAACTCAAACAGCTTCTTTCTCCTTTAATAACAAAAAGACTTTGTACTTTATTATGTGCAGTTTCACACTGTCACTGTTGGTGCTTTGAAGCTTTAAATATGGATGATTGCAAATTTTCTTTTCCAGAATAATCAGGATGGTTTAAAACTGAAGATTTATTTGATGTGAAATGTTGAATTTAAAGAAGAATAAAGGATTACATAAACATGGAGAACAAACGACGTCTCTGACCTCCAAAACATTTCTTTAAGTTCAGAATAAAAACTGTTTTATATCTGACTTCAATGAAGAACACAGACGGTCCTCAGTCTGTCTCTGATGTGAAACTCTGGAAATAGAAACACTTTAAAAGGTTTTGATCAGCAGCAGCAGTTGTTGGGCCTCCAGAGAACCCGGGTTTCATCAAACATCTTGCCCATGTAAGGGGAACTTGGCAGGTCTGGGGGGTCCCCCTTCGATCCTGGCTCGTCCCCGAAGACCCCGCTTTGATCGGACTATCATCACATCCCCCTCCCTGCGACCCAGACAGCTGCTGTACTTAAAGTCTCAGCCCCCAAATCATCAGACCGACTGCAGCAGCGGAGAACCAGCAGCAGACCATGGTACGTGCTCACATCACATTATTTTCTGTTTCTGCTTTTATATCAAAACCAGTTTCTAGTAACTAATAACTAACTAATTTACATATTGAACTTCACAAGCTTCAGGAGATCAGTTTGAAACTCTTCATGCTCCCTGCATCGGTCTAATTCTTAATGATACACATGATGAATAATAAACACAGAAATGTGGAGTAGCAGAGTTTCTTGTTACAAATGTTCAGTCTGAGTCTGACAGATTCAATTAGCATTATTAGCATTAACTGCTTGGTTGATTTGGACAATGTTTTGAGTTTTGGGAGTTATTGAAGATGTTAAATCTATTTCTGACCAAATGGACCATATTTCAAACTCCCAGTGGGCTGATTTTGTTTCATTTTGGAGGTTATTTATATGATGAATCCATAAACACAGCGACACAGACAGCTCAATGACAAATACTGTGCAGGAGGAAACAATGTGTGAGCAGTCACATCAATGACTTTGAGCTTTCTTGATCCTAAAATGCAGCTTCAGTTTATTAATCATATAAATAACCTCAAAAAGAAATAAAATCTGTCCACTGGGAGTTGAAATATTCCACTTTAAACGTCCATTTTGTATTTTGAAAATGTCCGAAAAATATAGTTTGACACTAGAAGGATACTTTTACCTTCATCTGCTGAAAGTGGAAAGTTTCTCTGAGTTCAATAAATATCTGATTTTAGGGGGCGGGGCCTACGAGCATGATTTATAACATCACAAATAGTTTGGTACACCCTAGTCCAGTATGCCACTTATCCACCAGTGCACAGACACTGAGGATGGACTTTAACATGGAAATAAAAGTAATAAAGCATATTGAGTTTACTGAGTTTACAATAATAATAATAATAATAATGTCTGTATTCTCTGTTTCAGGCGAGCAGGAAGACAAAGAAGAAGGAAGGAGGCGCCAAAAGAGCCCAGAGAGCCTCGTCCAACGTTTTCTCCATGTTTGAACAAACTCAGATCCAAGAGTTCAAAGAGGTAAAATCGTCACGTTCACAAGATATTCATCCAGTTTCCACCTCGTAGTTAAACGTGTTCGTCTTCCTAACTCAGGCGTTCACACTCATCGACCAGAACCGGGATGGATTCATAGATAAGGAGGATCTGAAGGACACGTACGCGTCGCTGGGTTTGTATCTCCGGTTGGAAATGAACACAGCGAGCAGGTTTTCTGTCAGACGCGAGCTGACGTACGATGTTTCCTCAGGTAAACTCAACGTGAAGGACAACGAGGTGGAGGACATGCTGAAAGAAGCAACGGGTCCCATCAACTTCACCATGTTCCTCAACCTGTTCGGAGAGAAGCTGCACGGTGAGAACCTTAAAGAGACAACGATTTACTGGGAAGGGTCGACCACGGACAACTCACGCTCATTATTAGAAACTGTCAGCGGTGAAGGTTTGAAACACGCCAACCTGTACAAGAAGTGATAGAGGCTGAAGAAAACAAACATTAATGTTATTAAAGGAAACTATTTCAGTCTCTGTGTTTGAACAACAACAACAACAACAACAACAACAACATGTGACTTTCAGTGCAAATAATGTGGTCAAACTGTAATTATTTGGGGAAATATTAACACTACATTAACATATTCACCACTAACTAGCTTATTAGCCTTCATATTAGTAGCATACTGGCTCTTTATTAGTTATAAAGTATTTTTCCATATTCTGCAAACACTATTCTACAACTGCTAGCTCATTAAGAGTTTACCATCAACTACCTTCTAATTACTGCTTATTGATGAAATAAGGAAGTTGTTGCACATGAATATTGATCTTAATATGCTTTGTATATATGCATCCACAAATTCAACCGATCCACGTGAATTCTGCACAACCTTTATATTTTGTCCAATCATTGTAGTTTCCTGTGAGTTTCCCTGATCATCGCAGACCACCGCGCAAAACCTTGAGTCATTGTCAAACTGCTGTGAAATCCGACACGTTAATCCTGATTGAACGAGCTAACTGAGTCGTGTGAAGGCTAATGAGGACAATAACACCTGAACATGAGCTCATATGTGTGTCTGCTTTCTGTGTGCAGGTACGGACCCCGAAGACACGATCTTAAACGCCTTCAAAATGTTCGATCCCAGCGCCAAAGGCTACGTTCACAAAGACGAGTAAGTTTAGAGATTTACAAATGTTGCTTCTGAGGTAAAAGGAACTAAAGACTTTATTCTTTGTTTTTGCAGATTACAGAAACTACTGATGACACAAGCAGACCGGTTCACACCCGAGGAGGTAAAACTTAATAAACTAACTCTAAACTTACACTATAATAGCTGCATCCATGCTGTACTTTCCATCATTGAGTCCTAAAAGTCAACATTTCTTCACGAAAATCTACGGAAGCTCTAAAGGGCCATGTATTCTTATATTTTATTTCCTCCGTTTTCCCGTGATAACGAGTACATTTCCTCGAGATCTCGAGATAACAAAACTTTGTTTTCCCGAGATAACGATATAATTAATTCGAGATCTCGAGATAATGACTGTGATATGATAACTGTGGTCAAATCAGCCGTTACTCCGATCTCCATGGTCAAATCATCCACACTTAAATTTACAGCGTATTCACTAAAATAAAGGTATTAAGAACAGTAAGCTATAATTCGAACCTACATTTAAAATAAAATATGTTACATTAAAGTGTTTCATGCGCCCATGATGGATTAAAAACATACTTAATATCAAGCATTTTACTGCACCAATGTGGAGAAATTCAACAATAAATATCACAGTCATTATCTCGAGATCTCGAGAAAATTAACTCGTTATCACGGGAAAACGGAGGAAATAAAATGTATGAATACATGGCCCTTTAGGGCTTCAGTAAAAATCAACATTTTCTTTCTTAAATGAAAAAATATTTATAGAATCAAGTATTATAGTTGAATCTACAGGAGCAAAGTGCCTGAACTGGACCCACAAAGACAAAAAACAACCTAACACTAATAATTTTGCTGTAATACATTTTAACAAAGATATTTTCAGCGCTGTTTTTTTAGGGTTTGGCTTTATGGTCTGTTTTACTCTAAATGAGACCATCAGTTACTAAATGAACATCATGCTGTATGGAAGAAGACTGAAACTGGAGACTGAGACCAGAAACTCATCAGGAAACTGTTTACTGAGCTCATAAAGGAAGAGAGAAGTCTGAATGTAATCAGTGTGTTATTGCAGTCCGTGGAGCGCCCCCTGCTGGCCTTTACATACACTGTCACTGATCATCAACAGGGGGCGCTGCACAATGAACACGCCCACTATTCATATTTATAAACTCTGACACACATTTGTAGGAAATTGTTTATTTGAATTAAAAACATGTTAAAGTACCACAGTGTAGAAATACTCTGTTACAAGTAAAAGTACCAAAGTACTGGAATCAAAATATACTTAAAATACTGAAAATGAAAGTACTCAGTTACTTATTATACAGAATAATATATATTGTTGGACTGCTGCATTAATGTGTGAAGGTGGAGCTGATCTTTAATTTCTTTATATACTTTATCTGTCGGGTAGCTTGTGAACTTCCCCTGGCATCAATAAAGTTTGATCTTAATCCATAATAATGCGTCATATTTAAGTTATTGATTACATTTTGTATTAGTAATCTGAATCTGCAGTAACTTATAGTAGTAACTTAAATAAATGTAGAGGAGTAAAAATATTTCCCTCTGAGATGTAGTGGAGCAGAAAAGTACCTTAAATTTTACTTAACTACAGAACTGAGTACTTAGTTACATCCGACTGCTGTTAAAATATACTTTTAGGATCAATAATTGGAACCAGAACAAACGCTGATTCCTGATTGGTTGATTATTATTGATCTGTGTGGCTGCAGGTGAAACAGATGTTCCAGTCGTCCAATATCGACGCTGCAGGAAACCTGGACTACAAATCTCTGTGTTACATCATCACTCACGGAGAGGAACAGGAAGAATAAAGAGCCCGAAAATATAATCTGCTGCAGTTTGGTTGAGAAACATTAAAGTTTGTCTTTAAGTTCAAATAAAAACATGAAAACTGACTCAAATTTATTCATTTTCAGTTATTTTAACATTCATGTTCCCGTCAGGAGGAACTGTAATAACTATTGATCATCTGATATCTGCAGAACTAATCACGTTCCCATCAGTTTACTGTTACTTACTGTTTACTGTTTGCTGATGATTACTTTAAAAATTATCTATCCGATTTAACAATTAATGTAGATTAGCTAGCTACTTAGCTCCACCATGGAGCTGAGCGTGGAGGACTGCCAAGATGGCGACAGCCAGAGTGACCTCACTGAGCTTCAGAAACCTCGTCCACCATCTTTGTTCACCTGAATTAGAATAAACTTTATTAGCACCGCACACAATGTTTTCTATAAATACGACATCCAGCATCCAGAAAGAAACTCTTCTGTAGAGATTCACTGACTTCAGTCCGTCCTCTGAAGCGTTGAGGTCTCTCGGGTCAGGCGCAGGCCGCAGCTCGAGCGTCGGTGAGGACGAAGAAGGCCAGCGAGTACGCAGGAAGCTGCAGATGTTGAGCCGGAGGAAGTCGGCTTCCTTTTAGATCCGGAAGAGTTTTATCATCCACCATCTTCAACAGCTCTCCGTTCAGTTTCACAGACCTTCAAACAAACAACTCGTGAGTCCATTTCATTCTCAGCGTAAGCAACAAGTTATTCTCAAAGTAAGAAGAACATTTGATGGTTTCAGTAACATCAATCTGTGTGTCTGATAACATTTAAAGGATCCCTACGGAGACAGACCATAATATCACTGTCCACCAGACTCCAGCGACAAAAACACTAATTTTACCTCGTAACATCGTAATCGTTCAAAGTGGACAGAAACTAAATAAAACTCACTAAAAGCGTCTCTGTTAGTGTTTCCAACAATCACCAACTCTGGTTTGGTGATTGTTAATTTTAATTCACTGAGTTAGACGTGAAAATATTCTGTCTCTCCTGATATTTCCACGTCTTATGTCACATAATGCAACTTGGACACAGACTGTATGTTAGCTTAGAGAACATTAGAAAGCTGCTTCTGTAGTCTACAACGAGGAGTAAACTGAAGTCAGAAGCTGATTTAATGAAGACAAACAAGAAGCTGATGGAGCTGTCGGACAGAAACTGGATGTTCTTTGTGTCCTCGCCTCGGAGAACCTCTCGCATTTAAAGTAAGTGATAAAACGTGACTCTTCACATGACAGAGGAGAGCAGATCTGAGGCTAACTCGGAGATAAATGGGTTTATTGACGGGCACCTGGAGTAGAGCCCCTCCTCCCCCGGCTGATCTGACTGCAGAACAAAAGCCTCCACTGTGCCGGAGGAGCTGAGACCGGGAACCGAGATCCTGGCCGGCTTCCTGCTCAGGTTCATAGACATCAACGTGACGGCGCCGCGTCTGTAACTGCAGAACAGAGCCAGCGTTACTACGGGAGGGCGGTCAGACATTACAGCTGATGTTACAGCTGATGTTACAGCTGATGTTACAACGGCGTACCTCTGTCTGTGGGCGCAGTGCAGATACAGCCTCACTCTCTTACTGCCACCAACACTGGGAAACGCCGCGGCGCTCAAAACCTCCGGTCCAACCAGCCGCTTATAGAGAACGGACAGCCAGTAGTCCTGAAGGAGGTCAAACAAAAGGACAGACACTGGAACATCATCAGTTACTTAAAGCTGCTCTCACTGACTGTTTGACCACCAGGGGGCAGCACATCCTGATACAAACTGATTTTAATTGATCTGTTAGTCAGTTCATGGATAGTTTTAGTCATTTTAGGAGGAATTGATTAGGAAGATAACATGTTTAAACTGAATCAGTTGTTGAAGTAGCAAAAACCCTTAAAACCCTACGTAAGTAGACATCTTGAGTATGTAGTAAATTTTGGTTATTTTCCAACAGTCTGCTCGGATTAGACACACATCTTGCTACAGAGTTATAAACCACTGAGTCTTACAGGAAGAGGATCCAGGTTGTCGTCGACCAGGTGATAACTCCCAGAACCAATAAACACCTGCCGCATCACCACATCCAGCCCCAGTCTGGCTGCCAGGCCCAGTTTATCCAACCACCTACACACAGCATATAGTCAGCGACAGGGAAACGCGTTATTAACACGTTAATAACACATTAATAACACGTTAATAACACGATAATAACACGATAATAACACACCTGTACATTAATAACCCAGGTAGCTGTGTTAGGAGTTATTATTATGTATGAGAGGACTATTTAATGATTTAATGTCGCTATGACGACCACACGTGAGCCTTGTTGTGAGGGAGCAGCAGGGCAGCTTTAAGGTCTGTCATGAGACCGGGGCTGCTGGGTAATCAGTAAATTAAATTAACTGCCTGTAGTGCTCCTGAGGATCCACCAACCTCCTGTTAAACACAGCGAGTACATTCCTGCTGGCTCTACGTTAACGTGATATTCTCTGTTCAACCAACAACCCAAAACCTAAACCTTTCATTCATCATCAGAAGAGACTAAAAAGTGGCTTAATAAATTAATTAATTATCAACATTGTTGCTGATTAATGTCCAGTTGAGCTAATGGTTTCAGCTCTGAGTGAAGTGTGTGTTTCTGGTCTCCAGACTCGGTCTCGACCCACATGTGGACTGTCGCTGGACTCGGTCTCGGCCCACATGTGGACTGTGTCTGGACTGGATGATCTCATACGAACTCACATGAATCCAGCCACGAATGTGTCCGACAGTCCCACGGCTCCTCCTCCGTACGCTGAGCTCGTCTCTCCCAACCACACCGACTTCCCAGGAGACACCAGCTTCACTCTCTGAACCCGGAGAGAGAGAGAACATCCACCTTAACAACCCAACACCACCCCCGTATCCCTCCGCCTGTGCCGCACATTGTTACCTCCAGGACTTCATGGGTCTTTAAGGCCAGAGTGTCCAGAACCTCGGGGTCTAGAAAGTCCTCCACGGACGTGTCTCTGCCGTTCACGTAGTAGCTAGAGAACAGGATGAATGCTTTCATTATTGAGATATTAACAAATCAAACTCTTCCTGTAACGAGAGGTGAGAACCGGACGGGCGTCATTACGTCAGGACCACGAGTACCGATTTACGCTAAATCAGGTGGTGCCGAATTTTGGTACCTGAGAGGTAAACTCTGTAACCAGGTAACTGGTTTATAAATAAATCCTTAATTCACTGAAATATTCTGTCCCGATATTCTCTCATCTACGTCGTCGAATTAAGGATTTATTTCCACAAACCAGAGTTGGTGACTGTTGGAAACAGAGACAGTTTTATTATCTGTGAGTCTGGTGGGCACTATTGATTAGGTCTGAGATGCTCTAGTGCAACATCTAGTGGCAGTAAAGTTCATATATAAAACATTTATAATCTTCAATAAACAATAAGGTAACAGTTTGTGACAGCAGATCAGGAAGAGGATGCAGTTTATGGTGTGTAATGATACTTCAGGTGAACTCACTGGTGCCAGGTGACAGCGTCCACTGCCTCAGCTCCGGTCTGCAGGAACCTACAGCAAACACAGCGTCATCAATAAAGGATCTTATCTTACACACTGGTTGGCTGTGAGGTATTTACAGTGATTGGTAGAATTAACTTTATCAACAAACACAGCAAACCCTCACACAGCTGCTAACCCTAACCCTGCACAACAGTCATTATTTAGCTCGTTAGCTAGCGTTTTGCTAACATACATTTTCAGATGTAGCTAACTAGCTGGGTAATGATTGATGGAGAATACCTAGAGCTTCATTAAAAGATAAAAGAAATAAAATAATTAGTACCAATTAGCAAACTAAAGATTCATGTAAATTAGTTCTGCTAACATTAGCTAACTTAAGATACGACTGTATATGTTGTATCTGTAAAATGTGTCCTGGTAATTAAATATTACTGAAAATATCTCATCAATAATTAATTATTATTAAGAAAGAGTTTGTAATTGAAGTGACTGTGAAACATTTATTGACGTATTATTGATCCACCGGCTCTACAGAGACAGGGTGACCTCTCACCCCTCCAGGATGTCTGTCCGGTGGTCCCGTGGCTGCCCGACGTCCGGCCCGTACAGCCCGGCGCCGTGGTACAGTGTGGACTCTGACATCATCTCTCTGAGACGGGTGAAGTCCTGTCCGAGCTGATATCCGTCCACTCGAATTCCCGCCTTCTTCTCATAGCTGTTGGGCTCTGAAGACAGACGACACGTTCACTTCCTGCCGGTCTTTCTGTGTAACTGCAACACTAAACCACTCAAACAGTTTCCCTTCTCACATCACATCTAACAACTTCCTGAACACATCACAATCACATGAACACCAGGAAGTGAAACTCAAACCTCAGATAACAGACCACACACACACACACACACACACACTCACACACACACACACACACACACACACATATATTATTATTATATTGATATAAGTGCAGATGTGTGCCTCTGTGTACCGTTGCCGAGCTCCCAGGACATCCTGTACTGTCTGGACTCGCAGTACTGCAGCAGTAAGCGGGCGTTGCTGCTGTTCCAGGTGTTATCAGCCGTTCTGAGCAGAGCGTTGAGCCCGAAGATCAGATCCATCCCCGAACAGTTGGTGAGGGAGTGCAGCAGGTCGACAGTGTACTCTGTCACAGCAGGAGGACACAACTGTCAGAGGAGCAACTGCATTTATAGAAGACGAGGAAGGAAACAGAAAATCCGGCTAAAAATAAAATAGGAGTCATTTACTGAAGATAGTGAATAATTTCTGACCAGAATTGACCATATTTCAACTCCCAGTGGGATTTTGAATAATTTTGAGTTGGTTTTGCAGTTTGCTGGGTTGTTTGTAGGACTACGGTTCCACAGATGAGAGGACTGTAGAGCGGTGTGTCATCTGCATAACATATATTCTGTTTCTGTCAACAGGAGCATGTAAATTAAACAGCAGTGGTCCAAACATCGAGCCCTGTGGAACCCCTGATAACATTTCAACAGATTATAAACACAGAAGCTCCAGTTTGAGCAGACCCCGATAGGAACTCTCGTACCTGTGAACTTTACTCTTTTGTACTTCCTCTGCAGATCTTCTCTCATCAGGATCACTTGTTGTTGAGTCCAGTCGTTCTTCAGCCTCTTCTCCAGCCACAACGGCAACTCCAGCGTATCACAGGATTGTTCTAATAACGACAGGGAATCTGATTTATATTGTTCATTTCATTACGCATCAGCTGTTTGCTTTCATTAACATGGAAAGGAGAACGGGGCGTCCATTATCAGGGATTAATGGACGACGTGGAGGCCATTAATCCCTGATAATGAATAACTGACAGAGCTAACATTACACTAACACTAACGTTACGCTATGAGACAGAGAGCTAATGTTGGAATATTAATTGAATTTACAAACTAAGTGTCACTTACTAGTAAAATCTGCTTAATCTTTTTTAACTTCTAAAATTAAGTTTGTGTTACTTTTTGATGTTATCAGTCTCAACAATTAAAAATAAAAGTTAAAATAACTTATCGCATTACAGCGTGCGATGTAGCTGTTTCCAGGTTTGAGGTCGGTCTGTAGTTCCTGATCGGTGCCAGAAGAGGAGACAAAGTATTATTGTGTTTATTAACTGAAGCTACCTGTACTGAAACCGGAGTCCGATCGAGGCCTCTGAGGACTGAACACCATGAAGTCTTGTTTGGTTCCCCCAAACCTCAAAAACGCCGGAGCCAAAGCTTTAGCCAACGTCCTGATCTTCGGAGAGCTGGAGAGGACAAAACAAACCGTAATGATCAATAACAATATGATCAGTTTCTCTCTCAGCTGAACTGGAAGACTTGAGTCTATTGATCATTGAGTCTATTGATCATTGAGTCTATTGATCATTGAGTCTATTGATCGTTGAGTCTATTGATCGTCTGTTTTCAAACGTGAACAAACTAAAACTTTGGAAGTTTAGATTTTTATTGAACATAGAAATATTAGTTTAATCTGTTTGAGTCATTAAAACTTATAATTAAATTATTTTCAACCAAAGTAAAACACTGATTTCAGCAAACTTTCCTTTTACAATCAATATTTTACTCAATAATCAGTGTCATCAAACCAAAGTATTTGCATTGATTACTCATAAATTCACAGTATTAATATCAACACAACTTCAGATTTATTAAAACAACTGAATTAATTTGATATATTTTATAGCTGATCGAACAAAGAGAATAAAACTCATCTGTGATCAATATTGACAGGAAATAATCAGACTGCAGTTATTGAGTTCACTGTTTGTGTTAATTGATCGGTTGATCATCTGTTATTGATACTGATATAGTTATTGATATTGCTGATATTGATCAATATGAAACATTGAACAGTTTACTGGTTGAACCGGTTGATAAAGTGGTTTTTAAAGTTGATTTCAATCGTTTTGATTCCTGTTTAAACACAAACCGGTTCCTGTAGACCCTGATCCGGAGTCCAGAGGATCCAGAGCACATTAACTAACAAGATTTATTAAAACCCGGACCCAGAGAGAGCCAGACCTCAGCAGGGACATGAAGCGCTCCTCCGCAGCCAGGCTGGCATCGATGGTGACGGACAGAAAGCGCGGATCCACCCGGCGGACCAGATCCAGCCGGTCCAGCCCCACAGCGGGGTCAGAAGAGTTCTGGTCCGGGTCTCTCATGTGGACTGCGTCAGTCCGGGAGCAGATGAGGGACAGGAGCACCAGGACCGCGACAGACTTCATGACTGCAGACCGACACATGCTCAACACTTCCTGTTCACACCGGGACCAGGTCGATCCTCCACAGACCTGCAGGGGGACCACGTACACACCGACAGAGACCGGAGTCCGGAGTCCGGAGACCAGAGACCGGAGTCCGGAGACCAGAGACCGGAGACCAGAGACCGGAGTCGTGGAAGAAGTAAAAGTACTACCACAGTATCAAAGTACTCCATAACAAGTAAAAGTATCTGCTTATAATCCCCATTTCACTAAATGTAACTGTAATCTGATTACATATTTTGTTCTGTAACTATAATGAATAACTGTAATGGATTAATTGACTGACCACGGCCATATAAAGTACTCCATTACAAGTAAAAGTAGTACCACACCAGTTACTTTAGTCAGTAACCTAATCCAAGTATCACAATATTAAAGTAACTTTTTTACTTTGTTGATCTGAGTCAAATCAGTAATCCTGCTAATTCCTATTTTAATTGAATGTAACTGTAATCTGATTACATATTTGTTAAGTAACTGTAATGGACTAGTTACCTTGTGTCCTAATTACGTAACTCAGTTTCATGTAATCTATTACTCCTGAAGCCTGCCTACCACAGTATAAAAATACTCCATTACAAGTAAAATACTCAATATAATAATAATCTGAACAATAATTAAAAACCTTCTGTCTTTATGAAGTATATAAAGTAACAGAATACTCTCTGAACTGTAGTTACATCAATTACTGTCATTAGATAATCAATAATATTAACGATTGATTTAATATTTATTATTCTACGTCTCTTATAAACAAATACATTTATTATATTGTATTAAAATGTTTTACTGCAAAAGAAGTTCATTAATCAATAATATTTATTGATTATATTTTGTTTTATTAATCAAAGAAACTAAAGTTATTAAATAAATGTAATAACAGTAGAAAATATAGGGAAAAAAGTGTCGTACTGATTTATGTTAATCACATCAATAGCAATAATTACAATAATAATAATAATAATAATAATAATAATAATAATAATAATGACTGTGAGGATCAATGAAGTGTGATGTCAACATATACCAATAATTAAATGTGTGTTTTATAGTTTCTATTATTGATCAGTGGAGTAAAAATGAATGTTTGGGCACAAAAACATCAAACACAAAATATAAAAGTAACTAAGTACATTTACTCAAGTACTTTGTGCGAGTACACTCATAATGTTTATAAGTAAATAAAATAGACAGATATAAAAATAAACAATATTAAACACTTTCAGTATTTTAATGAAATATTTCTCCTCAGTTCGGCTGCGGCGCCGTCGGAAGGTCGGATGGCGCCGTCAGCAGCTCGTCCACTTCCTCCTGAAGTGCCGCCGCCTTCTCGTTCACCAGCATCTGGAAGCAGAGAGACGCCGTCTGATCACACGCTCACTGTAACAGTGTGATGTCACAGTGCAGCACACTCACTTTAGCCGACGCCACGATCTGATCCGCCTGTTTCCTGAACAGGTTCTCTATCGTCTCGGAGAGGATGGCGGGGTCGGCGTTCGCCAGGTGAGTCAGCGTTTTATAGCCGGCGTTGTAGAGCTGCTTCGCTCGCACCTGCAGGGAAAAACAGACGTTAGCTCAGGACACTCGTGAGCTCGTTAATGTAGTTTATAATATCACAGATTATATATTTTTACTTGGAAACAAGGATTCATTTCCTGTTGCCCGATGAACTTTAATAAACGTATTTCACTGACCTCCATGACTCCGGCGACCTCCATCAGAGGGACGAGTTCAGCCTTCACGCAGTAGCTCAGCCTCCGGGTCAGCTCCTTCAGCAGAGCCCTGAACGGCCAGAACTCCTCCAGCTCCTGAGCACAGACAGGAACATTGATTAGTCTGACAGACCTGAGATCAGCTGGGTGTCGCTCTGACAGTTTCAGTATCGGTACCTCGGTGAAGTGCAGCACGCAGGAGCAGAAGGCCGACGAGGAGCTGAGCAGGCTCTGGATGAAGCCTCGGCTCAGCTGGAACTTGTCGGCGACGCTCCACAGGTCGGTCTCCTTCAGCAGAGTGAACAGGACCAGAGCCAGGTACAGCCGGCCCACCACCTCCAGGTTCACACTCTGAAACACACAAAGGAGACGTGGTGTGGGTCGGCACAACCAGGACGGGTCTGGTGGGCCGTAGCACCCATTGTTCTGGTCTGCTCTAGTGCGACATCTAGTGGCAGTAAAGTTCATATATAAAACCTTTAATTTAAGTTAATAGATTTCTGAAGTTAGTAGTTGTTGTTTGTTCCACTAACAGTAGTTGTTTGTTCCACTAACAGTAGTTGTTGTTTGTTCCACTAACAGTAGTTGTTGTTTGTTCCACTAACAGTAGTAGTTGTTTGTTCCACTAACAGTAGTAGTTGTTTGTTCCACTAACAGTAGTTGTTGTTTGTTCCACTAACAGTAGTTGTTGTTTGTTCCACTAACAGTAGTAGTTGTTTGTTCCACTAACAGTAGTAGTTGTTTGTTCCACTAACAGTAGTTGTTGTTTGTTCCACTAACAGTAGTTGTTGTTTGTTCCACTAACAGTAGTTGTTGTTTGTTCCACTAACAGTAGTAGTTGTTTGTTCCACTAACAGTAGTTGTTTGTTCCACTAACAGTAGTTGTTGTTTGTTCCACTAACAGTAGTTGTTGTTTATTCCACTAACAGTAGTTGTTGTTTGTTCCACTAACAGTAGTTGTTGTTTGTTCCACTAACAGTAGTAGTTGTTTGTTCCACTAACAGTTGTTGTTGTTTGTTCCACTAACAGTAGTTGTTTGTTCCACTAACAGTAGTTGTTGTTTGTTCCACTAACAGTAGTTGTTGTTTATTCCACTAACAGTAGTTGTTGTTTGTTCCACTAACAGTAGTTGTTGTTTGTTCCACTAACAGTAGTTGTTGTTTGTTCCACTAACAGTAGTTGTTGTTTGTTCCACTAACAGTAGTTGTTGTTTGTTCCACTAACAGTAGTTGTTGTTTGTTCCACTAACAGTAGTTGTTGTTTATTCCACTAATCACCAAAGTGAACAGAAACAGAATAAAACTCATTAAAACCGTCTCTGCCTCTTCTGGCTATGATGGAGGTAAATGTTAACCCATTGGAGGAGGAGCTTCTAACCTTTTTCACCGTCTGTCCTGCAGCTTTTCTGGCAATGAAACTCTCGGGCACTCCGACAGCCGCAGACATCTTCTGCTCAGCAGCCGACAGCAGGGTGAACTGCAACAACAACACCAACCGGTTCACAGCGAGCTGACACACAGCGACTATACCACGTCCCACAGCGACTGTAGGACGTCCCACAGCGACTGTACCACGTCCCACAGCGACTGTACGACGCCACTGTCAACGTCCCACAGCGACTGTAAAGCGACTGTAGGACGTCCCATAAACGTCCCACAGCGACTGTACGACGTCCCACTGTACAACGTCCCACAGCGACTGTACGACGTCCCACTGTACAACGTCCCGCAGCGACTGTACCTGTCTGTAGTACGTCATCCAGTCGGGCTTGCACTGCGTGATCATGTCGTACGGCGTGACCAGGTAGACCAGGTGCAGGCAGCTGTTGAGCAGCAGACCCTCCAGACCTTTAGAGAGGTCCCTGTACAGGACACCGCTGTAGGTCAGATCCACTGAGCCTGAGGAGGACAAACAGCCAACAGCAGCTCTGTGAGGCTAACAACAACAACAACAACAACACTGACCAATCAGAACATTTTATTTTTCCTGTTTTCATTGTTTATCAACTAACTAACCATTAAAAACCTTTTTTAACTGACTGACTTTAACATTTAACCAGCTAGTTAGCATTTTGCTAACATTAGCTAACTTTAGATGTGACTATAAATATGTCTTTTATCTTTTAACCATCTTAAAACTGTGGTTGTTTTTTCAGCACAGATTAGCCTAGCATAGCATATCTAAGTATGGGAAGGGAGGAAGTTGACTGAGGCTTGCTCAACTGTGATTGGAGCACAGAGCGAAAGGGGCGGGGCTTAGGATGGATGATCTCAGTTATATTTCTCACTGCTCTTTGCTACGGACGTTGCAGCTGTGACATTAACCTTTATACGTAGCTTTTCCCAGCGCGGTGACCTGCAGAGTCTGACCGTGTGAGTCTTCTGTCACAGTGATGAGATCTTTGTCCCTCAGGAGGTCGACGCTCCGTTGAACCGCCTCCCGCAGACTCTTGTCCACACACAGCTGCCTCTGCTGGACGTACAGCAGCGTCCCACACAGGAAGTCCCTCAGCTGGTCCGGCGACGTGGTGATCTGTGACAAACAAACAGCCGTGATTGGTTGCTCAGGGTGGCGTGCTCAGGGTGGACAGGAGGAATAAACACAGAGGGTTTTTACATTCAGTCCAATGAGGGACAGGATGAGACTCAGGAGGCCTTTTCCATCGTGGAGCAGCAGGTTGCTGTAACAGTTCTCCATCGGCGAACACACGAGTGTTTGAGCCTGAAACAAACAAACAGGAAGAGTTTCATCTCATTTATATATTATTATATTATATTATATATTATATGTTTCCTTCTTGTTTCTTCAGTCACCATGTTTCTGTCTTTGTCCTGCAGGATGAGGATACTCTCTCCCTCGGTGTCGATGCCGGCCCGCCCGGCGCGTCCCACCATCTGTTTGTACTGGCTCCTCTTCAGGAAGTCTGTGGCCACGTACGGCGAGCGCAGAATCACTCTGTAGGACATCAGAGGACCATCAGACGTACTCAGCTTTAGACGGGTTGAAAGGGAATCTTAAAGCAACATTATCCTCCCATTAGTGTCCTTATAGGAACTGTCAAACAGATTAAAGGACCAAACCAGGGTTGTCGTATAATTCAGTTTACAGGACTCTTAAAGCAACATATATTAAAACTGTCAATATGTTTATATGGTAAAAAGCAGTTGCCATTTAGGGGATGTCATCAACTGATACTTCGGTACAGCATACAACGGATCTAGTCTGCCGTTAATGCCACAGGAAGAAGTAGAACGGCGACAGCACTGTTGAAGGCTCCGCCTCAAACGGGAGGAAAGACTCTGAACTCTGAACAACTTGAAAGGCGTTTTCTCACGTTGGTTTCGGCGCCTGCAGAGCGGCAGGAGGAGTAACGAGGACTGTTGGTATCAATACAAACACCCAACTGAGGCAGAGAGACGGCTACGTGCAGCTGTCTGTAATGTTCACATGTTTTTAATAAAGGACTGTATGAAGTGTAAGGATTTCACTGATGTTGGTATGGTTACCAGATAAGTTCATTTAACTTTAAAAAATGTGTAAGTTAATAAAACATCTTTGATTAAACAGCTTTTGTAATTTTTATTTGTCCTGTAAAAACAAAAGTAAAAAGTTCGTAATCAGGAATGTTTCTGTAACTAAAACTAAGTTAGTGTCACTGACTTTTATTAACTTAAAAAGAGTTGGTGTGACTTATATTTTGGATGTAATGTGTTTAAAATAACTTCAAACTCTCCTTCCAGAGATCTCAAACTATTAATTCACACATTCATTTTCTCCTGTTTAGATTACTTTGATTCCCTCCACACAGTCAGTCCAAACTGTTCACCAGAACCAGCCGTCCCATTACTCCTGTTACCTATAGACCCTGCTGATCCTCCGTGACCCCCAGTTACATCTCTGACCTCCTGGTTCCTCCACTGCTCCTCAGATCTTTTATCCAGCTGCAGAAGTAAAAGGAACCGTTGCTGTTTAATCTCCGACCCGGAACCTCTGGACTCACTATAAAAGCCTTTTTATAGATCTCTAACCTGTGGAATGAATTTAACTTTATAAGCTTCTATTCTGACAGATTCACTGTTTTCTTGTCTCCGACGTTCGTTCTATTAAATCTACTTTACATTTTCTGTTTTCTCAGAAGAACCAAATGCTGACATACAGACCTACAGTGACCCCTAGTGGAGGAACCACTGTACTGCAGCACTGGTTGGGAGCCTCTCAGAGCCTCAGTGATTTACTGTAACAGCTGTTGGTGGTTCTGATCCGACCTTCCGGCTGTGTGAGCCGGTTCCATACAACCTGCAGTGTATCTGTGGCTCACCTGCGGGCAGGTAGGTTGATCCCAGCAGCCAGGGTGGAGGTGCAGGTGAGGAGGCAGAGGACCCCGCTGGAGTACGCCTCCTCCACCAGCTTCCTCTCCTCGGAGGTCAACCCGCTGTGGTGGTAGGCCAAACCGTACGGCACCGTCCTCCGGAGCACCGGGCACACCGAGCCGTTCCCGGTGTCCCGCAGCTCGCGGAGGAGGATGGCCTTCTCCGCCTCCCGGTGCCGCAGGAAGTCCCTGCAGGAGGAAACACAGAGTGAGCGGCGGTCGGCGGGAGCGTCAGCGGGAGAGCGGTCGGACGGTGACGTACTCTTTGAGGTATTTACAGATCATCCCTGCAACGTTCTCACAGTTCTTCTTGGTGGGACAGAAGACCAGACAGGAGTGAGCTGGGATCACTTCAGTCACCAGAGCGATGATGTGATCCGGGTCCAACTTCTGCATCCCGCTCGAGTACTGAGGTAAGAGGTCACAGAGGTCACAGGTCACAGAGGTCACACTCATTATATATCAGACTGCTGTTCATTATGTAAATAAATGGCTTTAAAATATGGAAATGTTGTTTCTGTTACACTGATTGATGCTAACCTATATATACACATACATACAGACAATATCTCAGCAATATCGGAGGTTTTGGGGTTATTGAGGACGCTGAATCCATTTATGTTTAAACCAGATTATTTAATCTCCCAGTGGCTGATTGTGATTCATTCTGAGGTTATTAATAAGATCGACATAAAGCAACAATGTGTATCATTGAGGCATTATACTGTAAACTGATGTACAAGGGAATAAAATCATTGTTTATATTGGTAATAATAAGAATTGTAGATAATAATTTATATAACAGTATATTTTACCTTTTTAGTCTGGCTTTTAATAGATTTTATTTACTTTATGTTTTATTATTACTTTATGCCATTATCCCTTTTTTCTATTTAAACATTTTAATCTGGTCTTTTTATTTCTCTCTTTACTTTGTGTTTTTATTTATTCATACATTTTAATCTGTTTTATGACTTTATTTTTTTGTACATCTGACTCAGTTTTATTTGGTTTATCCTTTTCTAATTCTGCCTCCAGTGTTTCCTCAGCATTTGAATTTAGGGTTTTATTGTTCACAAAGACACTTATAAATAAAGTCTGATTGATTGATTGATTGATTGATTGATTATGTTTACGTCTCCCTCGTCTGGATGTTGTTCTTACTTTAAAGTTGAGAAGACGTGAGAATCTGAAACAGTCCTCTTCCTTCGGGTCCACTTCGTAGATCGTGTCCCTCAGTTTCACAAACTCCTTCAGCTGAACCTGAAAACAGAGAAAAGTTTCACTACAGCGAGTAAACTGACTGAATGCTACGGATCTAAACTTTAAAAAGAACAGCTGCATCTAGTTTTCTATGATTGAAATGTTTAGCTACGCTTACGCCAAACATTTATAAATATACACAGGATCGGGACTTTAAATGACCCGGGTTGGATTAAGGGCAAAAAAGCTGATCAGGAAATCTCTAATTTTAGGTGACTTCATTTTTAAACATTTATTTTGTTGTGTAACTTAAAATGTTCAATGTGAACAGTTTCAACAAATATTCTTTTTAAGTTAAAATATTTAATCACGTTACATTATATTGTTAAATATGGCATCAAGTTCCTAAAAATAACAGGAAAACTCATCTCTGATCAATAATCTGCTCAACATTCATCCAAATCTCTGGTTTTACACAAACTTCCTGCAGTTACTGAGTTTACTGTTTGTTTATTGTTCCGCTGATCAGCGGTTCTGTGTTGGTTGAATTCAGTCAGTTAACTCACTGATAGACGAGCTCCCTTAAGGAAACAGGTTGGGAACCACTGGTTCTATTTAACAGTTAAATCTCTTACAGGTCTGAAGTCGTTGGTGTAATTTTCCGCCCTCAGAAACATCTGCAGGTCTCTGATGTTTCCCAGCGTGGCGCTCATTCCAATAATCTGAGTGGATTCTGGAAACAGAGTGAAAGGATCCATTAAGAAGGTTTTAAAGGTTCAACAGGCTGACTGATTGAAGTGAAACTTACTGCTCGTGTAAAGAACTTTGGCCAGAGTCATTTCAATAACGGCCCCTCTGCTGCCGTCACCCAGCATGTGAAGCTGCACACAGGAGAACAAATGTTGAGCCTCCGACCTTTACTTTCATACTTAAAACCTTTTATTCAGACTGTACCTCGTCCACCACCACCAGCCCGAGGTTGTCCACCCTGCCGCTCTCTATCAGAGAGTTGACGAGGCTGTGGGCTTTCTCTATTGTGGCGATGTACAGCGACGCCTTGTTTCTTCTCTTCACTGGAGGGAACCTGCCCTTGCTGCCGGCGTACTCTTCCACCATGAAGTCCAGCTCCAGGCCGAAGCTCGCCAACCCACGAACCTGCAACAGAACACAGCTGAGAAGGTCAGGAAAGGAGTCCCACAGGGCTCTATTCTTGGTCCTCTAAACCAGCAGTTCCCAAGCTGCTTCCTTAAGGGACCTCTTTTATATCACAGAATAAACTGATGAGCCCTGAGTAAGTGACATGTTTTATATTCTATTGATCAATAACAGCAGAGAACAGCTGATCAACTGAACAACACAAACAGTGAACTCAATAACTGCAGGAAGTTTGTGTAAAACCAGACATTTGGATGAACTTTGAGCAGATCATTTGCTGTTTAGGGAACTTTTGTATGTATTATATGTATTATTAGAACTTAACAGACAGATTCAGTGTTTTCTTCTCCCTGAAAGTTTAGATAATAATTTAAACATGAAAAATAAAATGTTTTCTTACATCCCTTAAAATCAAGAACGCCTCCTGACCCCCCGTGAAGCTTTGGCGACCCCTACTGGGGGTCCCGACCCCCAGGTTTGGAACCACTGCTCTAAACATAAATAATATCTCATCTGCCACATTGTAAAGTACATTTCTATGCAGATGACCTCGTTTTATATTCCTCTTCTCATGTAGGAATCTGAAAAACAGATCTTATCTTTTTTTTTTTAACGGTCTGTCTTTGGTCGCCGTACCTTCTCCTGCACCAGCGATATGTACGGTAAGATGAACAAACAGTCTTTCTTCCTGCACAGCAGTTCTCTGAGGATGAGGATCTCTGCAACCAGGGTTTTCCCTCCGCTGGTGGGAAGAGAGTAGATCAGGTTCTTCCTCTGCTGAACGCAGTCCAGGTTCAGACACGTCTCCTGCCAGTCTGAAGAAATAAAGTAAACTGTAGTTCTCAGTTTTAAGGTACAATAACTTAAAAGAAGAGTTTGGTAATTAGGGAATTAATCTTCAGAATAAATGATTAGTGGGAAGAAAATACAAAAATATCAGAAAACAGTGAAACATTTTCACATTAAAGGATCCGACCAACAGTCCAAAACTCAACGAGACTCAACTAAACATCAGATCCTCCCATTATAAAAGCTAAAACCTTATATCTTTATTTTAGAGTTTAATGAGCTAATTACACAAACATCTCTGTATATAATACTTGGATGAAGAAGTATTTGGGTGGAATAAACCTTTAAAAGTACAATAGATGGCAGTATTTAGGTGGTGCTGTAGTGAAAAGAAATTATGAATTATTTTGCTGCGTCACCATATAAAGTCTTGATTCCTCTCAGTTTGTACATCAGGTCTTTCACTTTGGTTGGGAGTCCGAAGAACGGCCCGAGGTCGGTGGTCTCTGCGGATACGGTTTCCATGGCCTGCATGGCGACGCTGATCTCCTCTGAAACCACCGCTTCCTTCAACACGACAGTCCGTGAAATGCTGGAGGGAGACGCTGCGTTACTGACCATCGTCCTCTTCAGCTGCTCCGTCACGCTCCTCCTCGCCCTCGCCGGCCTCTTGCTTTTATCCTCCACGTTTCCCGCGGCAGACTTTCCGCCAGCGTCTCGCAAAGGCGTGGAGGTTTTATCTCCGTCCTGCAGTCGGCTCCTCTTCGCGTTCTCCACCTGTTCCTGAAACTGTTGCTGGCTGGGCGGTAATTCCTCCAGGGGTTCGTCCCCGAGGGCGTCCAAGATGGAGTCGGTGAGGAAGTCTTCGCAGGACTGTTTCCAGACGGCGTCTTTGGGGGGACGCAGAGAGGTGAAGTCCGGCTGATCGGCGGCTGAAGGCCGGACGTCGCGCTGCCGTTCGGTTTGTTCTGCATCGTCCAGCTTTGCCAAGAAAGAGCTGTCCTCCAGGATGCTGTCATAGTCCCCGAACAAATCCTCGCTGTCGCTGCAGAACTGACGACAAAACACAGTCAGTGTACAAATAATGCCGGTTCAGACCTTTTCAGACCACGATGGAGGCAGATTAAAGGACCAGTGTGTACGATTTACTGACATCTAGTGGCCACAAGAGGAGCTGCTCCCTCTGTAGATAAAAACCTCAAATAAACAATTAATCTAGGAGATAAATATCACTGATTCCAGGGTTGCTGCTCTTTTTAAGGAATCATGTTCCAGGAAAAAGAATATTAATCTTTTAGAAAGTGTTGATCAACCACAGCAAACAGATATTTGATCATTAATCCTCATTAATGTGTGGAACAACGAGAAGTTCCATCACAGCAGTTTCACTTTGAATCTAATAAACCAGTTTGAAGAGCGTCCGCCCAACAGTCGAGTTTCAAACTAGATACGCAGCGAGGTGATCTGAGGGAGGAGCTAAAATACATTTTAATCAATGTCCAGTATTGGCTCTTTGTGGCCACCGTAGTTTCTCCTACACGCCTGTAAGGCTGAATGGTATTCAGTTGGGTGCGATGTAAACCCTCCACACTCGTCCTTTAATGTGAACATCTGTAAACATTCTCGTTGATACCTCAGCAGCTGGAATATCAGCCATGATGCTGAACCTCCAGTTTATGGAGCATCCTCCTCCTCCTCCTCCTCCTCTCTTCCTCACAGGTGTCAGGTGACTCTTCAGGTTGTCCCTTGACCTCTTCCTCGAGGAAACTCTCTTCACCTTGATCTCTCGGCTCCCAGCATGCATTGCAGCCAGCTGTCACCCCAACCGCCTGATGCTAACATGTTAAACAGGGTCAGCTAGCAAACAAAGCGTCCTCAAACTACAGAAACAGCTGCCACACACACACACACACACACACACACACACACACTAACAGTCAGTGCTACACACCGGTTCTACTTTAAACTGCAGCATTAACACCTTTAAACCAGTTAGCCTGACAAACCTACCTAACGTTATTTAAACTGTTAACCTAGCTCACTGCTGTAGTTCACTCTCTAATTAATCTCTAATTAATCTCTAATTAATCTCTAATTAATCTCTAATGCCTGTAAAATGTATAAAAGTTACTAATTGAATTTAAAGCTGCTCTGTTGTTAATAACTGATTTAAGTTCGCGAGGAGGATTCAACGTCTCAAAGAGCCAACATTTAAAAACCGTCAACAGCGACGTCAGAGCAAGAGACAAATCCGCGTTCACTTCCGTCTTCGCTTTACCGGCTAACAAGCTAGCAGAGTTAACGTTAACGGTTTAATTCCAAGATTATTTCCTGATAGTTGTAAGTTCAGCCACCGTAAACTTCACATAAGTTGTTTAAAATAAAGCCGTTTGTTACCACTGTGACGATTTGCTTAATCGGCGCCATTTTCTTCCACTTACTGTGTTATCGTCCTTGTAGCGCGGTATGAAAGTGCGTAGCGTGTTACTGTGGGTTCAATACGGTGGCTGTTCATACAGATGCTTTTAAAATGTCACATACGTTACTTAATGAGGCGTTTTAAATATAATTACTATCACTACTTTGCTCAAATAAGTAGCAAGATGTGCTAACGCTACGCTTTCAGTTATTTCGGTGTTTTCTATCTTGCGGTCGTTGTATCTTTGAAGAGGGTAACATTTCTTCTCTTCCGGAAACGTTAGATTTGAACCGTTAAACTACATTCACACCAAAAACTCAACAACTCACATCACATATTTATTTATTATTAACAAATAAAGTTACATTTCACATGTAATTTACCCCCAAATGTACCAATAGTAACTGTAGAAGAGGTAGGAACTAATAGTTAGGAAACGCGGTGAAGCGCCGGAGTTCTCGGTGGACAACTTCCGGTCCTGTGTGCGGTGAAAATGTTGTGTGTGAGAGGATTTCAGAGGTTAAAGGCGGTTTTATCGCCGCCTGGAAACCAAAGTAAGACTCTTCAGAGTTTCTGTCACTGTTTCAAACTCTTTATTAACATGTGGAATAAACCGAAGACTTGTTTTACGTTGAAAGGTTTGATTCGGTGTCTTCCGGTTGCTAATGCTAACGTTAGCCTGCGAGCTAACGAGCGGTTTAATGTTTTTCTTCTTCTACAGGTTTAAGAAGTCTCACAGCGTCATCAGACGGAGTCCAACAGAGAGAGGAGGTACTGATATCGATCCTGATATCGATCCTGATCCTGATATCGATCCTGTTATCGATCCTGATATCGATCCTGATCCTGATATCGATCCTGTTATCGATCCTGATATTGATGAAGATATTGATGTTTATTGATGATGATTAATGATGATTGACGTTTATTGATGAAGATATTGATGTTTATTGATGTTTATTGATGATGTTTATTGATGAAGATATTGATGTTTATTGATGAAGATATTGACGTTTATTGATGAAGATAATGATGTTTATTGATGATGATGATTAATGATGATTGATGATTATTGATGAAGATATTGATGTTTATTGATGATGATTATTGATGAAGATAATGATGTTTATTGATGAAGATATTGATGTTTATTGATGAAGATATTGATGTTTATTGATTACAGTAGTATGTGAGTCAGGGTTTATCATGTTATTTTCTCCTTCAGTGGGTAAAGATGGACAACCCGTTTAAAGAGCCACAGAAAGGCTGCATCCTCTGCAACGTCCCGGTGGACTACAAGAACATCCAGGTGAGCCAGTCGGGCACCCGTAGATCTCCAACTGGGTTCAGACTGTGTGTCAGTGATGGACACTGAGAGGATTTATAGTGAAGGACGATGAGTCAGGTGTTGGTTTGGTAAAAAGCTGCAACTAACACTTATTGATCGATGGATTAGTTCATCCAGAAAATAGTTGTCAGTCGATGTATTGACTAATCGTTGCAGCTGTTAAATAAACACAAACAGAATAATAAATAATAAATAACTAAAGTTGTAACAATAATTATTAGACGTGTTTCAGTCAGAACGATGTGAAGCTGTTGTATAACTCGTGTATTCACTCTTCCTCACAGCTGCTGACGCAGTTCGTCTCGCCGCACACGGGCAGAATTTATGGCCGACATATCACCGGTGAGCAGCCGATCGGTTCACTTCCTGTTGGCGGCGGCGGCGGCGGTTTGATTTTGTGGATTCAATAAAGATTGTGTTTATTTTTCAGGCCTGTGTGGAAGAAAACAAAAAGAAATCTCCAGAGCGATAAAGAAAGCTCAGTCAATCGGTACGTGTCCATTAACCTCTCCACCTCAGACACATTTTACCTGCTGCTTTTCTGTTTCTGCTATAAATGAAAGAAATTAAAGACGGAACCGTTTCCTCCAGGTTTCATGTCGGTGACTCACAAACATCCACAGCTCATGAAGGACCCAAACATCTGTGCTATCAACCATCTGCAGTAGTGTTCATTAAAGTCTGCTCCAGTTTCTGTTTTACCACTTCTA
Source organism: Dicentrarchus labrax (assembly GCF_905237075.1). NCBI lineage: Eukaryota > Metazoa > Chordata > Actinopteri > Moronidae > Dicentrarchus > Dicentrarchus labrax. The sequence goes on from NW_026136719.1 coordinate 36,125,148, forward strand.
CAAAGAATAACTGTTTAAGTTCTGCTCTGTTGTCTTCACTCTTTGGCCGAGCTGTATTCAGTTGGTTGGTCCTTTAAATGTGTTCTGGGGAATATTTCATCCTTTGTGGATGTAAAATAAATCTACATTATATTAATTACAGCCTTAAGTTGTCTGATTGAACCCGTTGACACTGATGGTGTCACAGATGGTTGTGGGTTTATAATCAGGAATCTGTGGTTGCTGCGGCGGCGGTCAGGTGACTGAACACCTCATCAGCTGTTGGAGTCCAAACAGGAAGTTGGTGCAGCGACGGATCAGCTGAGGAAACCACAGAGGAAATTCTTCTCATGTTAAATAAAGTTTAAAAAACTAAAAGCTGTAAAATAACATTAAGTAAACGAACGACTGCGACTTTAACAAAAAGATCATCTTTATCAGAACACAGGAACACTTTTAAACATCAAAATATATCCAATAACTTTACATGTTTCCGGGTCAGAACTGGGACATTAAACCCGGTTCATGTGAATCAGGAGCTGCTCTTCCTGCGTTTGCTCTCCCTCACCGGCGGCACTTCCTTCAGCCTCTTCCGAGAGTTCGTCCTGCTGGGATGCAGCAGCGAGAGCGTTTCCTGACTGTCTGTGGCGTCTGAGTGGACCGGCGTCGCCATGGAGACGTCCTCCTCGGCGCCCCGGTGGACGCCGGGAACTGGAAAAGCCTCGAGTGTTAAAGTCTGAGTGTGGAAGAGAGGAGAGCAGGCGAACAGAGCTCTGACGGCCTCGTGGAGACGCAGGTTGGTCCTCTGCTCCGGTGGAGCTCCGTCGGAGGCTGCGGACAGACACAGCCTTCAGTGAACTGCAGCTAACAGCGCCGCCAGTGGCCGTTCAGTGAACTGCAGCTAACAGCGCCGCCAGTGGCCGTTCAGTGAACTGCAGTCAGCACCAGCCAACAGTGACAAATAAAAGTGTAAAATAACTGACAATCACATTTACAATAACGTTACTCTCTGTAAAGTTCCTATATTCTACATAGAACATACAAATCAGTCCACAGTAGGGATGTAACGATACACTCAACTCGATACGGTTCACGATTTTTTGTTCACGATACGATTTTCTCACTATTTTTTTTTTAAAATCAAAATGAGCTACAGTCAAATTATGACCAAATAAAATTATCTTTTATTCTTAGGAGGTGCTTTCTTTACAGAAACTCTGTAAAACAGTCCTCTTATAAAAAGTGCGACTTACATGGTCATCTTAAACAACCAAATACATGACAAATATCTCCTTTCTTTAGAAACAATCTCACAAGTAAACTGGTGTTAACTGGTGTAATTCAATATCTTAAATAACAGAAGAATATAAAATCTTGACCAAATAAAGAGGTCCTTTCTTTACAGAAACACTGTTAAACACTTTGTCTTATAAAAAAAGTGCAACTGAAGTAGTTATTCCCTTAAATAATAAAGAATAACTGGATTTTTTTAAGGAGATGCAGCCTCTCGTCAGGGTGGTTTGACCCCTCGGCAGTTTTCGCTCAGGAGGTGGCGTAACGTTACTTTGCTTCTCACTGTGATGGCGGCTAATATGCTGCTGCATGTTGCTGGTGTTGGCGGTATATGTTGCAATATTTACATGCTGTTTTGGTTTTGTCTGTCCATTTCTCACCGGTTGTATTTGTGTATATCGGGAATCCAAAATGCCGCCACACAGGTGATTTAAAACCGCTCGGTGCATCCTCTATTTCAAAGTTGTTGCCTACCGTCGCCAAGTCTTCCCTCTGTGCCCCGTACCTACGTAGTGACGTAAGTCACGTGACTTGACGTCTGACGTTGAACAAATGAATCACCAACCAGTGACTTTTTTTTTTAAGATAACGTAACCTATTTCTTAAAAAAAAAAAAAAAAAGAACGTATCCTACTTTTTTCTGTCAACCAGTGCTAATCGTCACCCATTTGTACCAACTTTTAATCGTGTCACGATGCATCGTCACATCCCTGGTCCACGGGCAGCAGAGGAACAAAGCTACGCTACAACCTGTTAAAACATACAAATAAAATAACGGTTAGAGACAGTCTGACACATAAAGACCACAGCGAACCTTTTCCTGCTCCACGCTGCTTCTTCTCACTCAGTCTCCTCCTGAGAGCTGAAACCTCTGCCTGTAGTGTTTCCACCAGACGTTCACTCTCCTCCACATCCCCGCACGCTTTCTGTGCAACAGGAAACACAAAGGATGAGCGAGTGAGGCAACAGGAAGTTCAAACACACCCTCCTCCTCCTCCTCCTCCTCACCTGCAGCTCCGCCTGCAGAGAGTCGTTCATTTTATTCACTTCGTTGACTTCTCTCAGCAGCCCGTTGGAAGAGAAGAATCTGGAGCTGGAACAGCAGAAGAAATGTATTATTATTATTATTATTATTATTATTATTATTGGAAGAAACATGAGCAGATGCACAGATGTGATGTGAGGCTCCTCCTCCTCCTGTTCGCCGTGTGCAGTGTGGTACCCGTGTTTCTTCATGGTGAGGTTGTAACCGGCTGCAGAGCACGCAGCGGACACCTTCCAGTACGCCAGCTGCTCCAGTAAACCCAGATTGTTGACCAACACAGGAACATTCATGAACTGCCTGCACGACACAGACAATAATAACATTATTAATCAGCCTTCAGCAGTCAGCTAGTGTTTCTGTAGTGGAGACTAAACGTTAACAATGATCCATATCAGCAGTTTGAATCCAACTAAAAGCTCCCTGCACCAAACTCCCTTTAAGAAATATCACATTCTAACAATTCCTAACGTGTTCGTAACAACACGTAACTCTAGAAACACGAGCTAAAGGCCGTCATATGTCCACAGTCACAAATCCCGACAGGAGCTAGCACAGATTGTTGGAGTCCTTCATACGTTTTGGTCTCAGTCTTGTTTTGGGGGCTCGTCCAGGATTTAAAACTGAAAACCGGGGCTAACATCCTGTAGTGTGACTCAGTGTTAATGATGAGACCTGTGAGTCACCTGCTGCGTGAGGTGAAGGCGGCGTACTCCATCCTGTGGGTCGAACCTGGCGCCGTTAGCTTGCTGGGCGTCAGCAGCACGAAGATCATGTGAGGGTTGGACAGCGAACTCTTCAGCTTCTCGTGGACCATCTTTTCTCTGAAGGTCATCTGCTGCTCCGTGTTCCTGCGCTGGCGGTACCAGCCGATCACGCTCTCCTGCAGGCGTCAAACACACAACGGCTCAGCCACACAACTCCTCCAGGCCACCGCTCAGTCAGCGTCGGAGGTTTTACCTGCTTATTGTCGGCCAGGATTTTATTGACAGCGTCCACGTTCACGTCTCCGACACTGTTGTAGAATCTGCAAACACAGAAACGTCTGTTAACACTTATATATATTATTTATATCTGTTAAAGTCTCCAACTGAAACCCTCACTGGACTAGAATAATAAATAATATATAATAATAAATAAACCCAAAGCTGCTTATTACATTTAGCTGTTTTAGACGTTTTACTGTGAAATCACAAACAGGAAGTCGAAAGGCTGATTATGATCTGTTGGTATAATTAGTGAACAATTTTATTTTTATAATCAAGAGCTGATAAAATATACAACAAAATAAAAGTTTAAAAAAAAGAATAAAACCAAATATAGTTTTAGAAATGGAGTTGTGTGCCTTTATTTCAAAATAAGAGCACACAGTTCATCATCCAGGATCAACAATGAGAATATTGTTATATAATTATTATTTTATCCTGATAAAAGCATGTTAGCCTGAATTAAACCACATCTGAAGAGCAGGACGCTGGTCTGAGATCAGATACTCACTGGTTCAGTTTGTGGCAGGCGATGTGCTTCTGGATATCTGATAAACACATACAGATATATTATTATTATTATTATTATTATTATTATTATTATTATCATAATGTGGCAGTGAGGATGTGACCAACATGAACTCACTGTAGATTTCCTCAATGTGGATGTTATCGGCCTGAGAGTCACTGATGGTGACCTGCTCCTCGAACCGGCTCTCCCCGAGGAGGAGACCTTCCTGCAGACAGACAACGAGGGTGTTAAATATTAATATTACAGTTTGACCTGTGCTCATTTCTATATGTTGAGGTCGCACTATTTCATGATTTTCAGTATAAAAGTATTTGTTGACCTGATAATCTATGAGTAAAACACTTTTAAGACAATTCAAGGCGCTTTACATAAGACATAATACAAACTCATTTAAATAGGATTCAAAAACTTAAAAAAAACATAATAATATTAATTATCATTAATAAATACATTTTGACTATCATTGTCATTTTTCAAGCAAAAATTGTGGAAATATGACAAATATTATCTGATTTAAGCCTCTCAGATAATATAATATAATAATAAAATAATAATAATATAAATCCGTATATTAATCAATTATTAAACTACTAATTAACTGCAGCCCCAGAATCGATTAAAACAGATGAACAGGGGACATTAAAAGGACACAGAGAGATATGATGATAATATTGTATTGGTGGGCGGTAACTGGGTACCAGGTCTTTATGTTCATATTTAACTCATAGTAATTACATATTGGTTTATAAATGTACCGAATGCACCAACAGACCCTGCTGATTGTTAAAATACATTTAATCAAACTTCACAAGCTACGTTTTATTTTCCACAATCGGTTTCATGTTAAATGAGAGTATTTTTGAACGGAGTCTGGTGTTTCTAGGCTGTTTACTCTTAGCTTGGTTTAAAAAGTTGCATAAATGGCGTGATGGGAGATTTTAGCTTCACTTTAACGACAAACTCTTCAAACTACAGGCTGAAACCTTCACAATTAAACTATTAAACAATAACTAATCAAGTTAAAAGTTAATTAATAGCTTTGGGACTCTTGTGTTCTTGCTAGCTTTCCTCCTCAACCTCCAGAAACGCGCTAACCAACCAGACTCCACTGCAAAACACATCGATTTTAACGAGCAATGAATGTCGGTCTCACCACGTCTGAATCACTGTTAACATGCTGGAACATGAGAGAAGCTAACACGATCCCAGACATACGGACAGTCGGTTCCGCCATGCTGCTTATTGACCACCGATACTGATCGATCAGAAGCGTTAATGCAGCGCAACATAAGCGCAGTGAAACTCTGCGTTTTCCAAGCGCAGTCCGCCATCATGAAGCTAAGCTAACGGAGGAGGAGTTCTGCTCCGAGTTGGACTCAAGACACTTTTTCTTTGTTTCAACGGAACATTTATCAGCTCCGGAACCGACTCATCGATTATCAGGTATTTATTCATGCAAACATATTTGTTTGTTGTTGTTTGTGTCACTGTTGAGTTCGTTTACTGTTGTTCAGATAAGAGAAAACAACCGGGACTAACGGTTCTAACGGTTCTAACGGTTCCTCTCCTTTAACGCAGGAATGTAACTCCACTCTGAAATACTCCATTACTCTTTACTTTACTCTTTATACTTGTGCTCACTCATAAGTTTTACAGACCTATTATTAAAGTGTACATAAACTGTAATAATCCGGTAATTAACAGTCACGGGACTTTTTATACATTAAGTACTTTTACTTTTAATACTTTAACTACATTTACCTGATTATTATTATTATAGTGGCACATTCAATGCAGGACTTTTACATTTCATTTATTTTTGTGGTAAAAGTATTTAAGTATAATCAGTATTAGTATTATTGCTGATTATTTTCTCCATTAATCGATTGATTGATTGGTTTCAAAAAGATCTAAAAGTAGTGAGTAAAAGTACAAATCAAATTAAAGTATTAGTAGAATGTATATAATGTACTTAAAGTCTTAAAAGTAAAAGTTTAATATACTAAAAGTATAAATAATAAACTTTAGTCTTTTCTTCTAATGCAACTTTATACTTAAATATTCACTATTTACAGAATATTTACAAACCAATCAATCAATCGATTAATGGAGAAAATAATCAGCAATAATACTTTAACTACATTTTCCTTATTATACTTAAATACCTTTACTTGTAACAGAGTATTAATTCATGTTTGTGGTATTTTACTTAAAGTAAAAGATCTGAATACAAAAGTATTTTAATTTACACTGTAAAAAATATCTGTAACCAAACAATGAGAGTAAAACACTGTAAACTGTAAATAGATTAAAGTTTCTGTAACAACACTGTGACATCTCACAGATACACATTAATACAGAATAAAGTCATTTATTTATATTATAGAACACCATCATATCATCATATGGACAA
>NW_026136719.1:36136392-36357932 GCF_905237075.1 Dicentrarchus labrax
CAGGTGAATTGGTTGGGAAGCGTCAAAGTGAGTTTTGCACGTCCAAAAACGTTTGTGGACACGAACCATCAGACTCCAAAAATCCAGGATGCTCCTTCGACGTCAGTCATAAGAGACTTTTTAACACTTCCTCTCTCTCGTGTTCCTGCAGGATTACGCTGGCCATCATCGGCCTCTCGTGGCTCGTGATCGGAACGGTTCTGGTTGGATTTCTGCCCGAGAGCAGGTACAGCAACGAGACACAGCAACACAGCAACACAGCAACGAGACACAGCAACACAGCAACGAGACACAGCAACACAACAACACAGCAACACCTTTAAAGAAACAGTTTCCTGGTGTAAAGTTGTGGTTTTAATGTTCTCAGATGAAGTTTGTATATTTTGTGTTGGTCAGTGTGAAGAACTGGCTGAGTGAACTGGTCCATCTGACCTGCTACAGGATCTGTGCCAGAGGGCTGTCAGCCACCATCCACTACCACAACAGGTATGTTATCCCCTACCACAACAGGTATGTTATCCCCTACCACAACAGGTATGTTATCCCCTACCACAACAGGTATGTTATCCCCTACCACAACAGGTATGTTACTGTTTATGATCAGGAGCCGCTAACACTTTGTCCTCTCGTCCCCACAGAGAAAACAAACCTCAGAAAGGAGGAATCTGTGTCGCCAACCACACCACTCCCATCGACGTGGTGATTCTGGCCAACGACGGTTGCTACGCCATGGTGAGTGTCGTCCGCGGGTGCGTCTCTCTCGCCACGTGTTTTGATGTGATGTCACACTCAGCACTCTCTGTCGTCCACAGGTGGGTCAGATCCACGGCGGGCTGATGGGGGTCATGCAGAGGTCAATGGTGAGGTCGTGTCCTCACGTTTGGTTCGAGAGGTCAGAGATGAAGGACCGGCACGCTGTGACCAACAGGTGAGACAGGACCTTTCTCACAGCAGCCATTTTGAAATGAAACAGTAGGGTAAACACAGTAATGAAGGCTCTGTTCCATTTAGTGTAGCAGAACCTTTGCAGAGAGCCGACATGCACAACAGCAGCACCCGGAATAAATAAATAAAGATATTAACTGAAGTTTTACAGTTATACAGTAAATATAACTAACTCTCATACTGTAAATGTAACATGTGAGTGTGTTGAGAAGACACGAGTTGGTGTTTTTTGCTGGTTTTCGGACAGTCGGACACAAACAAGCCGAGTCAGAGTTGATCAGCACATTAAAAAATGAGGTTTGATGAATTTAGAGGAACTTACAGGACTTCTGCTTTAATCCAGTGACCTGGTTGTTTTCTTTCTTCTGTACAGGGAGAGTTTGTGGATCTTTAAAATACTGACGGATATCATTTTATATGAAGTATAATTGTTGATGTGTATATCGAAAGTTGAAGTTAACATGATGCTTCAGCAGAGTTAAAAAGAGGATAAATAGCACAAAGTCAATTGTTACCTGGAAATCGTCTCTCAAAATTGTCCAAGTGTCGTCCCAAAGAGACAAAAACGTGATTTTGCTCAGTGTGATCAGTGGTTGTTGGTTAGTTTGTATTGAAGTTCAGGGAAGCAGAGACATTTAGAAACAACTGCCTGCGCACAAACAGTATTCAATTCACTCTCAGTCTTCACCTTAAAAAGTTAAAGGTTATATATACACTTATACAATCACTGCCACTGGATGTCACACTAGAGTACCAGCGTCTCAAACCAAAACAAAGGGGGGGCTACGACCCACCAGACTCCATTAGAAAAAACTTGTATTTTTACCTCACAGATCATAAAACACACTTCAAACACAACAGGATAGAGCCCTAGTGAATGAGACTAGTGGAGGTTTCAGTGGAGGATCCAGAGTTCAGTGCTTGAACTGAAACAATCTACTGACAGTCTGTTCCTCTGTCTGCAGGCTGAAAGCTCACATCGCAGCCAAGACCAAACTTCCCATCCTGATATTCCCTGAAGGTCAGAGTCTGCTGCTGTAGCTGGTGATGTGAGGATGATGATGGTGGTTTTATGGTCGGATAACTTCTGCCTGTGTGTCTGTTTCTAACAGGAACCTGCATCAACAACACTTCAGTCATGATGTTCAAGAAGGGAAGCTTTGAAATTGGAGGGACCATATACCCGGTCACAATCAAGGTAAAACCAGTGGAAACCAGTTAAACCTTTAGAGGAGCTGTAAAGGATTAAACAACCAGCTGAGACCACCTGAAATAAAGAGTCTTTAAAGCAGAATGTGGCGTCTTGTTTAGGTCTCAGTTTAATCTCAACAAGACTTTTATCTGATTAAATAAATGATGAACCAGTGCCTGAGTTGGACCAAAAAAGGGACCAGTACCCTAATTCAGAACAACTTTAATTCTTTTGCTGTTTCTTTTAGTAAAGCATGTTTAATCGAGGAAGGATTACAAGAGATTATAATCTGTTGTATTACAAACTAATAATACAACAGATTATAGCAACATAACTGAACAAAATATACCCTTAACACACCATCCCTCCCTCCCTCCTGCTCAGTAAGTAGTGAACAACAATAAATGATTATGCTGTTTCTAATTCATTTTAAGTGTTAATCTGCGTTAGTTACGCAGTTGTTTATGAGAACCCTTCAGCACTGCTGTACGCAGGGTTTTAGAAATACAGAGGTCCAAACACTGAACTTGTGAGGGAGGTTTGGGGGCATCAAGGTAAAGTTATTTTTAGGCAAATATTCTGAAGAAATACAGAGGTCTAGTGAACTCAGTGGTGGGTACGGCCATACTCACCAGAGGTGACCGCAGTAAAGAAACTCAAGGACAAAAATCAGAAGTACTGACCCGTTTCAGGCACTGCTAGTACACAACAGGAAGTGACCATAAAAGGATGAACTCGCTCTCTCTCTGTGTCTCAGTACGACCCTCAGTTCGGCGATGCTTTCTGGAACAGCAGTAAATACAACATGGTCAGTTATCTGCTCCGGATGATGACCAGCTGGGCCATCGTGGTCAATGTGTGGTACCTCCCTCCAATGACCATACAGGTACAACTCAAACAGCTCCTCCTCTCAACAGGAACACACACTTTCATTACACACAGTTTGAAGCTGATCTGATTTAAATTATTAGATATAACTAAAATATTTAAGGGCCCTTTTCTTGTTTATGTGTTTTTCTTTATCTATTTCACAGCAAAGCAGACATAATATTATCAGCTGACTGGAAGTCAAATAATAAAACATATTGTGGTTTAACACTACTGTGACCAAAGAAGTGAGACTAAAGTTGGACCATATAGACAGCTTCTCTGCAGAGTACACCACATTTTATGTATGTGCATTTATATCACTCAGAGGAGGCACAAGTACACACAGTCTTTACTCAAGTAGAAGTGAAGATACTTAAAAAGGAAGTGATTCTTTACTCCAGTAAAAGTGAAAAAGGCTCTGAAATGTGCTCAAAGTATAAAAATAAAAAGTACCGACTGTTTCTGTGTAAAGCTAACTGAACCTTCAAACCGAGTCGAGTCTCCCTCTCTCATCTGTTTTGTCTTGTTACGTCTGCATTTTAACATAATTATAGACTATTATCATTACAACAATATAAGAAAAAAACACAGATTATAGTTTTATATAGCCGGCCTCTGTCTCTCAGACAATTAATTTATATATTAAATATAACTTAATATTGTTTCTAGAGCAGCAAAGTCACTATATAAACTCAACAATATCTCACTGGAAACAAATTTAAAATAATAAAATAATGTAATAATTTGCTCCAATAATCTGACACTAATTGTCTTTCAAAGACAGTAAAGAGTTCATTGACTCCATTTGACAATAATACCTAAGTTACAGAAGTCAGGACAGATACAGGACAGAAATCAGTGCTCTAGATACAGGGCGTAGGTCAATGCTGTAGACAATGTGTAATCTGTACTCTGTGTTGTGAGCAGGACGGTGAGGATGCAGCTCAGTTTGCCAACAGAGTGAAATCTGCCATCGCTCAACAGGGAGGACTGCTGGACCTGGCATGGTGAGGATCATCCACCAAATACTCAGATTACTTCACTCATTGTCAGCAAGTACTGTACTTATAGAGTATCTGTAGTTCTGAGGTACTTTACAGGAGTAATTATTACTTCCACTTAATTTCAGAGAGAAATATTTTTCACAACTCTCGCAGTTCACTTATATTTCCTCACATGTATCTGCCATCTAGTTTGTGTTTAACATATTATTTATTGATGATTAAAGTTTACAACGGTTGTTTGACTGAATCTATATAATATAATAATAATAATAATAATAACAAGAGTGATATTTTACTGCTCGTCCTCGTCGTTGTCTGTTTCAGGGATGGAGGACTGAAAAGAGGAAAAGTGAAGGATTCGTATAAAGAGGAGCAGCAGAAGATGTACAGCAGCATCATCGTCGGACAGAACTCCTCCAGCACAGAGGAGCAGTGACACTGGTGATACTGGTGATACTGGTGATACTGGTGATACCGGTGACACTGGACAATCACTCCCAGTGACCTGGAACTAGATGAACATTCCAGAGTCGTCTGAGAACTCGTTTTAAAGTCTTATTTTACAGTTTTTAAACTGTCACACCAAAGTTCAAATCAGCTCTTATTTTGAAGTTCTGTGTGTGTAGGAGTGTATTTCTACCAGCAGGGGGCAACGAATGACAACACATAATCTCCTTCATCCATTTCTCTCTCCCCCCCGCCCTCCTCCTGACAGTCACTGAAGACTGGAGACACTTTCTTTCTCTTTGGGAACATATTTTATGTTTGTTTATATTTTTTAAACCATATTTGTTGTTGTGAGCTGATCAGAAATAAACATTATTCATTGTAAACATTTATTTTCAGACAGTATTATGGAAAGGATCCCTACAGAGATGAGAAACACTCATTTTACCTTATTATTATTTTACAGTTTTTAAACTCTCACACCAAAGTTCAAATCAGCTTTTATTTTGAAGTTCTGTGTGTGTAGGAGTATATTTCCTCCAGCAGGAGGCAGCGAATGACAAGATAATCATCCTCTTCATCTATTTCTCCTCCTCCTCCTCCTCCTGACTGCCAGTAAAGACTGGAAACTCTTTCTTTCTTTCTTTCTTCTTTCTGCGAGAACGTCTTAAATGTTTGAATTGTTTATATTTTTTAAACCATGTTTGTTGTTGTTGCTGCTCAAAAACAAATATTGATTGTAAAGATTTATCTTCATACACATTTATATTCACTGCACCTGTGTTTGTTTGTGTTATTGTTTGTGTTATTGTTTGTTTTGATGCAAAATAACATGACAGACAGTCTGTGTATGAGGTGGTGTATGTTGTGTATATATATCTATATTTATGATTATTATTATTATTATTATTGTTCTTGATATTATTTTTAACATTAAGTTCCACACATTGTAAAACATTGTTTTATTCTTGCCAGAAAACGTTCTGTAAAATTATTTACAATAAGTTTAAATAAGTGGAACCGCCTCACTGTGAAAGATAATTAAAGATAAAAACAATGAAAATAGAAAGTAAATATTAACATGAATGTAAAAAACAAGAAACAAAAAAAGGAAAGGAGGAAAAATAGAGCAAAACAAGAAGAAAGACTAGAAATAAAGAAATATCCATAAATAATAAGTGACTTTTTAAACAGTTTTCTAAATGTGTTATAAAGCAGTGGTTTCCAACCTGTGGGTCGAGACCCCCATGAGCGGTCGCAGGATGAATCTGAGGGGTCGCCACGTTAATAAGACGAAGCAGAAACATTCTTCGTCACTTCTTCAAACGTTCCTTTATTCTGCATAAAGTCATTTTACTTCTAAAACCTCGACCACACGAACTCGTGGCAGCGTTTGTCCCCCAGCTATTCTCCACCCTGCTGTTATCACTGACCTCCGCAGGGCTCAGTGCAAGTACATGACTACAACTAATCATTTTTGTCACTGATGAATCTTCTAGGCCGCGTCAGACAGTATCAGACCCAGTTCAACCATTTTGACCGACGTTAAAATCCAGCAGCACAGGTCGACCCTGTTCAGTTGTAGTTTACACAGGATGCAACTTTATTTATCGTGGACTGGTTTAGAAACCAGAGCCGGTCTGGTGGAAAAGGATCCTCCTGGTCCACATTTCTCCTCCCTACAGTTCCTGTTTGGAGCCATCTGATATCCGCCCAGTATCTAACCATCACATGTAACAGGCTGATACTGAAACAAAATACTAATAATACCAATAATAATAATAATAATAATAACAATAATGTTCATAACTTTTTTATAAAGCACTTTTTAAAAACTAGAAAGTGCTTTGATAGATGAAGCAAAATGATATCTGTGATACACAAAATGTAATTAAATATAGAAATAAAAATAATAAACACAAATAAAAATATACAATAATAAGAGCCATAAAAATAATAATAATACATGCATAAGATAAAATAGAATAAAGATGAACACATGAAGGCAGGTCTATAAAAACGGGTCTTCAGAAGTGATTTAAAAGAAGTCACTAAACTTTATCTCTGTAATATTACAGAATATTTCACCTGGTAGAGCTGCAGCCTCTCGTACCGTACGCTGACCGTGGGTTCAACCCCGACCCTCCGGCCCGTCTCATCCTCTCTCTCTCTCTCTCCTCTTTCTGTCACTCTACAGCTGTCTCTATCCATCAAAGACAATAAAACCCCAAAATACATAATAATAAATAAACAATAATCCAATAATCCACCGCTAGAGGGAGTTTGCGTGCCACCAGTGGTACACGTACCGTAGTTTGGGAACCAGAGTTCGAGCCTATAAAATGTCATAAAATAGTTTAAATTACTTTTCCTCCAGTTGAAGCGAGCGGTCGTCAGTTACGCTGAGGGAGAATAATTCAATTTTATTGTGTGAAATTAAGTGTTTTAATTTGAGGTTCCAGAATCTCGTTTTCAGTGAAAAACATGAATTTAAACAAAAATAAATACATTAATAATACTGATGATAATGAAATTAAATCATCACACACACACACACACACACACACACACACACACACACAATGAATCATAAACTTAAGGTTCAAACAGAAACAGGAAGAAATGTTGAGTCATGAAACAGATCTGAGTTACAGACAAACAGATTTATAAAAGATCAATAAAGTTCACAATACAATAAATAAAACTCGTTCTGAATGAAAGAAAAATGAAAACAGTCAGTTATTTTGAATGAATGAATGAATGAATGAATGAAGATCATGAGATTATTCAGACACATTAACAAACAACAAAACAAACATGTCAACTGTCTGACAACAAAACACATAAACAACAAACAAACATCCACAAATAACAACAACATTATTCATAACACAAAATCATCCATTAATGCCGTCTGCTGTACGCCCGATCAGTTCATTAATCAATAATCAATAATCAATATACAGTCTCTATTCAGAAACATCAGAAAGGTTCCATTAAAGCTCTCAATGCTTTTAATTATGATATAAAGGACAATATCAACTGAAATAACAATAATCAATAAATAAATCATAAATCTGTTTCTTCCACTTTTATTCATATTAATAAGAATCAGCAGTTGTGATGTTTATACTTTATTATTTAGTGCAGGATGAAGATATAACAGCCTAATATTAATGATCATGGATTGAATTGGATCCAGAACCACTGAAATAAATGCCAATAACTAAATTCTGAATGATAAATAAAAATAAAACAAAGAGCAGCCAATGAAAATGTCTCCTCGAGTTCAATGCAAAGACAAACCCACAGACATTATTCTTCATCTTAATCAGTAACAGCAAATAAAAGCTGTTTTCTCTCCATGAATATCAGGAAATTCTGAATCCTTCATTGATGTAAAAACATCCACTGAAACCTCAAAATACCAAATACAGACTGAATTTCAAAATAAAGCGTTCATTAGAGTAGAGCTTTGATCGGACAGTTGCATGCACTATTCATAAAATATTACATATATATTTAATATCGTTTTTTAAAACTGACCTACGGCACCGATTGGACCCGAACCCAGCGGATCACATCAGGCCCGACCGGAGGTACGACCCCTGATTAGAGGAGTGTTACTCAGATACTTTTAGACTTTACGAATATTAAAGCTCCAGTGTGAAACATTAATATAATATCTATAGGTAGGTTTTCATTATCGTTTAATCAGCTGATAAGAAGAATCATTGTGTTTATTAGAATGAGACGTTTTTATCTACAGAGGCAGCGGGTCGTCTTCTGGTAGAGTCCGCCATGTTTCTACAGGAGCCCAGAGCGGACAAACCAAAACTGGATCCAGAGAGGACCTTCATGAGCCACCGTAGTTTCTCCCTCGCGTGGGACTAAATCCTACATAATAATTACACAATAATTACACAGTAATTACACAGTAATTACACAATAATTAGACAATGAGTTCAATAAAACAGTAAATGTACGTTTGATAAATAACATTTAATATTCAATATTCCTGTTTTCAATGTGATTGTTAACTTCTGTAAACTGTCAGTTTGACAAAGATCCTCAAATTAAATTATAAGTTCAACTAATCAACTACACATTTCAACTTCAATGCCGTCTTTGTGTTATTACAACATTATTATTATTATTATTAATATTACTATTAATAAAACATTGCTACTGAAATGAAGCTTTGATGGTGTTTTGTTCTATTAATGTTTGTGTTGGTCAGCAAGTCGTTAAAATATTTCAAACTGGGTAAATTAATAAAAAATGCTGCGTTATTAAATAATTAAATAAAATAATCAAAGATTTTACAAACAGCAACAAGAGAAACATTTGCAGAGGTCAGAATTTGAACTGACGTCGAGTAAAAATGAAACTGATAATAATTATTGAATTTTACAGTAAATGTAATTATTGATTATGACGACTTTACACTAAATCTTTGTTTGTATGAGATAAAGTGACGACTGTGATTCTTCATCAGTTTAATGTTTCTGATCAGCTGTAAAATACAGAAAGACAGTAAATCTTACTGTATTTTACAGCAAATTATTATTATAATATTATTATATTATAATAATGTTATTATATTATTATATTTCTGTCTGTTTAATTTTCTTTCCAAATATTCACAAAATACATAAATTCAGTTTCAGTTTATTAATAAAATGAATGAATTAAAGTGTTTATCTTTTGGTAACTTCTGCTCATAAACCCGACAGGTTTCATCATCATCGTCTTCATCGTCTTCCTCCTTTTATAAAACAAACATTTCACTTCTCTCTGAATATTCTTAAAATAATCTGTTGTCACATTTAATTCATGATGTCTGATATTTTATTGAAGAGATTCTTATTGCAACTTCTTTTTCTGTGTTTTTCTCTGGAGTTGAAGTTGTTTTATTTCAGATTTTATAGTTTTATTTTATAATATATTTTAATTAATATAACAAACTATAATATCTGGAATGTTTCCTCTTTTAATAAGTTTTAGTTTAATTTAGATGCAACAAACAATCTTTACAGAATTATGACTTTATATTATATATATTATATACAGTATATTATAGCTGCATTCATTATTATTAATGTTTATCAATGCTTTTCCTCTCCTGAACTGTAATCTCTCATTTTATGGTTTTTGGGGGTCATATTTAAAGACGTCTCTGACATTTTATAGAAAACCTGAAGAATCAATAACATTGAACAAAAAGGGTCCAGAAAGATCATATCATATATAATAACATACAAAAATCAGTCAAAGATCCAGTCTTCAGCTGAGACAGCGCCGTTGTTTGTGCATTTATTCGTAATGAAAGCAACTGTTAGCCGCGGCGCTAACACGCTGTAATATGACTTTCAGTGTGATTGTTCAGGTGGGGCGAGTGTGTCCTTGATAATAAAAATAAAAGCTGGTCGTCCTCCGGCGAGAGCGGAGAGCGGCTGCACAGCTGAGTCGAGGCGGGCCGTGTTTACTGTGACGGCGCTTTAATAAAGAAAGCAGAGACTGTGAAATAGCAGCGAGTTATTCTTCCACACACAGCCGAGCTTACATCTCGCAGCCTCCCCGGCTCTCACACCGCAGCTCCCGCCCCAAATAACAATCCCACAACTCAAATTGCTTGAACAGAAATGTTTGTTCTCCCCTAACAAGATTGTGAATTATTAATAGGATCTAAAGCCGATTCTATAACCCGATTGCTGAGGTGGGATTCTTGGCGAGCGATGCTCCACCACACCATTTACTGTGATGTATGTGTCTGCACATCTTTATATCCAATTTAATGTGATTCAGATAGATTTCAGAGGGACATCATAAAAGGCATTGGAGTGACCCTGACTGCAGACTCCATACAACCACCCCGTATGTCCCAATATGTTGATTCAATTTGCTCAATTTTACTTTTACCCTCCAGTGATCTATACAAATGCAATGCAGGTACACTAAGTAAATATGAATACATTTCCAAATTGAATCCAAGTGAATGTAGTCCGCAGAGGACATCATTTTAAATCACGCTGTGCTGGGAACTGAGCGCTCTGACCACTCACGAGGGTAAATGACTGAGGCTCTCTCTAAGACTCGCCATTAGTTGGAGTGTAATGCCTTTAAATACATTGTTCTGCCATCTATTCTGTGCTCCTGCTGTAATGTATGGAGGCTGAGGAGGTCCAATACAGAGAAAGGGATCAATACACGCAGGCACTGTCCATATTCAGAGCCATTCCTCACATCTAGATGTTGGCCAGCGTGCAGTGTTTCTTATCACAACCACCACATTTACTCAACTTTAAGCTTCTTTCTGCTCGTTGTTTCTCTTCAGGTCGAAATCTCACTCGCTCATATTACAGCTGGATTCATCCGACACAGTGTTCATATATTAAAGCACCGGTTCCAACCTTCATCTCTCACATTAAATCAGTGTCCAGTAGGTGATTTGTTCATTATTATTAATATGGGGGATGTCCCAGTGAGAGCTTTATACTGGAGGTCAGAGCGGAGGTCAGTTCAAATTCAACAAGGTCCACTTCAAAATGTCCTCTACCTTGTGTTATTATTATTGTGATTATTGTCTTGTTTTATTATTTTCCACAAGATAAAAATGGGAAGTCTGCAGACGACTTTTACTTTCAAATACGCTCTGAAATAAACCTTGTTAGGCTAACGGTTGTGTCTTATTTTGACTTTAACATCGTCTCTTACATTGTGTTCTTACTCAATATATGTGCTCTGCTTACTTTAATGTTATTTCTACAGATATTTATATTATCATGCATCATTTAAAGACGGGGTCCTGTGGGACCAGAACCTTTTCAAACAAGGCCCCAACGTAACAGCAGCACATAACATACATATACGTGATGCTGGCAGCGTCCCAGTACAACCAGGACAGAGTGAAACTGACCACACAGCTGTCACTGACACACAAACAACAAACTACAGACGATATAAAGAGTCCTTCCCTCCTGTCTCTGGGTCTCTGGGTCCGTCTGACCAGAAGAGGGAAATATGAGACCGAGCTGCTCAGAGCGCTCATTTACATACGCTAATGAAACCAACTATAATTGGTCAGAATTGATTTTTTTTTTCCTGCTTTGATTGAGCTACAATTGAGTCTGAAGTTCTTCAAGTGGAGAACTGATTGATCTGCGGTTGAATTCCAGTTTATTTAGTTTAGAAAATAATTATGTAGTCGAGCAGCGATTGGAGGACCGCTGACCTCCTCTTCCAATCGCCGTCCCCCCTCTCCTCCCCGGGCTGTTATGAGAGGAATCATCCACAATCTGTCCCCGACCACTCATTGTGTTTGACTGAGTGAGAAGGTGGAGTCACATGAAAAATGTCCTCCAGCGAGGTACATGAAGGTGTGAAATTGCAGACTCCTCTTTGCCCTCGGCCCCGCGCCTCAAAAGGTATTTCTCCTTTTATTGACAGAGCGGCTGATGGCGGTGGCGGCCGCCGGCCCGCCACATCTTCCTCCAACCTTGATTGCTTTTGTTTCCAGGTCACCTCCTATCTATTGCTGCAACTTTTCCAATTTCTCAGGGCTTGTTGTATAAAGACAGAAAGCACCAGCGGCACTCTGGGTAAACGTACAGAACGCTCACAGATCCTCCCTCCTGACGCAACTTCATCAAACGAATAATAATCAAATAAACGTCTTGGTTCATTAATATGAAATGATCTTAGCGTGAAGATTAATTGCGTTAAAGTTATGAGAGTGTGTTTGCTGAGGGTCTGAGCTCGGGGAATGATGGATGATGAGAGCAGCGTGATGAATGGAGAAAGCAGCGGAACTAAATTGAAAGTGTACTCATCCGTTCTCGCCTCACAACTAATGATAAATTGAGCGTGTCGCGTTGAACAATACACGCTGAGGTTTAAACACAGAGGGATTGTGGGCCGTCAGGTAGCCGCCTCTGACGGGAGGTATCAATCTTCATCTGTGTTCATCACCTCACTGCTAATTATTATCGCTAATTATTGTCTTGATTTCGGTGTTTCTTTACAGTTGTAAGGTCTCACTTTTATTTTCAGCGGTGGAAGAATCAGAATGTAGAAAAGTTACAAGTTAAAGTTCTGCTTTTAAAATTTAAGTTAAAGCTGCAGAAGGTTATTTTTATTAAAATAGAAATAGAAAATAGACATATTCACTGAAACTTTTATTATATGAGAGTCGAACATGAGACAGATAATCTGTGAACTGATCAGGTTCCTCTGGCTCTTTGTGATCACACAACCGATCCCTGTGAACTCTGTGCAACCCTCGAATCGGATCCAATCACAGCAACTTCAACCAATCCTAGTTTCCTACGCAAAATATTGAGTCACATGTCACCAGACTAACTTTCTTGTTTCTGGTTGTGATGACGCAGACGCGTGCGATGGAAACCTCACACATTCTCACGCTGCTGCACAAAAGCTGCTGTGAAACAATCAAATCTAAACCAACCTGTGAAGGACTGATTGGCACTTCGCTAACATTACGTTAGCTAGTTTCTGTATGATTTCATCTTGCAGAGCTAATAAAGTCTCACATTTACCTCCAAACACAGATTTTATTCTCTCTGGAACAAGTTTTCTTCATCTGTCCACTTTCTAAAAACATCGCAACATGTATCACAAATAGCTGCTGTGAAATCAGACATATCAGGATGAAACAATCCTACAAACAGCCGGTGAAATCCCGGAGGGACTGAATATATTTCATCATCAACCAAAGAACGGGACACATTCAAATGTTGACCTGATGATGGCGCTCTCTCTCCGATCCTGCAGTGGTTGAACCGAACTAACGGCTCCTCTCTGTGTGTTTGAGTGTCTTTTGTTTAACATGATTTAATGTCCACTGTATCCTGTAATCAACGAGGACTTTACAGCTGATCAATCTGCTGTTAAAGGAACCGTATTAAAGTTCACAATAAACTGTTTAATACTGACTGAAAAGTTATTAAATTAGGTTTATTATTATATTTTATTCTGAATTATTCCATTTAACCTCCATATTTCATCTTTTATAAGCAGAATATAAACAATTAAAGTCAAATTACAGATTTTATTGAGTATCGATATCACAGCGACAAAGACGTCAACTCAAAGGAAATACACACAACAACACATATTTGGCAATAATATAATAAGTCCGTGTGGTTAGTTAGCATTGTTCTAACATTAGCCTTCAGACGTAGCTAACTAGCTAACAAACTATTGATGTAGGTTAGTTAGCTGCTGTTTTTGCTGACGTTAGCTTACAGATGTAGAGCTGCAGGTTGATAAATGATAAAATAAATACATTTATGGTCAAAGGCAAAATATAAAGCTTTATTTTTCTTTTTATGCTCCATTTTAATCATTTAACTGAGAGGACTATTTAAAGATGTGTTCAGGGACTCGTGTGTTGCTGTAAAAGGTAACATGGATAAACACAGTCGGTATTTAGGCTCCGCTGACTGAGACTCACAGAAACAACTTTCAAAGAAAATTACACATCTGGATTTTATTCCAACTTCATATTCGGTTTAAGTCCATGTCGAACGTCATCCATCACAGCCCACGCCTTCTGATCGGCGTCTCCGGTGAGGTTGGGTGGGGAGGGGGGGCGAGGTTCATCTCTCCTCTTCCTCCAACCAGAGCGAAAGCAACGCCGGCTGCAACCCCACGTCTCCAATTTCATTCTCAGCTGCAGGAAATAAAGAAATAAATAAAAAATCAGCTCAGCGGAGCAGCACGCTCTGCAACTTCTCCACGAAATGAATACTTTTTAATTTCTGTGCCGGGGATGGCCCCGGGCCCCAGGACAATGTTGATGGATGATGTTTTAATGCTGCTGAATGTTATTTTTACTGAACAGGGAAAACTATAAATTTTTACTTCATTGGCAATGATTGTGCCCTATGCATAAAGGCGCGGCGGCGGCTGCGCGTCGCCCATGAATAATCGCCTCTCGCAGCAGATGTTACTTTGCAGAAACCAATTCCTCGGATAAGATTTGCAGAAGATTAATTGTCTACAGCTGTTTCATGGCCCGCTGCAATCTTAATACATTTATGATAAGTTTAAAAGCTCACCAGAGGCAGCGGAGCCTCCTGAGTGAGGCTGCCGACAGAAAGAGACGCTTTATTCTTACATCTGGATTCATATCCTCCGTCAGATTCATCATTAGCCTTTATAGGCCGGCCGTCATTAACGCACGAGATGCAACAGAGTCTCCCTCCTCTCCCTTTATCCTCGCCGCACACACATATTTTCATTTCTCCCCTTTTTGAGTGACTGAATTATTCAGATTTGTGCAAATGAGTTGTTTTCATTTTCCCCCCCTGGAAGTGGAAATTGAAAGTGACCCAGCGTGACCCTCATCTATTACTCAAGCTAAATTGCAGTGAATGTGCAGTCTGGATCATTGTAAGCATGCGGGGGCTTTGTTAACCGCCGGGCTGTGACCCCCCGCGCACACGCAGCATCTGTACCAGTTTGGAAGAATCGGCGTGTTACGACCCACACGCCGCGCTTTTATACAGACACATTTGAATATTCTCCGCAGAACAAAAGCAATCATGTTCGGAGCGCGGTGGCGGGTCAGGGGGCCGGCGCCCCCCGCTGGGCCGCTAGTTTAAGGTTTAAAAGTTCCTGACACCGACGGAGGGGACGTGAATGGTCCCGAGGTTTTCATTTAACCCCCGGCAGCTCCTCCTCCCCGCTCATTGTGCGCCTTTCATCCCGGCTCACATCATTTATTCTGTGAATCATCTCAGTGATTGAAAGAATGAGAGGAAACCCGCCGCCGCCGCCGCCGCCACTGGCTCTCTACTGTTTCCTGAGTGGAGATATCTTACGATGATATCTCCATTTGATATTTTACTTTCATTTCAATCAATAATGAATATTTTTCATAATAATTTGAGTGAAAGAAAATAACAAGGACGTCACACTGCAACCACAAAACAAAGAATTGACCCTAAGCCCCGCCCCCTTTTTGCTCTGTGCTCCAATCACAGTCGAGCTAGCCTCGGTCAACTTCCTCCTCTCCTGTACTTAGATATGCTATGCTAGGCTAATCTATGTTTGAAAGACAACCACATTCTGAAGATGGTTAATAAATAAAAGCCTATCTAAACAACTGGTGTAAATGAACTAGTTAGTTAGTTAGTTAGTTAGCGTTTCGCTAACATTAGCTTTCAGATGTAGCTTAGTTAATTATATTTCTGACCACAGATCCTCCTCAATGTTACAGACTCGACCTTTAATACAGTGATAAAAACACATTATTCACAGTTATATTTATTAATGTATTTAAATATTTTATATTCTCCGCACACACAGAACATGTATGTGCACATATTGAGACATTATTGAGGTCATTGGTTTATATATTATTATAAACCACATAGATTCAGCTGCACACAGCGAGGACTGTATCGTCAATATCCTGATCACACACACACACACACACACACACACACACTGCGTATAGGCTGACAGGAAGTGGTCATAAATAACCCGGCCTTTACCTCACGCCTGCGACACCTCAGACATTGAACATGACATAATACGCTGTAATAAAACAAAACCTTCACTTCATAAATTTGTGTGATTTATACGGAGGCTCCGGGATGAATTCTGCATCATAAATATGCAAAAACATGAAAGCATCGCGGCCGCGTAATTTTAATTTATTCTCGTGTGTGACGGCGGGACTTAATTACTAATTCTCTCTCAGCTCTCCGCTCATTAAGAAATTTGTGTTAATGAACTGAACGTCTACCTTTTTATTCTGTTTTTAATTCCCGGCGCTTTACAAACAGCGCTCTGTATTTAACACACATCCCTCCTGCAGGACGCCGGCGCTCCGGCTGCACAGAGGCTGTAATACGAGGAAATAACAGCCACATTCAGTCCTCTCACATCATCATTCCACCCCGCCTCTCCAAGCACACCTTCCCGGCTTTGTACAAACAGATACCTGTCACGTATGAGGAATAGGGCCGCTCCGTAACAAATGCCTCATTCTCTGCGGATTATTTACTTTTAATGGGCGGGTGGGATGAGAAAAGCACTTAATATGTGCTCACACGAGGCGTGATGTATGGGGTCATCGTAGCGCCGGTGGCACCGCCCCGGGCTGCTCGTTTGAAATAAATCTATCTGAGGCTCGCAGCTTTACTACAGTGTACGCTGGAGCAGAAATGTGCTCTATTAGATAGTTGATGTCCCCGAGGAGTTTAGCTTTTTTATCATTTAAGGGGCCTGGAGTGCAGAGGGTGTCACACACTGGAGCCAGAAGACAGATTCCTCCTGCGTGTCAATGGATTCAAGGCTAATATTAAGGTCAACGTTGCTTTTATTGTCTCCTGAAAGAGAGAATTTGCTTTGATTAAAGGGATTGTGTGTAATTAAAGATGTCCATGACGTCACCCTCAGGTTCCTGTAGAGCCGCTGTGAAGCTCAGCGTGGTCGGCTCTGGCCGTCGCCATCTTGGCGGCTCTGACTCCAAAATATGTGTAAAGAGGAGGGGCTGAGGCACCGACCTGTCACTCAAAGCAACCACGGCCTTAATTATCCATAACTTTAATCCTTAATATAATTTAAAGGGGTGAGTTGTACAGTTGTGTCATTATGGAGACTGACTCACTGCTGGAGCCTCTAGTGGCCGTTAGAGGAACTGCAGTGTGGCTTCCATTGGAGGTTTCTGATTGGTCCACACAAAAACAACAATAAAAAAAGATGTTGTTTTACCTGGTGAAACAAATGAATAAACAACAACTTTCCCTGATAAAACTGTAACATTGCAGCTGATTTGTCGTCGTAGCAACGTCCAATCAGCAGCAGATGTATCAATAAAGGGGCGTGTCATCTGGTAACAGCCGAAGGATACATGAACCGGACCAATCGGTATCCTGAATACTGAAACACTGGCAGCTACAGCGGTGGGAGCTAGCATCACTTACATCAGAACTCGAGAGCATTTATTCATTGGAAGAAGAGCAAAGTAGCTAACGTGCTAATGTGCAACAGGACGGTGCTCAGCAGTGAACACGGTTGGACCGAACACAACGTCGACGTGGATTCTGAGTACGAATACTGAGAATTTATTTGGTTGAACAGATGCAGGTAGTGTACAGGAGGCGCAGTCATGTGACCTGTTGCCTGACAGGTAAAACTCAGGGAACCACCGGCTGCTGTTTGTGAGGACGTCAGTCTGCAAAGACAAAAGCAGGATTTTGTTGGAAGATGTTTGTCCCCTCTTTCTCCTCCCTTATTGCTCGTGTGACAGCTGGATGAAATATGCCGGCTCTTTTGGCGCTGCTCCTCCCTGACACGACGTCTATGGAGGAGGCCGCGAGGATTTAAATGGTGCCATTTATTTGCCATTTGGTGTTATTAATATTCATGATCAATCATCAGCAACGAGGCCCCGAAGAGCCGCTGGTTCTGTGTTTTATGATGGTTATTAATGACGACCTGAGCGCTCACTTCTCCCACTCATACGGCTCTGAACTCTTAATGATCAAAAGTATTAATCCCCACAGTATTCCATTATTAATATCCTGGACGGAGATAAAAAGTAATATTAATGTAAGTTCAACATAAAGACAGAGTCATTATTTAAGTGCTGTCATCGTTTGTCTTATTTAAATACCGCAGTGATAAGGCTTTATTTTCATTTAAATAAAGACATTAATTTCTTTAATGCTGAGTAATCAAAGACATATTTTGGAGTTGAACTGAAAAGCCTGTTAGATCGATCATAAATCTTTTTAGGAATTACCGGTTATGGATTGCCCTCGATTACAGTCGTATTATCTGTCTCTGGTGGACAAATACAGACGACCTGATTCAAACATACAGTGAGGTCAGATTGAAATTAAAACTTCAGCTCCTACAGAAGCTTTAAAGAAGCTTTACTGACACACAGTGACAGATTACATTCATAAGAACATTAAATTATTTTATAACTTTGTGAACGTTTCTTACTTTTCCACTGAAGAGAAATCTGATAAATTTACTTTGTTCCTCAGTCAACCTTTGCACCTATTTAACAATAATTGCTATAACATTCATACGGTGTTAAAAACGTCTCATTACGTTCCCCTGAGAAATATTTTAACTGGATAAAACCTGAAGGTCAAAATACTTCCAGGTCAGAAAACCAGTTTTATAGAGTTTTATTTTGACTTTAACCTCAAAAATAAAGGAATTAATTTTGGTTATAAGCAGGTTTCAAACAGATGAAGGACAGCTGAAGGGGATACAGTTACAGGTGATACAACAGGTGATACAACAGGTGATGGGATCCAAACGTGCGACAGAAAACAGGAGCTTGATACAAATGAAAGTCTTTACTTTAACCAGACAGAAATCCAAAGTAAACAAAGACAAACTGCCACAAGGTGAATTAAACAGAGGCAATATATAGTGAGGGGAACTAATGAGACTCAGGTCAACGTGATAAAAACGGCGGAAAAAAGACAAAACCAGGAAATAAAGCAACGCAAGAGGATGAAAACTACAAAATAAAACAGGAAATAACACACGCAGACTGACTACAAAACACTAATGTTTGTGACAGAAACTTCACTTAGAGTTAATCTCTCATTTTGAGTTAATCCATCAGTAACTGTTGTTGTCCTGAATACTGCAGTTGGTTATAAAAGTTGTATATTTGTACAGTAAAGAGCAGCAAAATCCACCTGGAGCCATCATCAACAACGTAAAGCAGGAAGTGACATCGCCTCATTAAACAGGTTATAAACTCTAGAGCTATGATCAATATGGACCCAACAGAGACTCTTGACTCTTTTTCTGTTTTATAAAACTTGAATTGTGAGAGAAACAAGAATTGATTTTCTTTACTGTGGTGTCGTACTGTCGTACTGCCTGCTGTCGGTTTTAAACTCATACCAACAGCAGTCGCTATGAGTTTAAAACCTGAGGCTCCTCCATCCCGCTGCGTCGTCAGGTTGCAGTAAACAGCGTTTCCTCAGAGAGAGGAGGTGGAGGTGGTGGCGGCGGCGGCGGCGGTGGCACTTGTTGACGGAGCGGGGTGTTGTTGGGGGGATGGATCAGTAGATTATGCGACCGGGACTGTGCACTCGGAGAATGAGAAGCGAGGCCTCAGCCCGCACACACCCAGCTGCCTGCTGATCATCCTTTTAATAACCTGTAATATTGTGGCGGGAGATCTGTGCCGGCTCAGTCTGATTGATGGGCTCTCCGATGAGACATCACAAGTGCAGCGAAGATCGACCAAACAACTAAACATACAAATTATTAAAAAAGGAGGGGTTACCCTCTGCACCCCGGGAGGAAAGTGACTAACCTTTAGTTAAGATGATTCCATTTTCCAAGTGCAATTTATAGTCTATTGACTGGAGAAACTGTCTTTTCAGATATGCGGAAATTGTCCTACATTGCAGATGAGATCAGCCGCTTGACACCGGATTTGGGGGCCAGGGCGACAGCAAATATCACATTAGCTGCCCGGGAGCTGGAGAGATGATATCAGACTGTGTTTCTGCTCTGGACAAACACAACCACATATCATCCCATCTCCCAAACACAACCTCAACCACCTTACACACATCAGCTCACTGCAGCCAACACTGACGGACACATCGGAGGCTGCAACCAGTTTTACATAGGAAGTAAAGTATCTGACTTTAATCACATACCTGCAATTAATGTTCACCTTTTTATTAACAGAAACCTTAAATCTTATCTCCAGGGTGCATACGAGTATCTATATAAGTTACTGTATATATTCATTTATCTGTTTCGTTATTCTATGAATTTCATTGTGTACCATGAAGGAACTTCCTTATAATAAATAAATGTCCTTTATTTCTGAATATATGAGATTTATAATATTAATATAGCAGCAAACAACTCACAGCGTTTGCTTACATTGCTGGTGGAGAGTGATAGTGATATTACGGCTGTTTGTGTTAAACTAAAGGTCTATCTCTGTAGGGATCCTTTCCATAATGCTGTCAGAGTAGCTAGATGAACATTTGTTGATTTATATGTATTTTATATGATTAATACACAGTATTGTATTTTGTTGTCAGAAATGGATTCACCATCCTCAATAACCCTCAAACTCACTCATATGTTGTCCAAATCAGCCAATCAGCTGCTGAGATAATGTCCATATAGCTGATTATTAATGCTAATTATCCAACAAATGCAAGTTAGTATCTGTCAGTTTCTAACTGCTGAACATTTCTGACAGGAAACTTTGAGGTACTCAACATTTCTGGGTTCACACACAAGTGAATATTATTGTACAGCAGTTACACACAGAAGTTATCTTACAAATCTGTTTTATAAATCTTTATCTTGTGCAAATTAAATTAGAATATTTTTAAAGATTTAGATCTTATTAACAGAAGTTGTCATCTTGTTTTTATGTTACCAGTCTTTCTCCAACAAGTTCTTAAGCAGATATTGTAGGATTGTGAAGATGTTGCACTGTTTCAGTGTCACACACACACACACACACACACACACACACACACACCAGCACTTCTTCAGTCACACTGATTAGAGGAAGAAATCAGGTTCTTTGTGGTGTTTCTCATTACCTCTCAGCCTGCAATGTTTTGACAGCAAGGATCCTTCACTTGCCACTCAAGTCTATCAATGTCAGCAGCCGGGCTCAGACACACACCCATATATTTGGATTAAACAGTCAGAGTCATTACAGCCAATGTTATTGACCTTTTAAGATACAACTTTAATAGCTTTTCTCTCCCCTCTCCGTCTGTCTCGCTGTGAAACATGAGAGGCCGCCGTGCTGATGAAGTCCCCCTCAGGGTTTGCCTGGAATTGGAATCAAATACTTTAGATCCCCTCTTCCTCGCAGGTAATGCCGCCGGCTTTGTGCCACCGAAAGGAGAAATTAAAGGAAAAGCACACAATGAGAATGAGGAGCAGGCGACCGGGATTACGAGGAAGGACACTCATTTTCCAGTGGCCAGCCAAGCTAGACAAAGCCGGAGAGTGGGACTAAGACCACAGCGGCGGGATGTTAAAGGTGTCGCATAATGCCTCCTCTGACAGGAAGCAGCAACATTAGAGAAATATTATCGAATAAAACAATCATATAAATAAAGTCTTTAAATGAACCAGTTCATTGTTTATCTCATTCAAACTAAAAACCAATAATCCAGAAAATAACAGTATAATAATAATAATAATAATAATAATAGAGAGAGTAGGCCACAGATATAAATCAACTCCGAATGTGAATTAGTCATTTAAGTATTATTTACAAAACAATAAAAAATAAGTTGGTGTATTTAAGGTTACTGACACATTTTACGGATGATACTCGTAAACAGAATATTATCTGAACCTGAAACTCGTTCCAGCCGAGGACTTTTATCTTCATTAATAGAATACAAACTTTATTGTCCACTAATGTAGAAAATTAGAAGTTACATTAATACAAACTAATAATAATAATAATAATAATAATATGATTTATATAATATAATAATATAATAATAATTGTTTATATCATATATAGCTGACACCAGGAGTGTTAATATAATAATTAATAGGCTCAGCAGCCATTTTGTTGCAGGTTTTAATAAATCTGACTTTAATTACAACTGGGAGGCCGACATGTTGTTCTCGTTGGACGTACACATACAGGGCGCAGACTGTAGAATGTTTCATGTCTTTCATATTATTTTCATTTTTATTTAGTTTTATTACATTTTTTCTTAATTTAGCTTAACAAAGCTACGGAGCTACCGCTACAGCAGGTTAGCTCGAGAGCTTGAATTAAACTAATTTAACTAACGTGTAGGTTTCTGTGTGCTACTTGTGTTAGCTGAGCTAACGGCTCAGAGCTAACGGAGCAGCTGCTGTCAGACTCTCTTTGTCCGCTGGAGCTTTTTCAGTCACTAGAAGCACATTCACGCTGTTTGGAAAGGTTTCTGCGTGCTACCCGTTTGTAACATTAGCTACGCTAGTTGCTCAGAGAGGCTAACTCTCCGGTGTCTGAGGGGGAGCGTCAGGCTAACGGCTACGTAGCAGGCTACAGTCTGCAGAGTGGACGTCGGTTTTATGGATCAGGAGTTGGTTGGTGCCGGTTTCAACCAGCAGAGGGCGCTTTGTGTTTCATAGTAAAATATGTAACCAACACTAGTAAATACCCAGATACAGACAGAGGAAGACGTGCTTTTGGGGATTTATTTACTGTTTAAAGTTAAATAGTTTAACCTAACACGTAGTTATTTCCTTATATTTAATAATTGCTGGAGGGAAACCTGGAGACGTCTCAGGTGATTTCCTCTCCACAGGTGTGATTGTGTAGGGGGTGGTGAGGTTGATATCCTGCCCTGTCTCAGCTTCTATTTATCATCTCAGGTGCGTTGAAGTGCCACAGCATGTGATGGAGGATGACTCATATGTATTGACAATGGCCATTTGTAAATCACAGCGAGCGCGGGGTCGCAGCCTAATCTGTTCTCTCACTTTATATAAGAGGAAGATAATGCGATAGAACTTTTCTAAACTCGCAACCTTTTATCGCCGACCCCCCCTCACCTGTCCAAATCAGTCTTATTGTTTTTGTGCTCGTACCTGGCCCCTCCACAGACATGGCAGCCATGTCCTGTTATTCACTGTCTTCAGCCATCAGCCTTTTCCAATCTCACCATCAGGGAAGTCACAGCTCTTTGTACAAGTGCCTTCAGTAATTGAATTTGCTGCAGAAATAGCGGCCTGGAAAATTTCATTTTCGCTCCCCTGGCGGACGTGTGTGTGTGTGTGTGTGTGTGTGTGTGTGTGTGTGTGTGTGTGTGTGTGTGTGTGTGTGTGTGTGTGAGAGTGTGTGTGTGTGTGTGTGTGTGTGTGTGTGTGTGAGTGTGTGTGTGTGTGTGTGTGTGTGTGAGTGTGTGAGAGTGTGTGTGTGAGTGTATGTGTGTGTGTGTGTGTGAGTGTGTGTGTGTGTGTGTGTGTGTGTGTGTGTGTGTGTGAGTGTGTGTGTGTGTGTGTGTGTGTGTGTGTGAGTGTGAGTGTGTGTGTGTGAGTGTGTGTGTGAGTGTGAGTGTGTGGAGTGTGTGTGTGTGTGTGTGAGTGTGTGTGTGTGTGTGTGGTGTGTGTGAGTGAGTGTGTGAGTGTGAGTGTGTGTGTGTGAGTGTGTGTGAGTGTGTGTGTGAGTGAGTGTGTGTGAGTGTGAGAGTGTGAGTGTGAGAGTGTGAGTGTGTGTGTGTGAGTGTGTGTGAGTGTGTGTGTGAGTGAGTGTGTGTGAGTGTGAGAGTGTGAGTGTGTGTGTGAGTGTGTGTGTGTGTGTGAGTGTGTGTGTGAGTGTGAGTGAGTGTGTGTGTATGTGTGTGTGAGTGAGTGTGAGTGTGAGTGAGTGTGTGTGTGTGTGTGTGTGAGTGTGTGTGTATGAGTGTGAGTGTGTGTGTGTGAGTGTGTGTGAGTGTGTGTGTGTGAGTGTGTGTGTATGAGTGTGAGTGAGTGTGTCTGAGTGTGTTTGAGTGTGTGTGAGTGTGTGTGAGAGTGTGTGTGAGTGTGAGGCACATCCCCTCCTTCCTAACCGATCTGCTCTCTCCTCCATTTCCCAGTCTCGATGCTTTCCCACAGACAGCCGTCCCACTCCATTTTGGACTCTGCACCAACAGACTCACCTGCCCCCTCTTCATCCCTCCTCCGCCGCTGTCAACCCCTCCGTCCTCGCAGCCTCTCAACCAACACGAGAGCGCTGATATTCTGCTAAACCCGGGATTATGTTCAATGATATCCTATATTTTTCTTACAGTCAACAAATCCCACGAGAAGCCCCGAACCAACAATGAAATGAACCATTTTCAGAGGATTTGCTGCTTTTCTTTTTGTCTTATAAGACAGTAAACTGAATATTTGGAGTTTTTGAGTTGTAAGTCAGACAAGACAAAACATTTACTGACATTTTATGGAACAAACGATTCATTAATTACCAGATGAATCCGTAGATTGACTGATCATGGAAATAAGTTGTAGTTCTAGTTTTAAGGGAACGTATTAAAAATAAAGACAGTTGCAGTTTCTGCAAAACTTGAATCAACTAAATGATTGTTCAGGGTTCAGGAAAGATGGTCTTTGTTAATTGACCCTTCCTAAGCCCCGCCCCTTTCTCAACCAACTTCCTCCTTTCAGGTACTTAAATATGCTATATGCTAGGCTAATCTATGTAGAAAAGACAACCATATTTTGGAGATATAGATATAAATAATTATATATATTTACACTAACTTGAGCAAAACACTAGCTAATAAGCTAATTATTATTTTCATCTCATATTTTGTCTGTCAGACCCACAAATGAGCAGGTTTTAACATAAACCTCGAAATTCCTACAGACGATCAGAAACTGAATTTCATCAGGAAATATTTGTTGCTTCATTTAAAGTCATTCAGCCATCAGCCTTCGTCTGCCTTTGTTTCTGGTGTTTTAAATGTTCATTTATAAGGTTCCCTGTTCAGTTGTAAAGTCATTTTACTACATTTTAGTTGCTGAAAGTTGTGATAATACTGTTTATTGTAATATCTGATTGATACTGACACATCCCTACTGTGTAATTTTGAACGGGAACCCGCGAACCTCGCAACTGTCCCCCATCTGCCTCTCATTCCTCTCCCTGTCCTCATTACTGGTGATCTCCAAAATCCTGACTACCACCACCACCAGTACCAGTCAGCAGAGCTCTGCTGCAGAGGCGGGGGGGGGGTGCAGGAGGGGTGGACTCCTGGGCTTGTCACGGTGGCAATTTTCTCCTAAATACCTTCCACAAATAATGGTTTTCAGAATGAGCATTAACAGGGTTGATTACACGAAATGGCCCTTTTAATTTACAGCGGGCTTCTATTGATCACAGGAGTGCAGATTAAAGCGTTCAATGAAGCCAGTGATGAGGTATTAACCAGCTGGAGCCCCCCGGGGGCCTGAGGGGATCGGGGGAAGGCTGGCCGGGGCTCTGCCTGTGTACAGTTATTCCCCTGTAATGAAGTGCCTCTATGCAGCGGCATGGAGCCCCGGCAGGAAAAATAGATTGAAGATGATGAGCTCTTCAAAGTCATTTCTTGCTCTCTCATTCCACCTCATGCCCGGTGTCTCCTGTCCTACCGTTCCCGCTCCCGAAAATACCTCGGATTTACTTAGCCGGCTGGACCGATGCAATTTTTATGACCTTATTGCTTTTTTACCATGGTAATAGTTTTGAATCAATTTATCAATCTGCAGCAGCCATCAGGCATGTTGCCCTCAAAGATCAAGTCCAGGTCATTCCATCATTGCACTCCGGAGCACTGAGATGGAAAGGCAGGAGGAAAAAAATACACCCCCCCTGCTCCTGCACCTCCTCCACCTCCTCCACCAACGTACCCCATCACTGCCACGGGCCATATGAGAATGCTCCTCAAACAGCTTAGCAAACATGCTCTCACCAGTTTAACCCCTCATCCAAAACCCCCACCATCACGCTGTCTTTAAGAGCCCAGTGCAGGGATTTCTTATTATCTATCGCCTTGTGATGGAGAAGTGAGGGGGGGGGATAGAGAGGCACCGCCACAATAAGAGCCTCTCCAGTTTCAAAAGTGTGTGTGTGCCAAAAGAGCAGCTCTCTTAATCTGTGCTCTGGCATGAATGTGCCCTCCTAATCAAATGCTACCGCTTTAAATAAATTCACATAAATCTGGAGAAACGCTCCTCCGAGTTTGTTTTATATTTTCTCAGATTGATTTCCTGTTTAACTCAAATCGATAACGGATTGAGGAGGACAATTTCTTCTTGCAGGGATTAATATGTTTAAATGAGCGTCGCGGCTCTACTGTCCTTTGTTTGGCTTCGGCAAATGTCAATTAATGCTCCATATCCTCGGTGAGATCAGGCCTGAGAGCTTTCATTCAATTAGGCTGAATTATCTGAGGCTACCGTACGACACATAATGCCACATCAGTAATGTGATAATGCTTCACATAACTGCACAGATACCGAGCTGCAGTGTGAAATATTCAACATTATATCCTTAAATCATTATTTTTAGATGCTAATTTCACTGTTGAAGCAGCTTGTCTGAAACTTCAAATGTTGAAGCTGGACGTAAACATGGAGGTCGAAATTAGGTATTTTAAATCTCCTCGTTTAAACGTTCAATATGTAATTTCTGCCACTAGGGGGTCTCTCACATCATAATAACAAAATATGAAGTGTGATGAGGTGGTGAAGCAGCGTGGGATCATGGGAGTTGTTGTCTTCACCACCATTGGCGTCATTGCAGTCAGCTTCTCCCGGTTAGGATTCCTTCAGTGTTCATGGTTCAGGAGGTTTCTACCGGGAGCCCAATGATCCACAGAGGTCTCCTCCTCTCCAACACAAACAGACCCGCTGATTAAAACCACTAAACACACTGAATAAAGCAGTTCCACCTTAAACACACTGAATAAAGCAGTTCCACCTTAACAATCACTGCTTCTCCCACGCTGTTGGACAGACAAAGGACGTCCCGGAGGGGCTGCGAGCCGAGCTGCTGCTAACGTTAGCTCAGCTTGTTTCTCTGATAACTTAAGATCCAGACGTCCGATGACTAAAATCCTTCATCCGGTTCAAATCTAGAGTTAAAAAGCACCAAGATCTAAACAGTGGATAGTAAAAATGTGGCTTCTGATTATTGATTATTGATTGAATCAGCTACATATAGAACATAACTCTAGACGCTGTTTAATGATTATAGATTATTGATTTGAGTTCTTGTTGTTGAGCTGGAGCAGCTCTCACTTGCTCATTCAATGGGCTTCATCTTCTCTCCGTATACATCCTGTTCTGGTTCCTCACCTTCACAATGCGTTTTGAACAGTCTCCGCCATTTTAATGAGGAAATGTTAAATATTATGGCTTTAATGTCCCGAAATACTGAGGTTGGAAGGTTTTTGGCTTGGTGTTAATTCGACTCTAAATCCATCCTTTTTATTCGGGATATCCAACCTGAGGACACCAAACCACAATATATGTCATCTGTTAAGCATTTTATTCAACAGCATAAAAAAGAAAAAGCTCACACTTTCCTGGTTAAAGTGGAGAAAAAGATTAAAGCAAAACTTCAATCAAAAGCCACAATATTTATGGAGAGACTGATGCTGTTTTTTTCTTCAATTAATTACATTTATCTCATTATTTAATTCTACTTGTCAACAGGATCATCTCCTCTGTGGTTGTGTGTTGAGCTGATGTGATAAAATTATTCAAGACTAAAGAGGATATTTGGTTTGAGCTTATTTGCTGTTTCGCTGTCTGAAAAGTCAAAGGATCAATAAAGTTATTACAACTCATCCTGATCCTGATCATCATCCTGTTTCAGTCTGGGCTCCAAAATCCCTATAATGATAGAATTTAGGTAACATTTGATTAATAAAAGTACAATTTGCATTAAAAAAAATAAGAATTACTTTTACAAAAGGAGCAGATTAGTTTGAATATATTTTGTGTTTAACTGTACACTCACAATCCTCTTGGTGGTCTTTGTGGTTCACACTTCAGGTCAGCTTTACATCGGTTCTCTGTCCTGCAGGAGATCTCATCCTGTGGTTTTATTTAGTCTGGAATATTTCCACTCTGGGCCTGTTATTCCCACATGGATCCTTGTCCTGAACTGGAGGGAGGGGGGTTGGTGTGATGCTACAGTAACAGAGGACAGACACCAGCAGCCCCCTGTGGTCAGGGGTTGGAGGGTTGTAGGAGGGGGGGCTACCAGCCTGCAGCTGAAGCCAGAGAAGGTTTATTAAATTACTTTAAAGCTTTATGTCATGATCAATAGCAATGTGTTTATTTTGCTGTTATTCATTAGAGATTCAGAGAGCCTTTAAGAGGCTCGTTAGGGTGAGATGTGTGCGGGGATTCACAGATGGATGTCTTCTCTCTGCCGGAGCAAAAAGGAGACGCTTTCACAGGACACTAAATATAGAGCCTCTGTATGCAGCCTGGGTGGTGGACGGACCCCCCACCGGTCTGGTTTTTGTTGTTTTTAGCCGTGCTAGCAGTGCGGCTCTATGGATGTTGCCCCCACTATTGGAGGAAATTCTGCACATTCATCTCTCTCAGAGGATGATTCCCACTTATTTAAATGAACTGTGATTAAAGGAACGCCACGATGAGATTCACATTTAGGCCTTTTAGTCAAATATTTCAACAAGTATTACTAGCATGCTAACGTTAGCATTTAGCTTAAAGATCCCATGAAACAGAAAGCAGAGTGCTGTTTACATGTTACGTACAACTGTTATTGTATTTCATGAATCTCTAAAATACCATTAAAAATACCTAGCTTTAAGCTGTAGCCGTTTCCTACTGAACATTTTACAGTTGAAAAGCTGCTCAAATGGTCACCGATGAAAAGTTGTCCCAAACAGACAACAACAATTCGCTATAAGCTCAATAATGTGGTTGTGTAAAACAACAACAAACCAAATACAGAAGTGTACATTAACTTTGAACGTAGCGCTGGTGCTGCTGTCGACGTAGAGGACTTCCTGGCTGCAGAATCGTCCAATAAGAACGGAGCTGCGCTGTGACCTCGTGCAGCAGAGACCCTCTTTGTTTGATATGGACCGGACGAAGTTCGGTATCAAAGGTGGCCAGATATGATAACAGCAGCCTGATGTACCCCCCCGCTCATCCCCTGCTAATATATTGAAATACTATGCAACATGCTTAAGTAATAGATGAGCCCAATCACAGTCGGGGCGTATGATTGATTATTTGATGACACTTTCTGGTAGTTTTTAACTCATCCTTTCCCAGTGACCGTGGGTGTGTGTATGGGGGGGCTCGTGGGTATTGAACATGGAGCACAGTAATGGGTTCATGGGGCCATATGTGATGAATATTTAAAATGTAACTTACATGCAAGGGCACAGACTAAATTATTAGTTTAGGATCACTCAGAGCTGAGACGACGAGTCCATAAACAAATCCATTTCTCTCTGTCAGGTTGATTTTTACATGATGATTGTTTGTACTTCTGACTGTAAATCACTCACAGCAAATATAATGAATAATACATTATCCTGGTTTACATGATGAACAAAACCTAATCTGAACGACAGGTTCCCAAACTGGGGGTTCGGATTCCTACAAAGGGTCACAAGATGAATCTGAGGGGAAATAAAATGTCTGCTGCACAAAATCTGGTTATTTTTAGACTTTACTGCAGTGGCGGCCGGTCAGACGTCCACCAGAAAGCTTCATTCAGAGTCAGGCTCAGTAACTTATAAAATATTTGATTTTATGAGGTTTGAGGTTTTATATAAAAAATTCACTGCCACTAGATGTCGCACCAGAGCCCCAACATCTCAGACCCAAACAATGGGACCTACAGTCCACCAGACTCCATTCACCAACCAGCAGTTTGACCAGATAATCGTACAACAAACTTCACTCTGGAGAGAAACTTACTAAAACCGTCTTTGTGAAATTTGCTGAAATTCCACCAGGCACGACTTTATGACGTCATGTCTGACTTCTTAAGATTTGAAGACATCTTCAAAAAAGCTTCCTCCTGATCTTCCCTCCATCTAAAACAAGTAAATGAGTGTAAAAAGGACCAATAAAACAACAGGATCAATGAGCGTTTGGCTGAGCTGAGCTAACGTTAGCAGCAGCTCGGCTCGCAGCCCCTCCGGGACGTCCTTTGTCTGTCCAACAGCGTGGGAGAAGCAATGATTGTTAAGGTGGAACTGCTTTATTCAGTGTGTTTAAGATGGAACTGCTTTATTCAGTGTGTTTAGTGGTTTTAATCAGCGGGTCTGTTTGTGTTGGAGAGGAGGAGACCTCTGTGGATCATTGGGCTCCCGGTAGAAACCTCCTGAACCATGAACACTGAAGGAATCCTAACCGGGAGAAGCTGTCTGCAATGACGCCAATGGTGGTGAAGACAACAACTCCCATGATCCCACGCTGCTTCACCATCTCATTACACAAACAATTACAAATTTCTCTGAGTTTGAACATTGTTGGAAACATTTGGGATAATGTAAGAACACAAATCAACTACATATAGAACATAGAGCCAGAGTTTATACACTGTTTAATGAGGAAATGTTACAGATTAAAAATTTAATTTGAGTTCTTGTTGTTTAGCTGGAGCAGCTCTCATATGCTCTCCCTGGGCTTCATCTTCTCTCCATCCCAAGAACACAACTCAACATAGGTCTAGTGTTTATAGACATGTAAATGCAGAAACGTTACATATTATAGCTTTACGTGAAAACTCTTTAGTCACAAATCAAGTCCATACTAAGACCATAACCTGTGATAAACAGTCACACCTAGACATTGCTTCATTTGAAGAGG
The DNA here is from genome assembly GCF_905237075.1 of Dicentrarchus labrax. Lineage (NCBI taxonomy): Eukaryota > Metazoa > Chordata > Actinopteri > Moronidae > Dicentrarchus > Dicentrarchus labrax. The sequence continues at coordinate 36,167,203 of NW_026136719.1, forward strand.
TCACGAGCCAAAAAGGTTGCTGTAATGATCTGTCTTTCACAAAGAGGTCATTTCCTTGAATGCCACAGCAGTAAATAGAGAATAATGAAAGCATGAGGTCTTTGGGATTAAACAGCCAATCAGGAGCCGGCGTCCAGAGTCCTCCGGCTGCCCTGACCTACAACATTCCCAGAAAGAGGCTCTGTATTCTGGCCAATATTGGACTAATCCCCCCTCTATCTCCCTGCTCCTGGAGGTCAGCCTTAAAAAAAGCATTAAGCAAACAGCTAATGGAATTAAGGCTATAATAATATAGGGATATAGTGAGACAATTCTATTAACAAGATATAAATCATGTTGAGTGTGAGGTAAGTGTTTTTTAATTGATTGATGGAAACGGCGATCCATAGGTTTTCTGGAGACTAACAGCCATTTACTGTCTCCTGCAGAGTAAAAGAGGCAAAAAGGGAGAGATAAGAAAATTACGCCGGGCTGAGGAATAAATTATTCAGAAAAGATAATCATTTTGTGCTGACATTACTAATGTGAAGAAGCATTTAATCTCCCTCCTGTGGGACGGGGACCCGGGTGAAGGTTTTTATAAAGATTAAAACTGCAGCCAGAACGCCACGCTCTTATTACCCACACTGCTGTCCTCTAATCAAGGGGAAGAGAGGCTCTGCAGTGCATTCTGGGATTCTCAGAAACATATTCATTGGCACACACATGTTGGTGTACACAAACACTCATTAATATTGAACATTTACTGTATGTGTAACTAAAGGCAACAGCGTGAGCAGAATATATTTTAAAACTCAATACAAAAAGAGATATTACACAAAAATAGGAAAACCATAAAAAGTAGCTTAAAGGGAACTTTATCTGAATTCCATTCTACAACCTTCTCCTGTAAATGACAATAAAACAATATTGAATCAAATTAAAAGGCAAAGCACAGTAAAGAATTAGAAAGAATTATACTAAAAAGTTCAACAGACATTACATTTCTGACAGAAAAGACAAAGAAGAACGTAATTATTTTGGTTTGTTAAATATAATTTTTTCCCAAAGTACAAAAATAGACAACATACTGAAAGGAATCATTCTTGAAAATAAGTTTAATGCTCATATATGAAAATGTAGGTAGAAATTTCTTTAATTCACTTATTGTGAGTACAGATTCTCCTGACTTCTCTACACATACATATTAATAAACTTAGAGAGGGTTTGGAAGAACTTCCGTTCATCTAATGTTCAGAATAACAGCTTTTAATATTTCTTTTCATTTAATTCTCAGAGCAGCCAAATAAACTGCTGTCAGACAAATAGTGAAAACACTAAAATACCATCTACAGTTCAAAGTTCTTTCCAGCAGCTCTAAGGCTCACAAATATCCTCATATCTACAGATATCTTCATTTGTTTAATCTGTACAGAAACAGAAATGTAAAAAACCCCACATATTTTCTCATATTTTAATCACGTTATCATTTAATTGCTAATCAATAATTAAAATACACAGAGGAATCGAGAAAACAGGCGTTAGACATGAGATGTCCTCGCTTTGGCTGCATCGTCCACCGCTGTTTACAATTGAGAACCACTGCCATATAGTAAGGGGGGCTTAAAAAGTCCAAATATAACCTGCTATTATAATTCACAATGGACAGAAATGGAATCGGAGGGTTTAAATTATTTTCTGTCATGCCCCCCCAGGGGACAGAAATTTTTTCACGCCCCCCCTCAATTGAAATACTATTGATACAATCACCTGATTATCACAATAGATTAATAAAATGAGCTGAGATAACATCTGCAGCAACTTAAAACAATTTCCAAGTTCAGTTTATTAACTCAATTTGTAACATTTAAACAAGACTGCTCAGTCGGTGTTATTCTCAAAACAGAGAAAAAAGTGCAAATGATTGACTGGGATGTGCATTTTTATAGACTTAACTTGGTAACATTCAAAACTGTTTTAAACTGTAAACATTGGTCACTTGTCAGCTTCATCAGCTTATTCCTTTTCAAAAAGGTATATGACTTTTTAACATTTGGGGTTTTTTTGTACAAAATTTGCAACAATATTGGTTATATTCAACGTTTGTCTGTTAGATGTTCTGTGAGTTGTTCTTGGAGGTCGTCTGAAATGTCAAATATACGTCTCCCGATCGTGTCATTGGACAGAGGGACAGTATTCAGTGTCTCTTTTCTCACCTATGATTGTGACCATGTCCAATGCTGCCAGAGTATTAGCTCCTCTGCTGTTGTGTGATGGTTTTTTGCACCTTGCGATGTGGCGGTGTTTGTACGAGGCTAACGGTGCGTTTTTATTTACTGATGCTGCGCTCACTGAATGACCGGCCTGTTGGAGATACTCATCGAAAACTGTACTGAAACTGAAAAAAGTCCAGTGGCTTATTGACATAAGTGGGTGTAAGGTCTCCAGGTGCCGTCTTAATTTGTTTGGTTTCATGCTGTCCGCTGCCAGAGTTTTTAAACATAAAACACACACAGGTCTTTCCTCATTTCCGACCATATTCACGGTAAACCCAGGGCTATGTAGGCTTCGTCATATTTCCTGGTCTTAATAGGTTTATGCCGGTTACCGTCACTTGCTGTTCTTGCCTCCTCTGTTTTTCTTTTTACTCCTGTCAGAAACTTCTCCATCTCTCCTCCTCCGTCCGACACCTCACTGCCGGTGGGGCGCGCCCCACTATTTGAGAAGTACTGGGCTAATGAGAGTTTAGATAGTGAAGTTACCTTTAAATAAGATTGATTAGACAACAATTTGTTACACTATTTTTGTAATATACGAGTGTTAATATCTGAGAGGTTTATTTCATTTAATTTTATTTCTTATTATTATTTTTCATTTGTATCTTGTATTTATTTATTTATTTAATTTCTCCTTTTAGTCTTTTGACTTAAAATTGTCTGTTTGAAATGTTGTGTATACCACCTGTGTCTCAGTGTAGTCTGTAACTGTACACTGTACACACGTGTTTTGAGTAAAATGTCAATAAACATATTGTTAAAAAAAACAAAAAACTGTACATTTCTAATGCCGGACAAGGTTGAGTTCAAAGTTTAGATCTTAAATAATAATATAAACTTTAAAAACTTAATTTAGTTCTGACACCCCTTAAAATCAAGAAGGCCCCATGACCCCCAGTGAAGCTTTGGTGACCCCCAGGTTGGGAACCACTGGCTCAGAGGAACCCAGAGGAACCCAGATCAATGGTTTCTGAGTGTTCACACAAGTTTTGAAGAGTGTTTCCTGAAGACACTTATTGAGGCCTAAGGAGCTGATGAAGGTCTGAGATTGCAGAACTCTGAGGTTGCACAAACCTTTGCACAATCATGTTTTAATTTTTGTTCTGTATATTTAATAAAAGTAATAAATGTCTGAATGTTTGCTGTACATGTCGTGTTTTATGTTCCAGACTTCGGCCTACACCCGCACTGTACTGGTTCCTGTAACGTTACAGATGTCCGTCACTGTTCTGGACGCCTGCAGACGAATTAACGGTTGAGAACCATAGAAAAGAGGAACAAACTGACACATTATGAGAGTTACAAACTAAGATGACAAACGGGCGGTTGAGCAGGAAGTTAACAAGAGCGTGATGGTCGGCCGCCGTTATCTCCCCCTCGTGTTTATTACAGCCGGGCTCTTGTTGGGGCTCGGCGTGGCGCTGACAGTGATCGACAGCTCCTATTAAGAGGCTCTCCGGCCAGCAGCTGGCAGGAGCAGATACATTAAATAAAACTCTTATTACTTTTCATTGGCTCGGCCATAAAATATGACCACTCAATAGTTGCTGCCTTCAGATGCAGTTTGATACAAGATTTTAATTTGAGAGACTGCTCCGTAGCGCCGCTGCTATTGACAGCGGGCTTTGTTTGGGGGCAGTAATGATGGTGTACATGTGTGAGTATTGATGGTCTGTCTGCTCGGGGCTTTGTTTGCCTGTTATATATGTCTCTGCTTGTCAGGCCCCGACCGGGATGTTATCAGACCTTCCTCACATCTCCTCCTCCCGTCTCCTCTCACCCCTGTCTGCTTATCAGAGCACGTCTTAATGTGGCCACCAACTGCGCTCATACGGCGACCAGAGCATCGACGCTGCTGCTGTTAGCGTCTGAAAGCGCTATGAAACAGGAAGTGCTGTTTGCTTCCTCTAAAGGAAGGATTGGTCTCTACAGCAGCCAATAGCAGTTAGGGCTATGAGCTAGCATTAGTGTCTTCCAGTGACCGGGGCCGGACAAAGGACCGAACACAACCTCTTAGACTGCCCGGGAATCCAGTACCAAGGTGGTTTTCCTCCCGGGGCTGAGGCAGTTAGCTTAGCTGCATGGCTGACCGAGCTAACAGCAGTTAGCAGTTGGCTACTGATCAATCTGTCCCTCCAGGATTTCACCGGATTTTTGGGGCCTAACATTATTTCACAGCAGCTTTAAAATAATAATTGCAATTAATTTGTGATGTTTTCAGGCATTTTTTTTGATATAATGAAATTGGAGGAGAAAGTGAAAATTGCAAAAGCAATTATGTTTTGTTTTGTATAATTCATTAAAAATCGAAGGCAACTTGTATCAGTAAGAATAAAATCACTTGTAGTTTGGTGATGTTTTGCGTGGGGCACTGCTCTGGTTGGACAGTTTTTGCAGGTCGTGTAGAATCACAGTGATTGATGATCGATTGATGATTGATTGATGATTAACAGGGTTGAGTTTGGACTGTAGTAACGATACTAAGGATTCAACACATTATGATTTTCTTACAATTTTGTTTTAACAAAATGAGATTGAAGACTGAAAAAAAACAAACAAAATGTACAAAACATTTGTTCTATTTTTGTTTTGTGATATTTTATTGATTTCTTTGTTTTTTTAAACCCACGACAGCGTAAACGTAAACTGAGGGATATAAAGTGACTGTAATAAATACAGATACTGTACTGGTTGCATAAACAAAGATAAAGAACAGATTTTATGCATATGATGGTTTGTTCTATATACTTTGACAAAAATTTAAAAAGCACAAACTACAGCAAATATGATAATTACTAATATTTATCATACAACTATTACTACAAATAATTTTACACACACACACACACACACACACACATATATATATACAGTATATACTGATTGATTGATTATTGGATGCAGGAAAAGAAAAAAAAGAAGCCAAAGATTAACAGTTTAAAGTGAAAACACTGAATTCCAACTTGGTCCTAAACACAAAGAAACAAAACATTCAACATTAAAAACTACAAACAAACATCCTGAAATCCACAAAATATAAAATACAAACAGGAACAACGAAAATAACGTTGATAAAATTGATCAACCTGTTCCCCTGTTCTATGAGCCAATCTCATATTTAAAGACTTTTTATATATATATATATATTTATATAATCTCCCGTGACTAATATTTCAATACTAAAATATACTGTAAAACATTCCTGTTTGATAAACTATTACCCACAATGCAATTTAAACCACAGTATTTTACTGTGCTGAATAAATGTGGTATTAGTCGAGGAGGTTTTACAGTGATGTGATGTGTTTAGCATTGTTAGCATTTAGCTGGAAGCCATGTTGTTCCCGTGGCTGCAGACTTTTACTGTTCTTCCATTTAAACTCTTAATTACGGCTCTTTTTACGTCCCCTGCTGTTTCTTTTATACCTCGCCTTTATGTCTCTTTATGTCCCGTGTGAAGCACTTTGAGTTGCCCGTTATTGGAAGGTGCCGCGCAGATAAACTCGCCTTACAAGATAAGACGTTGTGTCTGCAGCCGCCGCGGTCACACAACAATAGAAAGACGCATATTACAGCTGATATCTCTCCATCCAGCCGCCGAATGGGCCCTGAACACTCATCTAATGATGATGTATTGGAAACAGGACCGTCCAATAACGCCGCGCCCGGGCCCCGTGTCTCCGTGGTGACGGCGGGACATCTGCATGTTGGCTGGTGGCGAGGGTCCATGTCACGTCTCCGGCTCTGTGTGCTGCATATTAAAAGCTTTATGGAAGCAATTAAATGTGTGCTTAATGGCCAGGAGTTGGCAGAATGATTGTACAATTGAATTAGCAGTTATGATGGCCCACATTACAAGATGAAGTAAATGCAATTACCTCAGGCGTTTTCCCTCTCCTCCTGTCAGCTTCAGCAGCATGATGGGACTTAATTAGCTCTTGTCACATACACTTTCCTCCTGATCTAATTCTCTGACAGCTCAGAGTGGAGCCGGCCCCCTCTGTCTGCCTTCACGTCGATGTTCTCGGGGCCCTTTTATGCCGTGATGCATTGGAGCTGACTCATCCCGATAATAATAATGGCTGCTCTGAGAGTTCGGACCGGCACCGGAAACAAATGCAATTAAGATGTGAGCTGGTTTACAACTTCTGGGACGTCGGAAGTTACAAAAAATATCTGTTCAAATGTGTTAAAGAGCAGTTAAACTGTCAGTTTAACCCTTAAAGATCTCCTCAGTTGTATTGTTCCCATATTTAACAACTGACAGAACATCTATGCATTTTTACATCAGAATCCAATCATTGAGTCTTCCTGCTCTGCCTCAACTCCGCTAACTGCTAATGTAGCTGCTGTTAGCTCACTGCTAATGTAGCTGCTGTTAGCGTGCAACCAAACGGGGCTCAGCAGCCTCCCAGTGAACTGTTAGCCAATAGTTAGTTAGGTTGTGCAGCTAACGTTAGCTGACGTAGCTGATTTCTGTTTCGTGGACTTTAAGATAAAACAGATGAGTCGGTCCCTTTCAGTCACTGGATGCATTCGCTTCAGATCACCCGTTTGATGACCTGTTGAAACGTGTCTTTGAGTTCCCCTTGTTTCAGCAGCAGCGAGTGTCCACAGGTCAAAGGTCGTCATCATCCTCTACTTTGCCTAATTACAGCTGGAGAGCAGCTCTCACCCCGCTGCAGCAGTTCTGAATGGTCCTGATGGGAAAAGCGTGGCGGCAGTTCAAAGTCCTGTTATGGAAATCTTTAATATTTAATACATCGATTAACATTAACAACTCAGGCAGAACTGTTTCAACAGTTCCATTATTATTTGATATCTCTCCATAGAGCGATGATGGGTGGTATAATGAAAGGTGGATCTCTATTTCAACCTTGAAGGGGTTGGGCAGAGTGCCAGTAATGAAGACGTATTAAAGCTTAATGTAGCTTAATGTAGCAGGTGTCATATATATAATGTACAGAAGCTCTTTCTAAAGCATTATATTCATCGCTACTACCTTAAAAGCCACTAAATCTTCTGGGCTAAGTTAGTCTGGCTATGATTCTCTTCCAATTAATCAATAGAAAAATTGTTAACACACCTTAACTGGGATCCATTAGAGTGTCCCTGGGTAATAAATGTTCCCGCGGTGCTCTGAGGAGGGGGGGGCAAACTGCCTGCTGCACTCAGGTTAATGGGCAAAGTTGAGAGAAGTGACCACTAAATCTGCAAGGACACCACATTCACACTGGCCGAGCCTCCATCGCTGGCAAATGACCGCGCCTAAGAGCCTTGGCGCTAATCAATTGTTTCTGCGAGAGAGAGGAGGGAGAGCGGCGGCGCTCCGCAGAGACCCAGCAGAGAACATCAAGTGTGATTCATTTAACCTCCGTTGGAGTCCGTGCATGGCGGCTTCGTACAGGTGGAGATGTTGTATTGATACAAAGACCACTTATCACCGCAGACTGGAGGAAACTGCTGTGATGTATCGGCTCAGGTCTGCGAGCGAGGACCTCCCCGACCTCCTGCCTCCACGCTGCTGACCGCATGTGCTCATAGAACTGGATCTATTTCTTTATTCAGCTGTCAGTTATCAGTCCGATTGTAACAGAAAGGTCCAGAAAGAGCTGCTGCTGAGGAAGGAGAAATATCCACAGATCAACAGGAAGCAGAGAGCTGTTTGTTCCCTCAGTCAGAGACGTATCGCAGGTATTGATCAGAGTTTACAGCAGCCAGTAACAGCTAGCGCTACGAGCTTTTCCTGCTGGGTCCGGCTCCTGGCCTCCCGGGGCTGAGAGATTAGCTGCCCGAGCTAATGGCAGTTAGCGGTTAACGTAACATTAATGTGGCCACGGTCAATAAACAACAGCAAGAAGAATTGACTTGTTTTCCAGAATCTCCTCACCTGTTGCCAGTTGAAGTAGAAAGCGTTTGTGGTACGTAGCTAACACCGTACACTGTGTACTAACAACATCATCAGGTTTATCGGAGTGACGAGCTAAAATACATTTCAGATGTTCCAAGACAACAAAGTTCATTTCCAGGTTTTCCAGGATGTTTTGGGAACTCTGCAAACAATACAAACAGTCCAAAGCCTGTAGAGATCTTTACATCACTGACTGGATCCAGATCCATAAATACTGATTGAACTGATTCAGGTTGGAGCAGTTTTTAAAAAGAAACTAATTTCTTGTGAATGATATTATAATAACTTAAAAATGAGTTCATCATATTAAATAAATGTATAAGCAAGTTCAAAACACTTTGTGAACTTATGTGTGAATATAATTTATTGTTTTTTGTTGTTGTTGTTTACGTTTATTATTTTATTCTCTGATGTCGTTGTGTTACTGCAGCAGCAGGTTTGTATCTTATTTGTTATTAATAAAGAAAAAAAACACCAACATTAAGTTTTATGGAGGTTAGGAGACAAATAATTATTACACTGTAAAACCATAAAAGTTATTTTAACCAAAAAAGTTAGTCAAGAAAACATTATTAATCAAGCAGATTTAGTCATTTCAATTGTATAATTTTATTTGTACTGTGTAAACAAAATACCCAGTAAAATCTATTTAATCAGGAAAGTTTCTGTTACTTCATGAAGAATCTTTTTTAACTTAAATAATTGAGTTTGTGTTACTTAAAGTTTTCAGTGTAATCCATTTCAACTGGTTTTTGAAGTAAATTATTACAGTTTGTATAATTATATAATTATTCATGTTCGGGGGGAGTGACGTCCTGGTTGTCTGGGTTCTGGTTCATACACTGATAATAATAATGAAAATAATAATCCAGTAATGTCACATTTGATGGAGCCGTTCTCTGTAACACAGTTTTGAAGTAAATGTTGTGACTTCTGTACTTTTATTGAAGACTTTGAATGTTTAATGGAGTTTTCTGACTTCATGTTGAATAGAAACGTCTCTTTAGACCGCCAATAATCTGTAAAAAGCTGTTCTTTATGTGTAATATTCTCTGTTGAAGCTGTTTGTGACGCCCGTTGGTGTTTCTGTGACCCAGTACAATCCTCCCTCAGACAAACACTCCTCTTTACCGGCACTCCGGCGGGAGATCCGTCTGCAGACGTCGGCTCAGGACGGACGACGCTCGGGATGAAAGGGATATTCTGGCTGCCGCACACGATGCAGCAAAAATAAACGCCTCGCAGCGAGCTAACGTCAGACTGGCGAGCAGCGGAGGCGTGCTCTGTGCCCAGTGTGTGGAGAGAAAACAGCCTCCTCCGCAGGACGCCCCCGCCGCCCACACATCCAACCATAAACCTCTGTTTCTTTTTCCTCCTGAGCATCCAGAGCCTTACTCATGTTTGCTTTGCAGATCTTTTGATGACAGTGAGTGTTGTTGCTGTCCAAAGTCAGCAAATGATTCCTTCATAATGTCTCATCATACAGTTATTGGTCAGATTCACACAATTATCAAAGTCTCACTTATTCATCTGATTGTTTATTAAAATGTCCAGAAATACTCAGAAATACAGGAGAAACACTGGCTGCAGAAGTTGCCTGAGAATCCTCCTGTTTGGTTTCCTTCAGTATGAACGATTCCACTGATATTTATCTGAGTGCACTGCTAACAGGAGCTGCTAATTGCTACTTTGGCTACTTTTAATGGACTTCATTTAACTAAAACGGAACAAATATAGGCTAACAGAAGTTAACCAACAGCTAACTAACTGTGGTTCAGAAACTAATGAGATCTTAATGTAGTCCTCTAAGGCCAAGTGTGTCTGACATACTGCCTCTGAATATGTTGATATTAAACGTTTAGCACAAAGACACAGAAAACGACCAGAAACAGACAAAAACATGGCGGACTCCACCAAAAGAAGACCCTCTCCCTCTGTAGATAACAAGTCTCATTCTAAGGTAACAAAAACACTGAATAATCACCTAAAAATAAGAATCGTTGTAATAAAAAGGATCCTATCAATATAATATTACAGTTACACACTGGACCTTTAAATTGTAACTAAATGATTAAATTATTGCAGCTAAAAGTTATTATTATTCACAAAAGTGGTTAAAGTGAGTATTAAACTAATGACAGTGTCTTTATGGATCATGTCTGTGTGGAGGTCTGGAGACTCCAGATGAAGTCCCTGCTGTTCCCTGCTGGTCCGGACTGTGGGTCCTGCTGGTCCCTGCTGGTCCGGACTGGACCCTGCTGGTCCGGACTGTGGGTCCTGCTGGTCCCTGATGGTCCGGACTGTGGGGTCCTGTTTGTTCAGGCAGGTATTGGAGAATCAACATGTGTGTGAACCTGCAGCAGAAACTGTCAGAGGATTGAGAGGATCTCAGGTGAGCAGCTGTAGGTTTGTGCAGCTGATGAATGAACCTGATACGGAGGACAAAGAGTGTAAAAAGCAGCACATCTGCAGTCTCATTATGTGGCTGCAGCGAGTGCTCTCTGTTTCTCTCCTGCTCAGTAATACTAATGAGAGCTAACATCTGAATCTATCCCTCAAATGTCTGAATAGGGAAAAAGCATGAACTGTTGCTTTTGGCAGCGGCGGCGGACTCGCCATAACACGCTGTTAGTGCTGTTTCTCCTTTGGCTTTTGATGGCAGCGGGGAATTTATGTGGCAGTGGATCTATCTTACGGACCGGCCCATCTGCCCCGAGCTGCCTCCACTGGCAGCGTCTCCCAAACACTGCAGATTGCTAATGTGGCATTAAACAATAAATGGACGAAACGCCGTTCCTTCAGTAATTCCTTCAAGCCGTCAGAGTCAGCAGCTGCACCGTCCTGCTCTTTTTTTATATCTATAAACCACAAACTGCACGCTGGTTCCACTGTGGAGGCAGCTTTATTTACACAGAACGTTTCATCACAACTGAGCTCAACTGCTAAAGTTTGACATCCTCTTCTTCTCTTACAGACAGTTAGATGTTCATATGGACTCATACTGTCAGTACAAGAGCTTTGATGGAGCCGAGCCCGAATATCTGCTTTAAATAAATAATTTTAAATAGTTTATTACAAGTTAAAGTAAACTATTGTATGTATACTATACTGCAAAAAAACGGAGAACTGGGTCCAGTCTGGTTCAGACAAAGAATACTTTAAATATGATTAGACCGATGGAAGTCGCTGTAGCTGCACATTGTGGTAGCAGAAAAACAACAGAACAGGTGGAGAGTAACACAGAGAAACTATGAATGAAAGTGTAACGTCTACAAACAACCAGCACCAAAGCTTTCAACATTACTGCAAAGCTTGTGATAATATATTGTGATATTGTGGTTTTAGCTGGCTAATGTGCTATTGTGAGCTTCCTTCCTAACGCAGACAAATTGCTACCTAGCTAATGTAGCAAATAAAAAAGTGCAGTTTGTGTTCATGCTTTAGTTTATCAGCTGTTATTGATATTGATCAATAGAATTTGAAATATACACTAAATACAGTCGGTTTACTCACTGATGAGGGCTCACTTAAGTTAAAAAGGTCGGGAACCAGCATACTGATATAACACTCAATAAAAACAGTTGTGTGTAACAGTTTATTCATTGTGTTATTCATTTTAAAGGAAAATCGTGTTTCTTCACTTGTGACCTCGTAATTTGTAAAACAACATTTTCAGAAAGCAAAGAGTCGTTGGATCAATCAGTTAATTGAACCATTATCTGGGGACAGGCCGGCCCAGCAGACAGCAGAACAAGAGTATCTGTGGCGAGCAGACATTTGTTGGAGCCGCCGCTTCATTCTGTCTCCTCCACTGCCACAATTGACTTGTCATGTATTTTCCAGCTAATTAGCTCTTTTAAATCAGGGGTTATGTAAGGCTGGCATTGATAAGAACACAGCGGTAAATTGACCGTGTAATGCTGCCATTCATTCGGGGACAATGACCCCCTGTAGCGATAATCAGGATTAATTAAAGACCGTTAAGGAAGAGTGATGGCGGGGCAGCATGCATGCTGGGTAGATAGCAGGGCTCTCTCTTTAACAGTGCTGTGATTGGTCAGTTGTTGTCAGAGTGTCGGGGGTTAACTGGCGGGGACGAGGGGTGACGCTGCTCTGAAAAGAGGAGGGGAGCGTTCAGACAAAAGGTCGTTAGAAAGTCAAAACCTTTCAGTTTACACACAGCAAGTAAAAGTAAGTGAGGCCAACAAACATTTAGAGACCTGCTTTATTTTTATTTTCATTCAGTCGATGCTTTAGACAAATGTATGGAAGCTCATTTATGTCATATAGATCAAATGCAATCATGATAAGAGAAAAAATATGTAAAAATAACATTTATTAGCTACTTTAATTAACTATATTTTATTTTTGTGATGCCTAAATTTCAACCTTGAATTCTGTATAAATTTGAAAATGAGACTCAGTTGATGCCTTCAGTAACGGTTATGGAAGCTCATTTATGTCAAGCAAATGTCAGGAATGATAAAATTAAAAATAAACAAATTTTTTTTAATGCCTGAAAAAGACACAAGAAGTTTTATTTGTACTCAGTTGATGCTTTAGATAAATGTATGGAAGCTCACTTATGTCAAAAGAAGATTAAATAACATTAGTAAGATACTAAATTGAATTTTAGGGACAAAGGACGTCCCGGAGGGGCTGCGAGCCGAGCTGCTGCTAACGTTAGCTCAGCTTGTTTCTCTGATAACTTAAGATCCAGACTTCCGATGACTAAAATCCTTCATCCGGTTCAAATCTAGAGTTAAAAAGCACCAAGATCTAGGGCGCCCGGTTGGGTCAGTGGGTAGAGCTGGCGACCCATGTGTCGAGGCTAAGTCCTTGCTGCAGCGGCCCAGGGTCCAACCTGCGGCCCTTTGCTGCATGTTATCCCCTCTCTCTGCTCCCCTTTCCTGTCTATCTTCAACTGTATCTATCAAATAAAGGCAATAAAAGGCCAAAAAAATAATATAATAAAAAAAAGCACCAAGATCTAAACAGTGGATGGTAAACAGTCAGTGTATGACAGCTTCTGAATATTGATTATTGATTGAATCAACTACATATAGAACAAAGCTCTAGAGTTTACACACTGTTTAATGATTATAGATTTTATTTGAGTTCTTGTTGTTTAGCTGGAGCAGCTCTCACTTGCTCATTCTCTGGGCTTCATCTTCTCTCCATATACATCCTGCTCAGGTTCCTCACCTTCACTTGTACAGAGCATTCAGGGGTTCACCAACACGTCCCTCTCCGTCAGCCTCTGTCCATTACCCTATGCGTTTTGAACAGTCCCCGAGCAGCACTGTGTGATTACTGGTGGCTCTGCTGGTTTTCTGCCATTAAAATCCAGCTTCTCTAACAAAGTGGAGCTCCCTGTGCAGCTGCTGACAACCATCAGACAGGATCCAGGGCTCTCTCCGGGGAGCTGCGAGCTCTCCTCTCCTGCAAGCACAGAAAGGACTTGTCTCTGTTAATTGTGGTGCGCTCGGGGTGACAGGTAATGGGGCTGTGGAGGAGGTGAGGCAGGGGGAGATTGGGGCCCTGCTCTGCTGCAGCCTCCACTCTCCTCCACTCCGTCTATACAGGCTGGCGGCATAATTCACTGACCATTAGCCTGGAGATTTGTTATTGCTCACTTTTAAAGGCACTGACAGAAGGCATTTCAGCCGCCGGACGGCTCCTCCGCCGGGAATTACAATGAAGGATTTTGCTTCTGCCGCTCCATTCCCGAATCCTTCCTGGAAGTCACTGCAGCCGCTCGCTCGCCTCAGCATTCAAAACATCATCTTCACTTCTCCTTCACGTGCAGGGACCAGGAGGCTGGAAATTGGCTGAGGGGATTCCCAGTCATGGAGCTTCTGATTTGTCAATCACTTTTCAATTAGCAAATGAGCTCCAAAGAACCAAGGTAGCTCCTGGTCAGAATGAGTTCAATCACCGGCTGGAAGAGCTGAGGTAGGACGGAGGAGAGCTGAGCCAGCAGGAATTATCCTCCCCTTCACACACAGCAATGAAATTAACTGAATATAATATAATTACCACTATGCAATTGATCAAATGGTCAGATTCTTAATGCGGGGCCACCGAAAGGCCGATAATTGACTTAATCCTGACGGGGACGAGAGAGCAAACATTGTAAAACAGAGCAGAATGAAATGTAACAAATAAAATAAAGCTGCAAGCAGTGATGATCAAACCCTTGCAGTGCGAGTGTGTCGGGGCATACTGCGGTTGCGTCGTGTAGACGACACTGTGAAATGTCAATTAAATCAGATGATTATGCTACACAAGCTTTACTTCCTGTTTCCAATAGCTATGAAATATGACTCAAATGAGTCCCGCCCTGAACACATCTACCAATATTCAAACGTGAAGTTTGGAGCAGGTTGGACAAAGTACACTGATGTTAGAACAACTTCCTGTTTCAAATTTTTTTTAACACCACGGACGCTCTTTGATGAAAATCCAAGATTTCTTTTACAACTTTTCATCGTGCACTTCTTTAGAGTTTACTCAGCAATTTTGAAGTTTATCCTATCAATTCTCTAGAAAGACTTTATTAAAATACAACTGGCCGACTTCCTGTTGGGTTTGGGAAATAGGACCAAGAGACTTTTTGGCTTTTCAGGTAATAATACATACGTGTACCAATTTTCATACATGTTGGTCGTACGTGTCTTGGGGGCTGATAGAAAAATAATTCTTGCATTCCAGTAAATATTAAACAATAAAATACATAAGCAGGATCTCTGTGGTCAAACATTCTTTATTCATTTATAGATACTTTTGTGTTTTTAAATCTATTAAACACAACAGACCAATCCTGGTTCGTAGGTGGAAGTAAACATCATCACTGCGGCATCTCACTTGTTAACCGCTGTCAGCGTGCCAACGAGGGCGTTGATGTTTCCTCCTCTGATAACGACCGATATGAACGAGAGAAAGTCTGTATCCGCCGGCGTCTCATTTAATAGAAGTTTCAATGATCAGCACAAAGGACGTCACAGGCAGCACGGTTCTGCTAACAAACGAACAGTGTTAGCAACATAAATCTGTTGGTCTTCCATCGCAGACAATGAATTCGTCCAGCTGCCATTGTTGGACCGCAGAGGTCAGCAGAAATGAGGGAACCTACAGCGTCTTTATTAGAAGGCCACTGATCAAGCAGCAGTTGGAGTGAGGGTGTGTTCTCTTCCTCCTTTATAAGATCCCTCTGGTGACTGTACCAGATGTACCTGTTCAACCAGAAGGAATTGATCGTCTAACTAATCTCGTTGACGTAGCATCGCGGCTTTGATCGAAACGCCCGGCGACTCTCCTCCATCACGGGTGTTTGATCTCTCCTCCTCAGGTAGGAATGGGAAATGAAGTGATCTGTTTTTTTTCCCTCCCTCCTCTGTCAGCAGCTTTGACCTCCCCCCCTTCGACGTGACAGCGGCCGCTGAAGGACGTCCCGATCGGCTGACGCTGCACTTCCTGCCTGCCGTCAGCGCGCTGGTGGCTGCCAAGGTGTGAGAGGTCCGGCTGCAGCGCGGGCACTTGATGAAGCAGAGGAATCGATGGAGCGAGGAATGATGAAGAAATGAGAGGCGGAGACGGACAGGCCGCAAAAATGAGTGTGGCACATTTTGTGGTGGGGGGTGAAACTTCAAAATAAAATGCAGAGGAGGGAGGAGGTAATCAATAACTGAGATGAAACAGGCATCCAAACATAGGTTGGTTAATGATTTTCATGTTGAAATAAATGTGAATGAAATCCTAATTAAACCATCTAACAAGCTTCCTGTTCGTTTACCTGCTGTTATCCTGAATATTTAACAGAAAATATGAAACCGGCTGAGGGTTCTCAGTCAGAACAACAATAAGCAGACAGGACAATGATTGATGAACAAGTGGAATCCTAAACTGCTCTTTGGTTTCTCGCCAGACAGTCGAGGTTTATTTGTCTTCATATCGGGGCGAGTCTGTGTTTATATTCGGCCTCTGGAGGAACCACATGTCCTGAGAAATGACCCAGCCCACCAGGAAGAGCGCAAATATGAAGTTCTGCTCATCTTAAAGTCGTTCGGTGGGAACAGTGAGAGAACAGTCCTCCCTCTGATTGTGAGATTGAGGGGATTTTAAGAGAATATTCGCCCTTTAATCTGGTTTACTGCAGAGGTACGAGCCTAAAATTAACAGATTTTAATGTCAATGGAGTTTGCTTGATCAGGGCTATACTAACTTATGCTAACTTAGGTCATAGTAAGTAAGTAAGTAAAACAGACAGCTGAAATCAATAATATTTTCAGCTCTTACCAGGTAGTCCACCATTATTTTATATTTTCAACTCTTGCGATTGAGGCACCGACATGCTCAACTAACCAGAGGTTAGGTAACATCACGCTGCCGTAAAGTGGCATCAAAGTCGCTTAATGAGCTCAGTATTGGACCTGATACTGGTATCAGTAGTAGTTTGTGTTGTGTGTGTATATGTAGTGTAATAACGTGATTAGTGCGACTCATGCTAAGGTTAAACATTGTTAGTTACAGTCAGATTGGCACCAAATCTGGGTGATGTAAAATATTACATTTTATAGTTTGGAACTACTATTTTACAGCTAATTTTTGTCCATTTACATTATAGATGTCATGAATGTTGACTTTAATTTCACTTCATTAGATGTATATTTAAAGAGTTCCTCCAACCTAAAACACAGCTGTTAGCTCAGCTACAACGCAATAAATAATATTAACATATATGTAGCTGTTTGTATTGTTAAGTTCCACATTCAGATTTTGTGTCTTCAACTTCTTTAAAAAACCTAAATCTGATATAGAAAGTGTAATAGTGTCCCCACACTGTCCGATCAATACTGAAGGCTGAATATGAGAACAATAAAACCTTTCTAACAACCAGCAGACACAGATTCAATATTTAATGAGCGGAGGTGAAACATCACAACAGTAGGAGCTCCTGCAGTCTGCAGCCGCTCCACCGTTTCCAGGCAAATTGATTTATTTCACATTATTAATGAACTTTGCTGCAGTTCCACTTGTCAGGCTCGGCCTGCGAGGGTCAATAACGAGAGGAAACTTGATGTTAGTGGATCCGGCTTAAGTGATTCTGTCGCGCTAACGATTCAATATATCAGGACAAATGTCAGCTGCTTGTAATATGTTGATTCTCGGGGCCTGATCTGCATAAGCACTGCGTCCACCGGGGGTCTCTGCTGGGGGAGGATGGACAATGACAGCCTGGAAATTCTTCTCAATAAATATTTGATGTGGAGGTAAAGACATGAGAGCAGAGTGAAAACGCTCCTCACTGAATAAACCAACACTGGAGACTGTGTGAATCCATAAAGATGTAATAAATTAAATCTACAAAAGTTATTACTTACTTATTTATAAAGTAGTTTTAAAAGTGAACAGATTCAGTTCAACTTCAGTGTAAAAATAAACTCTGCAGTACTTAAAGTGGAATTTTAGTCTTTTATACTTTATAATTACCTGTACTGTAAATACATATAAAGGTAATTTAGTATAAAGGATAATGTTCAATAAAACACTGTATTGAAAAGGACATGAAAATAATTAATTCCACTTCTTTTTTTTTTTTACAGAGGTACTCCATCCTAAAACGTGTTTTTTGAGTTGTAAACTGAATAATATGAAACACATGGATTCTGTTAATATTCACATTATTAACAATACGTCTGTTTTCAGTCAGCCTGAACCTTGTAAATCCAATGCTGACATAGAGTCGCTATAAGCTGCTAGCTTAGCGACAACACAGCTATTAGCTCAGCTACAAACAGGTAGCACACAGAGACTTTTACAAACAGCGTGAATGTGCTTCTAGTGACTGTAAAAGCTCCAACAGACTCTCAGCACAGCAGCTGCTCAGGCTGGTTAGCTCTGTTAGCTCTGACTACCAGCTCACTGTTCCTGCTACGCTGCTGTGGTCACTACGGTTGGTGTCGAGGCCACGCACCCTAAACTTACTGTCCTCTGCAGGTCTCTGATGTGTCAGTTGAGAGGGAGGGGCTAACAGGACTGAAGGGGCGGAGTAAATATTTATACTTTATATTTATAATAAGTGCACTTTAATGCTCATTTTAAGCTGTAATTCAGTGCACTTATAAAAACTAACCTACAAATGCTTATAGTGGCTCTTCAGTGTACTAATGAAATTAGTTCTATCTAGAATTATATCGTATTCTTACACAAATAGTTTACTTTACTTTATTTGAGGTTTTAAGTTCATTTCAAATACAAAACAAATATAAATTCTGTCACAAAGCATTAAAGCCATAAAATTCATACATGTGTTTAAAAGTGGGAATAGTCTGACATGGATGTTTGCATGGCCTGCAGTGATGTGTGAGCTCCAGGCGGGGAGGCGGGGGAGGCGGGTGGGAGGCGTGTAAACACTTAAGGTGACTAAACTGCTGGCTCGAGTTTTCTGGCCCACTGCAGAAATCAGTGCGATGGATCGGATGGGAGAGATTTAGTTGCAGGTGACAGAGGTCGGTGGATTGTGTATTCTGTGCAGTCAATAATAAAGTTAGGACTTATGCCCGCGGAAAGTTAATGAGCAATCACAAGGACCTTGGAAAGTCATTTGCATCTGGGCACGGGCTCCTCACTTTGGCTGGGAGAGGGCCCCGGGGACACGCAGAGAAACGGTGATACTGCAGAGCAGGAGAGCTGCCGGACGAGGAACAAAGGAAGCAGTGCACACATAACGATCACAGCTGATATCACTGAGCACGAGCTTCTTCAACGCAGACCTTTTCCAGTTCTCCAGTTATTAGTTCTCTCTAAAGCTGCTCACTGTTCTCTGAGCACAACTACATATTTAATAACTACATATTTTAGACATTTAGTGTAATAGATTGTTTAATGTTTAAATAAAAGCTGTTTGATTAAATTTTCTGTGATAAAGGCGACACTAACCGACAATATTTCACTTCCATAACAGACTAGTGGACAGAAAATGCCAAAACACACACATTCAGCTGTTTATTTTACTTGGCATAAGATAAATCCTCATTTGCATATTGAAAATAACATTTTAGAAAACGTCTAATTTCCATATTTAATCATAAAATGTCCTAAACCTTGTAATACCAAAATGAATTCTCTTAATGTGAGTAATCAACTGAGGAAATTTCATGCTGATATTTATTAGTTTAAATTTTGACCCTGTTATTTTACAGTTATTTTTTTAAGGCCGTTTTCTCAAAATTAGTTTTTTCTTAAACTCTGGAAGGTTAAAGTCAGAAATCTCCTCTTCAGTAGTTCTTACATGCATCAGTTTTATTCCTCTCTATAATCTGAAGGTTTTCACTGAGGACTTTGTTTAAATATTATAGCCTGATTTATAGAACATTTTATTACTAAATATATGGCGAATATTCATTTTTTAAGGCTGTTGACAGTATTTTCTGATTTATAAAGAGATAAAAAGAGATATTCTCTCTAAAAACATCAAACTCTAATATGTCGACAAAAGGAAACAAGAATTTGGTTTTTTTCAGTGTTCAGATTTCAGTTCTAGAAATTTATGAAATTAGTGATTTAATTAATGTCTCATTTGCAAAGTAAACATAACATTTGAGAAATAACTGTCTTAATGTGAGTAATTAACTGTTAGTTTACATTCTGACTGCAGTGAATCTTTCATTCAGATCTTTAACTAAATCTCGTTCAGCAGCTTCAGGTTTATTCCTCTGTGTTCATATATATATATATATATCATTCACAGCCTGATTTATTGTTCATTTTATTCATAAAAATAGGATTTTTTTCCCACACTCTCAAGCCCCGCCCCTTGTGCTGATACCTCAGTTGACTCCGCCCCCTGATGGAGCAGCAGGTTTATCCTGGATCTTGCTCTCTGTAGTCTTAGTCTGCCATCAGGATGATTTCTGAGGCAAAACCACATTCAGGCACAGTGAAGTTGGAGAAGTCAATCCCAGCGTTCAACAGGCCTTTAAAGGCATCACCGCCACCGCCACTACGCTCGCATGGACGATTCCCTGTATCACAGGGTCGCGCTCGGCCACACCGCACCGGCCGTGTAATCACCTCGTCTGCTTTCACATCCACAGCTATGAGGCTGTAATCTGTCCAGCACACTGCGAGGCAGGACCCAGGGCCCCTTCTCCTCCTCTCCCCGGGGGCCCCGCTGGCCTGTGTGGCCCCTCTCGGCCTCCAGAGAGGGAACCAGCGAGATCTTCCACATGGAAATGATTTGTCATAAACTGTAATGTAGCATTGGTGCATTCGTTGAAGCCGGGATGAGACGGAGAAAACACATTTAGACAAATCTCCACCTCATCTGCGGTTCCACCTCATTTCCCCCACTGCGGCCCACAATCCTCAGCTTTACTGGAGACATCACTTTATTTTAACATTTAACTAAACTATAAAGTCGTGAATGCCGGTCAGCATGCAGTCACACATTTTGTCCAATCATAAAAACTCACTGACCTGAAAGTATTAACAGGACACAGATTTAGAATAAAAATATGTGTAATTTTTGCCTCTTTGTTGGCAGATTGAGACAAAAGCAGATTTTCATTTCTCGCCATCAAACAGCAGGTTTGTTGCATGC
This sequence comes from Dicentrarchus labrax, assembly GCF_905237075.1. Lineage (NCBI taxonomy): Eukaryota > Metazoa > Chordata > Actinopteri > Moronidae > Dicentrarchus > Dicentrarchus labrax. The sequence continues at coordinate 36,187,973 of NW_026136719.1, forward strand.
TACATACATATGCTAACAGACTGAGGCTAAAGCTAACAGGGACACTGCTCAGACTATAAATACTGACACTGTCTCAAAATGTCTCTTTGGTCTTTCTGTACAACAGTTTCATCTCTTTTATCTGCAGACAGACTCATCGAATCTCAAATTACATGAAAATGCAGAAAACTACATTAAATGACTCGACATATGTGCTTTAATAGTTTTCAAGTTACATGTGAATAGTGTAATAATAATAATATTAATAATAATAAGATGTGCTGGATCTTGATACTGATCCTCGGTTATAAACATATTTAAAGGATCAGTTTTTCCGTGGCGGCTCCTGGCGCCCGCAGCGCCCTCCGTGGAGCAGAATTGAGGCATATAGTTAAAGCAGGCGGAGGGGAAAAATACATTTCATTACTTTGCTTTGTGGCATTTTTTCCACGTCATTACAGAGCAGTAATGGGCGATCACAGGCAGAAACAGATTGCTCTGCTACTCACATCCAACAGGCCTCATTTTAATGTGCCACCATTACGCGACTCACTGCTTTGTTACAGTCGAGTATGAGCGCCTTTTCTCCCTCCTGCCCCGTTTTCATGCATCTGTATAGAGAGAGTAGACGCTGCTCCGTCCTGACATGAGACAAATGTTTCATTCAAATGTTGCTTTCGCATATTGTGGAGGAAGTAATGAATTCCCGCGCCGCGGCGGCAGGCCCGGTTCAACCGTGTCAAGCCTGAGCGCGGCGCAGGCACGGCTCCACAGCAGCAAAATTAAATTTAATGTTCCATTCGCCGCGGGAAAGGTGCATAAATCAAAGCTTTTGATTTGCATGGACTGTGGCGAGCAACCTCATCCCATGCAAAAATAAACCAGGACAGAATATGATGTCACGGGAAAAACAATGTAATCTCAGACTTCCTAATAAAAACAAGCAACAGGCGGGGCCGTTTAATTCAGACCGCTGCTCCCATGTCAAGTATATTATTAAAAACATGGCTCCCTCCCGCCCTCCGCTTTCATTTAAGGAGAGAGGAAGCAATTTGAAAAGTTTAATATCGTTTCCCCCGAACCAGAAAAATGAAAGTTTCAACCTTTAAAATCAACAGAAACAAGTCGAGGCTGTTAATGTGGAGACAAACCTGAACCCTGTACGGGGGCCAGGGAGCGCCCACACAGGGACTTTTATAATATTTAATAAAGCTTTCTTGTTCAATCAAATGGAAATAAAAATAAAAATATAGATTTTATTTGATCAATAATGTGAAAATGTAAAAAACATTTCTTTGTATTTTTATATTAAAATCCAATCATTGTGTCTTCCTGTGAAACTAAATGCGACGCGTGCTTACGTCAGCATGAACTAACTGATTCCAACCAATAACATCCTGATATGATGGTGGTACTGTTGGGTCTCTGTAAATAATGTTATAAAGAGTTCGCTCTAGACCTGCTCTATTTGAAAAGGGTCCTGAGATAACTTCTGTTATGAATTGGTGCGATACAAATAAAACTGAATTGAATTGAATTCACCCGTCAATCAATCTTTAACTGTTAGTGACACAGAGCTCACTGATCACTGCTGCTAGCTACTGCTAATGTAGCAACCTAACAACCACCTAACAACCAAACACTGGCTCTGGATAGGACCTTTCACAGCCACCGTAGTTTCTCCTGCACACTTTGAAGGCTGACCTGTATTCAGTTGTTTGCAATCTGCAGCTTCACCACGAGATGCCACTGAAACCTGCACAGTGACAGTAAATGGCTTCAGAGAGTCCTTACATTAGAGTTAATGCTGTTTATCACTGATCACTGAAATCAGTGCCGATGTGATCAGATGTGATCAGATGTGATCCAGTAAAGTGGACAATCATGCTGATAACTTTGTAAATCAGTAAAAAGCTGCAGCTGTCGGTTCTGTTGTGTGTCTGAACTTTAATATCTCAGTTACAGAAATCGTATTCATCTTAATGTACTGAAATATTTACCTTAACATCCGATTATTGCTTTCTGTTTGTTTTTCATCTTTTGTTAATGCACACGGGAGGTAATGTGATTACTTCCTCAGTAACAGCGTCTCCATCAGTGCGCGCACACACACACACACACACACACACACACACACACACACTCACAGTGAAATGATGCTTTCAAGTACAGTGATTATCAGGCGTATCTTTGATGTCTCCATTCCTGTAAGCTAACGCCAAATAGCTCTGCACTTCCTCACACACACACACACACACACACACACACACACACACACACACAGGCCCATTAGGAATCAGCCTTGATCAATACCCAGTGAATTAGAGTGCTACTGATCTGATTAACTCCCCATTATTTTCTACTGGCCCTCATTTAGGATGCATGATGAGAAAATATCCCACGTTCTTCTTCTTTAAATGAAACACACACACATCCTGGGCTGTTCCGTTCACCCTCCCTGTCGGTCTCAGAGGCTGTGTTCGATCCCGGTCCGGCTGCTGAGCCCGGTTCTGTTGCCCGCTAATGGCAGATACAGTTAGCAGCAGTTAGTTAGCGGTTAGCTACATTAGCTAAAGCTATCTGTCCATCAGAGAGTTGAATACAGTTAGCTAACAGTAGCTTTCAGATGTAACTACTTAGCTAACGCTTGACAAAGATCAGTTACCTCCTGTTTTGCTTTAGGCTAACTTGTTACAGAGTGAAACGCTAGCTGACTTGTTAACTAATTTACATCAGTTGTCAGTTAGTTAGAGTTTTACCAGAGCCCGTGTACAGAGAGCCTGGCCTCTCCCCATAAGGTCCCATTGTACCGAACACTGGTTGCAGTTCCAGCAGAGGTCCACTGGGGGCGCTCTCCCATCAGTGCAGAATGAATGGGAGCAGATGGAGCTGATTGTGGTTGAGAGATCTCAGATGTGATTGTAGTTTTTAAAGTTCAACATGGGTTATAGGTCGAAAGCTGAATGAACGAGTTCTGATGTCCTTTAGATTTCTTACAGGACGAGTTGTTGTTGCCCATAACGCGCTAGCATTCTGCTAATGAACGCTGATTGGTCAGTGAAGGACTGATTACGACCAGAGATCCCGCTCGATGGCATCGTGGCATCCGAAGCGGGAATATGAATATTTCGGCGTGGGGTTTAAAACAGCCAAACAAAAACTCTCTCTAGCCCGTGTATTGACAGGGAGAGTCTAACCTGTGTCGGCTGTGTCGTCGATGCCTCGAGAGAAAAGGAAGCACAAAGAGACTCGAGGCTCGCCGTAAAGCGGTATCTCTGTACGATGTGTGTGACGTCACTGACATTTTAAAAGACTTTAAAGAAAATAAGTGACTCTAAAGAATCTAACACCCAGCAATGTGTCATTACTAGACAAACACTGATATCCTGAGAGAAGAGGATTGTGAGGGTATAGCTCCATAGAGCTCCATTCATCCTGCTCTCATCCTGTGAGCGCCCTCACATGGAGCCAGAGGGGAACTGCAACCGCTCAGAACCCGGAGGTTTACTGAGAGTGGAAGTTCTCCTTATTAGCCATTCTCTGGTTTTACTGACGTTAGCTTTCAGATGTTATTAGCTAGCTGACAACTGACATAGATTAGCTAGCTAATTACCTAGCTGCAGAGCAGAATGCTAACTAGCTAGCTAATGTAGCTATAAAGTAGGTCTTTTATACAGTAATCAGTGAGGCCATAGATGTCTGTGACACATCGGCCCTTCTTTTATTGATTATCAGGAGACTTTTTTGACGAGAAGCTAACGGTAGCTCATCACTATCTGTTTCCATGTAGTTGTTACTGAACGTAAGTGGAGGCTTTGCGTTACATCCTGTCCGGTGATGAGGTGGAACAGGTCTCACTGTAGACCTGCAGTCCCAACCCTGTTTCCTCGGTGCTGAGTCGGTCCGATCTCTGAACTCTGCTCCTCTGAGAGGACGCCGGGGCAGATGCAGGTTATTGAAATGAAATGGATCTACTCTAAATCTGCTTTTCTCCCCCTGGTGCTGTAACAGTGGGAGATAGAGGAGACGAGAGAGAGAGGGGAGAAGCCAAGTCCTCCCGAGGCATGATGGGATTAGTGGCTGGGGGCTATAGAGCGATTGCGGCGGCCCTGGATGGAGAGGTTCAGGTGTAGCGGCTCACCCCTGTAGTTAAAGAGATTATCAACAATGAAAATAATCTAAAGAAAAGTTCCTGCACTCCACAGACGCCTGAAAAGTCCTGGCATTTTCCAAACAAATTCCCAGAAAAGGCTTTTTATTGTATAAGTGTGCGGGCGGGCGGGCAGTACAGGTGGCCGTGTGCTCACCCTGTGATCCCAGCAGCTCCACTCGCCTCCACAAACTTAATAACACACAGCAGGGATGATAGGCTTTTATATTAAAAGCCATATATTCTGATTAATTCTGCTCTTTGTGAATCCCACGCTTTAAGAAACAGACGGTCGGAGAGGCAGAGACGATGTTACACAATGAAGGTTTTTTACATTTAGTTAATTGATTCACATCACATTGAATCTTTCTGCTGCATCAGTTCACATTCACTGCTGTTCGCAATCATTCAGTCCGTCCAGGAAGCTGCAACTGCGACAATTAACGCAGATTCAACCAAATCCGTGAATCCTGCGCGACTTTGTTGACATTTTTGTTCAACCAACGCAACTTTTCCACTAATGTGACCAATGATCATAGTTTGATCACAGACGTTGTATTTTACTGCTGGTGTCTGTCTCCTCAGTGTTAAATAAATAAAGTTTTAATAAGTTATAACTATTTCAATATTATTCTCAACATGAAGTAAACTTTTCTCTTGAAATATTGTGACCGTTCTATTAAAATCTTTTCCTCACATTTTACTTGAAATTTATTTCAACATTATTCTCAAAATATGTTTTTCTTGAAAAATGTTCTGACTTTTCTTTAAATATAATAAATATAAAGATTTTATCAAAATGTAACATTATCCTTGAAATGTCAAAATCTGACATTTGACTTGAAATATGAAATTTTCCTCAAGTTTGACATTTTTCTGAAAATATACATTTTCTCCAAATGTTACATAATTATTTTCAAAATATTACAAACTCCCCAAAACTGAAACTTATTGATCTCCTATGGTTGGGTATTGTAGAGAGATTCTTTGACCTTTCCAGGAAATCTGTTGCCCTGATCTGTACATAGCCTCATACCATAGCTGTATAATAAATAAAATAATATTAGGGAAATAAATTTAACTGCAAATGTCCTAAGATTATTATTATTTTCATTATAATGATCTGGCAGACTGTAATCTTTTAGAGAGTGAAAATTCAGATTATTCTTCTAGCCATGATGTCATATGTCACAATGTAATATAATTATTGCATTTGAAAAGTTGTATGAAAACTTAAGTTTGTATCACAACGATTTCTTCTTGTGTTTATTTTTGCAGAGACAGTAACTGCGCCACAGTTAGCAAACAGCTAACAGCTAATGTACATCTGTTGTCCCCGAGCAGGTAAACATGAAACATCGAATGCAGATTGACGTTATTTTATATGAAGTTATTGAGTTTCACTGCAGATTCAACTGAAGAAAACTCCTTTAGATTCTCAGATATGAAACGTAATTGACCGATAAAGCAGCATTAATATTCACAGCTACATCAGTATTTTATTTTGAAAAATCCCAAACACACTGATGTTTTGTGTCCACATAAAGTCCGCAGCTGCTTCTCTGGTTTGGTGCGTTTAATGGATTGTCGGCCGATCGCAGAGCTTCTTTTGGACTGTTTATGAACCAGAGGAGGAGTGCGGTTGCGGGTTATGAGCGATGTTGTGGAGGCGGAAACTTCTGAGCATCATGAAACGGGGGGAACCATCTGTGATATTCCCTGTGCTGCAGAAAATAACTGTTAATGTCCATATGTCTGCTCACAGGCAGCCTGCTACAGGGGACGGGACTTTAAGTTATTGGACTTGTATTGATGACGAACAGAAATATTCTCTCTGACTTTATGGTTCCTCACAGCTCACCTGATTGGCTGCTGCCAGCCGCCTGAAAAGGAGGGTCTGAGTCCGCTTTCAGGTGGTTTGTGGTCAATATTGGGTTACAGCAGGGCTGTAATAAGGATTATTCATCAATCTGGTGATTATATTGTCAATCAGTGTAATAATGTGAAATAACTTCCCCCAGTTGATCCAAACTGACCTTCAAATGTCTAATTGTGTCCGTCCAACAGTCAAAAAACCCAAAGTTATAAAAACAGAGAAAGGCTGAAAACCTCCACTATAGAAGGAACTAATTAATAACTGGAACCTGTTGGTTACAATATGCAGCTTCACCACTAGATGCCACTTAAAACTATAAATTGAAGTATATACACTTGAATGCACTTGATGCATAGTGTATATAGTTTAATTTATAGTTTTATATCTTCTAATATCTTCTAATATTAGTAATATTTTTATTGTGATATTTTTGTTCTCTGTTTTTGCACTACTTTGCCCTATTGCTGCTGTGTCACCTGAATTTCTCCTAAGGGGGATATATAAAGGAATATCTTATCTTATCCTACACACTAATAATAATATAAATACAAAATAAATAGCCAACAATAATAATAAGAAGAAGAAGAAGAAGAAAAAAAGGTCTGCAACCAGTTGGTTTGTCCGCTCTGGGCTTCTGTAGAAACATGGCGGACTCTGCCACCAGAAGAGGAGCTGCTCCATCTGTAGATAAAAATGTCTCATACTAAAGTAACAAATGATGAATCACTAATAAAAACATACCTATGGATATTACAGTAACACTGGAGCTTTAATATTTGTTCTGTCTAAAATGTTTATTTGAAATACTTTAATCATAAACATTTAAAAAAGTGAAATAAGTTTGTTGGAGTAAGTTTTTGGCGTACGTGAGTGTTGCAGAGGCGGCGGGGGGTTTGAGGGGTGAGGACGGGGGAGGATTGTGGAGAGGCTGTGAGAAAAACACACAAGCTCATACACCAGCGATTCAAATCAATTTCAAAGCGGAGCCGGAAAGAAATTTCTGTCCCAATGAGCCCGGGGTTCCTCGTTTGGAGAAGAACAAGTACACAGAAGTCGAGAGGGAGGAAGAAATAACCGGCCTCAACTTCTCCGGATTTCAACTTGCAAATAAAAAAGCAAAGCAATCAATCATGTCGGAGAGCCCTCATTCCTCGCCGCTCCTTCCAGGCAGCGGCAGAATGAGATCGGACAAGACTAGAATATGCAAACTTATTCTGGACGGCAGGGGAGAGGTGGAGGGAGGGCGGGGGTCCGAAAAAGATAAATGGGCATTCCAGGGGCCGACGCAGGGGCCTGTTAAAAGTTTACTGTCACAAACACTAATTAATCACCGCAGCAGAGGCTATTAATCATATATTAATGAGATGGTCTCTTTACTTTGGCCCGTCCAGGCCTCCTCTTGGCCCCTGTGGCCCCTGGAAGCCTCGCTGAGCAGAAAGCATCCAGGACTCAATTAATCTTCTCGCACCTCCGCAGACACCTTCAGTGAAAGCAGGCAAACATTCACAGTGTCCATATTTCTGGGGGGATTTTTGGGGACAGTTAATCAGGCGGCGGCGCTGCGTGCAGATCGAGGCTGTCTGTTTCAGGCTGCGGGATAATATCCAGACAGACGGCGTGCTGACGCGTCTTCATCCGGCGTTTAATCTGTTCCCTCTGCAGAAAGAGGTGAAAGTGACGGGGATGAAATGGACTTGGCAGATTATTTGGAGCGATGTCTTTTTGATTGTTGGAATTGCACCTTGGAAACACATTCGCTGGTGTCAAATGAAAGCTCATGTTGTGGTCAACCTCACTGCTCGCATTGCACTCTGGGTATCGATCGAGGTCGTTCTGCTCTGACTGCTGAGACTCAGTTATTTCATTTGATTCGGCAACGGCTCTCAAACACATCATGACGAGCTTTAAGGAGATTCTCTGTCCCACAAAAACAGACAAGATCTGTCTGATATTCACCAAAACTATTTCTCCTAAAGTCCAAATGAAAACTGTTTCTGTTAAATAGAGGTTCAATTTGAGGATGTGATCTTAAAGGGTCAAAGTCTGCCAAAAACCTTACAAACAAATCAATTTCTTTCTCTATTTTTATATTAAATCCAATAATTGTTTCGTCCTATAAAACAAAATGTGATGCATGCTTACGTCAGCATGAACTAACTGATCTCAACCAATAACATCCTGACATTCACCCGTCAATCAATCTTCAACTGTTAGCCACACAGAGCGAAGATTCATTAGTTAGCAACTGAACGGGGCTCAGCAGCCTCTCAGGGAACACAACCTCCGAGACAGACAGTTGGACGACAGCGGTACCGAGGTGATTTATGGAGTTTCCTGATGGGCTCGTTGCTAAAAGAAGCTAATGTTAGTGTCAGCGGTCGTTAGCTCATGCAACTAAGGCTAGCTGACTCAGCCAGGAGCCAAACTTGGCAAGAAAAACACCTCAATACGATATTCCGTGTCGTCAAACTGTCCGTCCACATTGGACACCATATACGTTCGGTCCGTCCACTGTGAGCTATGTGTGAGTGTGTGTGTCTACCGAGCGCCAACCTCCTCTGGCAAATGAGAACTGCAGCTGTGTCTACTATCAGTGTTATGGTGAATTCTCTCGATGTTAACGGGCTCAGACTGATGACTGTAAACCAGCAGCAGCGAGGACGAAGCTCATCGTCATCCTCAGTGCTCACAGTCCGCAGGAAGGTGTGATCACGTCCTCTCTGATGGACGGGCGTAACCACAGAGGGCGATTTAGATGTCGGGGAAAATTAAATTTGTTCCCTTGGCTTCAACCGTTCCTGCTGTCAGTCTTTGTTGTTGATAATATCAGACTGAATAAAATATGGTTCAGTTGGACAGGCTGAGATTGCAGCGTGACTCCTGCTGCTGAGGGTGAATGAGGCCGTAAACAGGAGCCGCTTGTAGCTTCACCGACTGACACACTTTAATATTCCTGCAGCAGCCTGTTGAGTCTTCACCACCATTACTGTCACTGCACTCAGTGCCTCCCGGATCGGATTCCCTCCTCAGACCAGTGGTTGCTGTAAGTTTTGAATAGTTCCTGTTGAAAGGCGTAGACCCTCCTAAAGGGAACAACTTCCTGTAGTGTGCACTTGAAACAGGAAGTGATGTTGTTTCTCTGTGTAGGTTTGTCCAATGAACACAAAACCTTTAAGATACCTACAGAGTTGTATTTTGAAGCGGAGGGCCACTGAGTGAGGTGGTCTATTTGACAGAAGCCGCCACCCACTCACATCGACAGGCACAGAGCAGATCGCACTGGCAGGAAGTCAGACACAAACAGCATAGAGAGTCTGGTCAGTTTTCAAAATATAATACGGCGCAGACACCGGACCGATCAACATCGTGGCACCAAACAGGAAGTCACACCACGGACGACAAGAAACACTGTTTATACACAAAACAACGTTGGACAGGAATATGCTCTGAAGACGCTCACGGAGTCAAACCACGCCGCAATGTCAAAGCCTGGTGGAATTTCTGTCAGAATGTTAGCATGCTAATGTTAGCCTTCTGTTCAAAGCACTAGTAGTTTCCAGTCGTTATGCTAAACTAGGCTAACCCTCCTGACATGAGTGGCATCTGAACGTCTCGCCCTCAGACAGGAACTGAATTCCCAAAACACTGAACTGTTCCTTTAATGTGGTCTCACCTGTGTGATGAGAGGACAGGTCAGGGCTTTCTGGGAGTTGTAGTTTCCGTCGGGGCGGCAGCGTGTGACCTGTGAGCTTCCTCTTCAGAAATGTTTATCACACGTTGGGCATTAATAAACTGGAGGAGTGCATTAAACAGTGCAGGTGTCAGTGCATGCTGATGGAGAGAGCTGCAGTATTGTCCCTGCTGTATGCAGATCAGCCTGAGGGTCAACTACTGCACACACATACTAATGCACAAACAGCGATACAGTATGAAACAGCAAAAACTCACACTGACAACCAGCAGCCTCATTACTGTCTGTGTGCAGCTCACTGAGGTCCAGAGAGATCTCTTATTGTACAACTGTTTCACAATGTATGGCAAAAATGATTCTAAATCAATTTGTAAAGTTATATTGAAATCCAATAGTTTTTCTTCTTCCCGTCCTTCTGCAACCTGCTGCTGGTGTTTAAAATCCTCCGATGACTTTAGGCTCTAAGAGAAGTCGGGTCCTTTGAAGTGTGATGAACAATTTGGTTAAAATACTGTTAGCAGAGAATATTAATGGAAAAATAAAACAAACCAAGTTTTGGACGTCTTTCATCTGATCTAATCTGAGTTATAAGTGGAAGTAAAACAATCTGGTTTTAATACAACAGGAAAACTCATTTTTAATTGCTTGTGCCCAGAAATCTGTTGAGGAGTTCCTGTAGAAACTGTTATAATCCCAGCAGGGTCGGCAATAAATAATATGAAAATTAATTCATCATTGTTGTAAACCTAAAGTGAAACTGAGTGTGTGGAGCCATTACACAATTAATAAAATGTTTAACATCATAAAGGTCAAATATGTTTTGCAGCTGCAGACAAACATACTTTATTTTGAACAAATGTCTCATTAATAAGAAATGTGTATTATTATAAAGTTTAAATGAAAATAAATCAATAACTAAAATAAAAACCTGCCCTTTAATATTCACTCAGACGAGGTTTAACAAAAGACAGTAACTCTCAAACGAGGTCTACATTAAGTTGTGGAAGGACCAGAATGCACTGCAGCAGTTTCCCGCCTGTCTTATGCCCTAAAGAACGGGCGTCATCACATCCTGATTGGCTGAGAGCAGAATGAACCAACCTGCTCTCAATTATTGATCAGGAGTCCCCACAACCTGCAGCAGGTGATCTGATCCAATCTGCTGGTTAAAGGATGGAAGCACAGAATCAGCTGCTGTCTGTTGGCCACAAAACAAAACATCTGAACACATTTTTCATGATTTCTGATAAATAAAGTAGATTTGAGTGAAGGTCCGTGGCGAGCTGAAAGGTCTCGGACTCGGTGTGTTTGTTGCCTCATTAAGCGAACGGAGCTAAATGAAGCGCGGCACCACTTTACACCTGCAGGATCGGCGGCTCCGGAGGATAAAGCAAATGGAGCGTGAAGTTACAGAGCGCCGTCCGCACGAGTTTAACACACAGGCTGACAGACTGTTGCTCTCAAAGTCTCGACTAATGAGCCCCGAAGGAGCTCAATGATTTTACATCCAGCGGTAAAGAAACCACACACGTTACACACCTCAGATGACCGGAAATTTCCCTCCAAACTTTTAACATCAATAACTCCTGGAGGCCTGTTTCCTCCAGAGAGTTGAAGAATGCTTCAGTCCTACAGTCAACACTTCATAATGCTTTGATTCTCACTTCATGTGCACAGGTTTGCAGATGGGCTGAAACTAACGGCACCCCTGACGCTGGAGGCCTGCTGTTTAATTAGGTTTTAAAGATGGCAGGACACACAGGCAGCTCTGTGCAGGTCGGGATGTTCGTCCTGTGAGGAGACCAATGGTGTACGTCCGTATTAAAGGTTTCATATGTAGACTGTGAATCATTGTCATTATATATCTATAATAATCAGTGTGTGTGAGCAGAGAGTGAACGGGTTGTAACGTACTGACAGTACTTTGCTACTAGTGACATAATCAAGCTAACAGCACAACCAGACAATATGTTCCACTAGCTTAGCAGTAATGTTAGCTTTGACTTTGGACTCTGTGTTGGACTCTGTGTTGTGGACTCTGTGTTGTGGACTCTGTGTTGGACTCTGTGTTGTGGACTCTGTGTTGTGGACTCTGTGTTGTGGACTCTGTGTTGGACTCTATGTTGTGGACTCTGTGTTGGACTCTGTGTTGTGGACTCTGTGTTGTGGACTCTGTGTTGGACTCTGTGTTGGACTCTGTGTTGTGGACTCTGTGTTGGACTCTGTGTTGGACTCTGTGTTGTGGACTCTGTGTTGGACTCTGTGTTGTGGACTCTGTGTTGGACTCTGTGTTCAATTCAATTCAATTCAATTTTATTTGTATAGCGCCAATTCATAACAGAAGTTATCTCAGGACACTTTTCAAATAGAGCAGGTCTAGACCGAACTCTTTAACATTAATTACAGAGACCCAACAGTACCACCATGAGCAAGCACTTGGCGACAAGGGCAAGGAAAAACTGTGTTGTGGACTCTGTGTTGGACTCTGTGTTGGACTCTGTGTTGTGGACTCTGTGTTGGACTCTGTGTTGTGGACTCTGTGTTGGACTCTGTGTTGTGGACTCTGTGTTGTGGACTCTGTGTTGTGGTGGGTGTCGGTCGTTTGTAGTCGTTAGCAGACTCCATTTATAAACTAATGTTAGCTAGTGTTGCCCACTGTCGGCACTGTAGGGAAGCGGAGAGAGAAGGCACTCGGGAGCATAAAGGTCACAACCTTTGACCCTCATCCTACATAGAGACACATAGAGATCAGTCCACAGACAGCAGAGGAACAAAGCTACGCAACAACCTGTTCACTCTCTGCTCACACACACACATTGATACACACACTGACACACACACACTGATTATTATAGAGACATAATCAGAATCCCACATATGGAGCCTTTAATTAAATATGTTGTAGATGTATAAAATAAAGTACTTGAGAAAAAGGTACATTTTACTAGTAATTATTGAATATAATTGAAAATTATATTGAGGGGCGCCCGGTTAGCTCATTTGGTAGAGCTGGTGTCCCATGTACCGAGGCTGAGATCTGATGAACACAAACATTATTGACACCGATTTAGATGTAATTTAGAGTTTTGTGTCCCTTGAAGCCGACCTCTGGTTGGTCTCAACACATCAGAAATATAAAGTGGTTCCTCCAGCTCACATTTATCTAATGTAAACCAGCACTATAACCCTCCTCCTCCTGTCTTTGAGTGATCCTTGTTGATCCCCTTTTAAACTGATAAGTTATGGACGGGAATCAAAGCCCAATTGGAGACAAATGATCATAATTAAGCACTCAGGCAGCCATCGGAATAATGAGGGCATGTAAAACCGCACGCCAAAACTGAATCCCATTTCCATCAATGACCTCCAGACGGTGACACTTATCTGTAATAACGGCCCCCGAGTGGAGGGATGACATAATAAACATGCGACCCTGTGTCCAGGTTTGTCACAGAGATGTCCTTTAACTGCAGAGACACTCTCTAATTGGTTTGCCTGCCTCGTGGAGAGAGCGACCCCCCCCGCCTATAATTACCCACAAAAAGCAGGCACGAGGGCTTGCGGGCGCAAGGCGTGTAGGTCCGGGGCTGATGGGTGCACTCGCTGTCCTTCGGTACATTACCCGGGGATCACCTGAGGAGGGTGACACAGATAGATCTCCCTCATGTGCCCCATGGGGGAGTGTGATGGCTTAAAAGCAAGGTGGCCACGGGAGACCCATTGACCTGAGGACAAGAGATGGAGGAGGGGGGGAGGCGATGGGAGGGTTGGGGATAGAGGACGAGGGGGGAGGACACAGTCATCTGCTGTCAGTCTGTCACTGCTGCTTTAATCAAGGACATACTGCTGCAGGGCACCTGAACCTGGTCTCTCCGTATCCGCAGGACTTCACTTCATTCACATTTTATAATATAAAATATATATAAGATGTATTACAACAAACTAAAATGTATTACAACAAACAACAAAAGTTCAGTTTGTGAATGTTACGTTCGGGTCAGTGTCTCCCTCGCTGGTTCCGGCCTGCGAGCGGAACAAATTGGGGGCTCGTCCGGGACTGTCCGGGAATATCAGTCAGCTGGTATTAATCAGAAACTGCGATCACAACAATTAGCACACATTCAACCTTTCATTTTGTCCAATCATTGTAGTTTCATTCACAGCAGACCCTCGAGCGTTGAGTCAGCGGTTGGAGCTTCCTCAGTTCAGAGTTCCTGCACGTCAAAATCTGGAAAACCTGGAAATTTAGAGACTAGTTTTACAGTCATGGAAATATCCTGGAAATAATCTGTGTTGGAAGTTTTTATTGTATTTTAGCCGCTCGCTCAGTTTGCAGCAAACTTCTGGAATCAGATCTATTTTAGAAACGTTGCAGAAGATCCCGTTTACATTCAGACAGCCTGTTATTAATGAGGATTAATGACCATAATCATGATTATTTATTTCCAATTCTTATACAAAACCATTGATCGACTTTATGTTCTATGAAAGACTGTTTGTGAAGTCTTTTAATGAACTATTATCTTACAGGCAGCAGTGAGCGGGAACCCTGTCAGATCCTCTCCTCACGCTGAGGACTGCTGAAGTCTGAGGAGAAGATTGTTTCGGTGACCCTGACATCTGATGACTCAAGCTCCACCCGGGTGATTATTGGCCACTTGACAAGCTAGAAATCGGGTCTTAAAGGTTTCAGTTGTGTCTGTCCGTTGGGTACCAGGGCCCGACCAGGACTGCCAGAGAAGACTATGGGAAGATGGATCTGTGTGTTCAGAGGAAACTGTGTGGTAACATTAATGTTATGATTGGTTGGGCCGGAGCCCTTTGATGACATGCTTAATGAGGGGTCTGAGGGTGCAGCACAGCGGGGTGAGGGGGGAGACCTCCCACATCAAACAGCGACCCCCATCTCCCCCCCGCTGCTCCCCCGCTCTCACCCCACGCTCTCCCTGAAGACGGGAGTGTCGGCCTGCACTTTAACTGTTGAAGCTGCGTTAATGCAGAAGGGGATCGAAACCCGTTCTCATGGTTTAAAACAAACTCTGCTCTTATTTTGGTAGTTTGGTCCTGATTTTCTAATAATAATAATAATAATAATAATAATAATATCTGAGACCTGAAGACAAAGACTGGAAACAAACATACACAGATATAATGATCATTTCCACATAAACAACTTCTCACTATTAACACAAACTTTATAATAATTACGATAATACACTGTAAAAACATCTGTAAGTTTATGGGGTTTTTTTACATGGAAACAATATTATTATTAAAATATCCTGTAAATGTTTAATGTAAAATAATGTGAAAAATCTGTAACTTTAAATGATATAATTACTACTTAAAGAAAACTTTTTTTACATAAAAGATTAATATAAATTTGCAAATCTATAATTTGCAGATATTTACTGTTTATTTAATAGATTAGATTATTAAACTGTTATTATAGTAATACTGTTTATACATTTCTAAAATTATACAGATTTTGTGAAAATTAAATAAAAAAAAGTTTTCACAACAAAAACGTTGAATAAATGTTTTTTATCAGTGTATATATACTCTTTATTATCAGGTTGCCCCAATAAGTCCATTAAAACGCTCCAATTAATTCAGAACGCTGCAGCACGAGTACTGACAGGAACTAGAAAAAGAGATCACATCTCTCCTGTACTAACTTCTCTGCACTGGCTCCCTGTAAAATGTAGAATATAATTTAAAATCCTCCTCCTCACCTATAAAGCTCTTCATGGTCAGGCCCCTTCATATCTTAAAGAGCTCATAGTACCCTATTACCCCACTAGAACACTACGTTCTCTGAATGCTGGGCTACTTGTGGTTCCTATAGTCTCTAAAAGTAGAACAGGAGCCAGAGCCTTCAGTTACCAAGCTCCTCTCCTGTGGAACCAGCTTCCAGTTGTGGTTCTGGAGGCAGACACCCTCACCACATTTCAAGAGTAGGCTTAAGACATTCCTCTTTGATAAAGCTTATAGTTAGGGCTGGATCAGGTGAGTCCTGAACCATCCCTTAGTTATGCTGCTATAGGCCTAGACTATCGGGGGATTTCCCATGGTGCACTGAGCTCCTCTCTTCCTCTCTCTTTCTGCACTCATTCATGTCCCATTAATGCATGTTACTAACTTCACTTCTTCCCCGGAGTTCTTGTGCTTTCTCGTATCGCAGGTTCTTATCGATCCTGGTGGAGCCTCCTGCCATGGTCCTGCTAGATTGCCATTACCAATACTGTTGTTGCTGTGCACCTGTCTCTCTCTCTGTCTCTCTGTCTCTCTCTCTCTCTCTCACCCCAACTGGTCGAGACAGACGACCACCCACCTAGAGCCGGAGGATCTGTCCTAGGTTTCTGCCTTTTAACAGGCAGTGTTTCCTTGCCCTTGTCTCCAAGGTCTTGCTCATGGTGGTACTGTTGGGTCTCTGTAATTAATGTTAAAGAGTTCGGTCTAGACCTGCTCTATTTGAAAAGTGTCCTGAGATAACTTCTGTTATGAATTGGCGCTATACAAATAAAATTGAATTGAATTGAATATATATATCAGTAATAATAATAAGATAATATGACATCATATCTTGTTATTGGAAAGATATTTAGTTATAATTAAGAGTTATTACGTACCACTTCCTCTGGTTGAAGTTACTGCTGTGACTTCCACTTAGCTAACGTGCTAATCTGAAGTTATAGATGGAGACATGAAGCATGACTTGTTTTATTAAATGTTATATTATATATTATATATATATATAAGAAATATATCAGCAACCAACTTTTAGCTGTGTGAGGATATAGAGGCGTCGTGGTGAAACTGCTGTTTTTATCATCTCAACGGTGAATTAAGGATTTATTTCCACCAAACCAGAGTTGGTGATTGTTGGAAACACTAACAGAGACGGTTTTAATGAGTTTTATTTTAGTTGTTTTGGTCTGAGATGCTGCTGCGTCAGTGTCACATTCCATATCTATAACCTTTAAAGCTGGCTAGCAAAAATTTGACAACTACACCAGAAGCTGATGTACTTTTTAAAGCACATTAAGTTCCAACTGTGAAGAATATTTTCACAGTTTTAAATGAAATACCTGCACATATGCTCCTCATTCCTGAGGCTGAACCTGACCAGATTCTACACTTTGGGCCATAATCTAAACTAGCGGCATGTCGTCTGTCAAACATCATGATGGATGTGCGTCCGAGTCAAATAAACCGCCAGAGCTCCGTGTTATTGCACGAGTACAAACAGCTATTCACATGTCTGTAGCTGTGTGTGTGTGTGTCCCACTCTCACAAGTTTACTCAGCTTGGGAATTACATCTTACAGATGGCAGCTTCGCGAGGGGAACGGGCTAATGTCACCGGGGGAAAATATTATTGCAGCGCTGACCTCCGTTTGAAAGCGCTCTGACCTCACAAGACATCATCAAAGACCCGACCCCCCCTTGGACCTCGCTCTCACATCGTGTTTTAAACAGAAAGGTTTGGATTGGTAATGACGACAGAGACACCTTCCTGCCCCAGAAATAACTTTAAATGAAATAACAGAGGTCAGAACCATTAAGAGTCTATTTGAGGAGATGTGAGACTGCAGCGTGTTTTCTCAGAGAGCAGAAATCCCCGCGGTGTTTTCTTTAGACCACGCTCCAGTGCCGAACATCCCTCCACAACATCCACATCAAAGTGCGTCTGCTGAAGGAAACGCTCGGAAAGTATATTTTAAAACTCAGTGTGACTTCACTCTCCTGCCATCAGCTGGAGGAGGAGGAGGAGGAGGAGGAGGAGGAAGAGTTCCTCGCTGTCTGCCTCCAAACAATCCTTAATTTGAATCTGTGAGATTCTCCAGGAAGCTCCATCGGTTACAGACACACAGAGCAACGCTATCTGTCCAACATGTCAAATCTTTCAGATTCACCATGAAACAGGAACAGTTCTCACATGATGCAGATTTAATGGGACCTGCAGGTTCTGGTCCCACCAGGACTGAACAAAGACCAGAGCTGGGAACTGTCCACTTTCACTTTCTCAACACGGTCG
The DNA here is from genome assembly GCF_905237075.1 of Dicentrarchus labrax. NCBI lineage: Eukaryota > Metazoa > Chordata > Actinopteri > Moronidae > Dicentrarchus > Dicentrarchus labrax. The sequence continues at coordinate 36,205,709 of NW_026136719.1, forward strand.
AGTTCCCACCGGCTCACAATCGATTTTCCAAACCCCAGCAGACGTGATACGGTCATGTGTGCCGCGTGGTGAGCGATCAGCCACAATACGTCCTCTGCTGCCGTATCGGGTCTTTGAAAGTCCAGATGAAAAGAAAAACGTCTTTTTAACCCTTAAAGACCATCAGTTAAATCATCAGTCACATTGTTCCTAAAACAATTACAACAAATACATTTCTTTGTATTTTTACATCAAAATAATTCTGTCTTCCTGTAAAACAAAATGTGATTTCAACCAATAATATCTTGACATTCACCTGTCAATCTTCAACTTTTAGCAACACAGAGCGAAGATTCATTAGCTAGCTAGCTAACAGCATGGCTACCTGAGCTCACTGATTACTGTACAAACACACAACTATAATAATAATGTACAAAAATGTGGTAGCGAGGTGATGTACAGAGTTTCTGGGATGGACCTGTTGCTTTAAGTAGCTAACTGCTGCTAACGGTAATGTTAGCGAGGGGAGATTGTCTGTTAACTGATCTCAGATCAAAAATATTATTGATTCATAATGAAACTGTGGTGGGACAGATTAGACCGTGGTGGGCCGCCTCAACCTATTATTAATGGGAAACGCTGTCGTGTAACAATCATTAATTATTATTATTAATAAGCAGTAATTCGGAGGTTACTGAGGGAAAACTCTTTAATAGCCTATAGATGTAGAATATGATCATGCAGAATGAGATCTACAATGACTAATAAAGAGCTAATAAGCAACTACTTAACGGTGAATATTTGTACCTTAATTGTTAACATACATTTTTTTTTGTGACAGTTCCAGTACAGTTACTGCTGTCACGTCACTTATTATTATTATTATTTGGCTTTTATTGTAGGTTCTTGTCTTACTGATACTTTGTGACTTTATTTTTTTTTTTGGTGGTGTTTTTATGTGACTAGTGACCACTATTGGGACCAAACTGCCAACCTGATCATTAAGAACTGGAGAATAAGATTCACCCACCTGAACACAGACGGAGGTGACGGGGTTTGTGTGTGAGACTCATTGTGCCTCCGGTCACATGTTTCCATCCCATGACTTTGCTGATCGGGCGTTAAATGGAGGCTCATGATGAAGGCCGAGCTTTGTTACAGGCGTGAACACTAATGACACAGGTTAGAGAGCCGCCTGTGAACACGACCTTGTCATTTATTATATTAAATATATTAGTGCTGTCAAACATTTCAAATAATTAATCGGAATTAATCGCACATTTTTATCTATTCTAAATGTCCCTTGATTTCTTTTTGTCCCATTATTTTTCTCATTTAATGCTCTTATCAACATGGTAAAGTGGATCGGCTTGCTTTGTGCAAATGTTTTTATTGAAAAATCATCCATTGTCGCCTGGCTTTGACGAAGGGGTGGAGAATTCACATCAGCTGTGTGCTCGGCCATCAAGTGGTATTTCAGACTGGACGTGCTGTGATGATAGCTCAGTTCACAACGACAAAACACACAGATCACTTTGGTCTTGTCAATGGAACCATTTGGCAACTTTTTAAAAGTAAACTTTCCATTCAGAATATTATTGGCATCCATTTCGACGTCTCGCTATATATATATATTATCAGGGATGATGCACATTAATCAACATTACACTTTACATTTACATTACACGTGTGCAGGAGCTAATAAGCAGGTTTTCAGGTAGGAGGTAACCTAGAGGTACTTTGGAGTACTGCAGGGGGAACGTGAGATTTTCTTTAATGAATGAATAATTCCTTTAATATTTACACTATAATATGTTTGATAAAACATGTAAATGTAAGTTCAATATATTGCATTTTATATCCAATATTCACATTGTTTAATGCAACCGCTAACTTCTCTAAAACGTCTGGAAAACAGTTTGAGTTTCCTCTGAGAGAAAGACAAAGATCTTCAGTGAAACTCACATTTATCATTAAATTATAAATGCAACTTATAAAATAAAAAACAAGCAGTTCAATGCAAATTCAATGTCTGTGATCCTGATGATGAAATCAGTTCGCCATTAATTTCGTGATGGATTTAAAACATGAAAGTGTTTCTCAGATACAATGTTGGGCTGAGATAACTTTTGTCATCAATTGGAGCTATACAAATAAAACTGAATTGAATTGAGTTTTATTTGTTATTCTGAAAATGAAATAATCTTTTTTAATTTCATTATATCTCTATAATGATTCATTTATTTCTTTGATTTTAAAAAAAGCTGCTTTATATGTCTGCATCAGAGAAACTGCATTATAATACATATAATATACAGAGATAAATAAAAACAATGATTATTAAAGACAGCTGGAGACGAGGAGACTGTTCCCATAGTGGGGGGCTCTGACAGGGACGAGACATTAAAGATGTTAAACAATGTGAACACTAAATGCGTCCGATCGGAGCAGTATGTCATGATGAGCCTGAACTGGAGGAATATACAGCGGGTCGGATTCAGGTATAAACTCATAGGTTGTAAATGTGTATAATTGGGTTTTTATGTCTGTATTTTATCGTGTTTGTGAGGGCAACTGAGAGAGAAACCTCGGTCTCAGCGGGTCCTTCCTGCTAAAATAAAGGATAAATACAAATAAACAAATGCATTTTCTATTATATAGTAACAGTGACAGCCTTGATTTCCTCTTATGAATCGAAAGAAATATTAATATTATATAAAAATGTGCTTTAAAAACAATAACAAACAAATCCAACATACACTGTAAATCCTAAACATCTTAATAAAAGAACTTAAATTAATCCTCCAAACATTTGAGTCATTCTCATTCATTAGTTTTTAGTTCAGTATTTTAAGTTTTGATAATTTAATTCCAGTTTGTTCCATTGACTCATTTTCTTTAAGTTGACTTTATATCTTTAGTAAATTTAAGCCCCAAAATTACCACTTTGATAATCGATTAATTGTAAATAGTTGTTATGTCCGTCAGTTTGACAGGTGATGTAATAATTTGCTTTAGTGGAAGAAAAGTAAATTTACGTGGAAACATTTGTATAAAGAAAATGCTTTAAGTTACTTAATGCTCACAGTTATGTTTTTATTTGATTTCTCTATAACAGTTATTTTTCAGTGTTGTTACTGGATCAATAGTTTTTAATTGAAATGTTATATTATGGGATGTAGTTCTGTTGTTTTTATTAATCAGCGTTGGTCGATCAGGATTAACGCTGTCAGATGAATAAATTGATGATTTTAATTCAAATGAAGCTGATTAGTTAAGGGTTAAGGGTGACATTTCCGGACTGTGTGTCGCTCACATGTGGATGCTGTGAGGGACTGAAGACGCCTCCACGTGGCGTCCGTCGTGCGGCGTCCTCCATCAGGGCATTTATTCGTCCTCCTGCAGATTATCCTGTAGACTAATTAAAGCTGATATTAAGCGTGCGGACGAAACCGTTTGCTGCAATTTGTAACATTTAGACTAATGATGTTAAAGTCTGTCCATCACACAGGTTGGAGGGCGGTCGGATTGGGGGGGGGTATGAATGAGTGTGTGTGTGTGTGTGTTGGGGGCAGCTGGTCGGGTATAGATTGACTTAACCGCTGTCACTCTGATGGCTTTTGTGTCTTTTACTTGTCCAACAAACAGAGGCAGCTGTCCTCAAACCCCCACAGACAGACAGACGGACACACTCCCTCTGAAGCTTTAAAATACCTTCAACACAAATACAGAAGAGCTCCACAGCACCTGAAAACACCGAAATACCTGGAAATACCTGGAAACATAAAAGCAACAATATCTGGTTCTGCTGCATCGATTTTTATCCTTTTTTTTAAAACTGTCCACCGTGAGTTCGACAGTATTCTGTGACGATAAATCGAGTTCTCATATATATTCTGATAAACACTGTGGAAGACGATTAGGGCCTCAAAAATCAATGTTTTACATGTAGCCCTAACATTTATGTTTTTGAGTTTAGAGTACAAAAATAAATAGAAATTCTCAGAATTCTGTGTTTTGAATTATGATTCTTTTTTTCAGAATTCTGACTTTATTGAATTTTTAAAAAAAAAAATTGGCTCGATCCTAAAACTTATTGAGTTTAAAGTACTTTAAAAACTTACTTTACACTCAGAACTCAAATAAAAATGAGTTCCGGTTCTAAAAAAGTCAGAATTCAGAGTTTTGAAACTTTGAACTAATCTTTTCACGTGACCCTCTGATGTGTATTTAAGTTCTGAGTTTAAAAGGAAAAACTGTTTAAAACTCAGAGCTAATTTTATTTTTCAGAATTCTGACTTTATTGTAAATTTATATTCTGAGAATTTGTCCTTTTTTTAAATTCCACTCAAAGTCAAATAAAATGTTCAGACATGGCCCTAATAATCTTCCGTAAATTAATACTGACAGATATGAATAAAAATACCCGTCCCTGATTGTCGGCCATTTCTTCTGCTGAATTAAGACTTTGTAATCAGGCCACATTACAATCCGCGTCCCCTTTGGCATCATCGTACCTCCTTCCAGCCGAGCCTCCCCCATCTGCCTCCCTCCCTCCCTCCCTCCCTGCTTGGAGTGAAAGGGAATTCACTCTGCGATGAATGTTAACCAGTCGGAGGATGAGAGAGGGCCAAACGCTGCAGTGTTGTTGTGATCCACTCAGGCGGAGCAGCATTTGACGGAGAACTTTTTAATAGCCCCCTGGAGTTGCTCCATAAACGGCTTGGCTCCGGCCATTATTTGTCCCCGTTTCCTTTCTTTTGAGAGCGACACTATTGTGCGAACCACCAGCAAGCCAAAGCAATCATTTCCACTGCTTTGGGTAATTTGGGGAGTATGAATGCTCTTGATTTATCATCTAGTCTCCATTAAAATGTACGGGTCAGATTATGGCTCGGTGGCTCATAATCAAACTGCGTTCATTCACTCATTATTCATTCTGTGTTGTTCGGCAAACAAAAGCTAAACGTGCTCCTGGTTTCAGTTCCAGGCGGCATGTTGGAATATGCAGAATAATATCACAGGATGCTTCCAGATGGCTGTTTCATTTTCCTGCTAACACCGGAAATACTTTATGAACATCTGGGAGGAGTCCTGGTGGCACCCCCGCCCCCATGATCTTTTTATTGAAACACTTCCTGTGACGGATATATGACCTCTGAAAAACAACAAGTTGAAATCTGATTTTTCAAACCACTTCAGGAGGAGTTTAGTTACAACTGTGGATGTATTAAAGTCTGACCCATATTTAACAATTTATGACAAAAAAACAAAAAACATTTGTTTTCTTTATTGTTTTATTTCTGTTAAAACCTGGTGTGTGTTTAATTACACTGGCTTGAACCAACCAGTTTCAACCACTAATATCATGACACAGATTAATGCTAACAGTGCATCCGTTAGCAGGCACCTATATTTGAAGTGTTCTGAGTGGAACCTGAAAAGTTGTTTCCCAGCTGTGATTTTTCGGTTCTGTTCAAAAGTCTTGGAACCAGTGATATCAACAATCCGTCATCAACAGACACTTTTGTTCTCAAGGAAAACCTGAAAAATTGGTTCAGCTTTTGGTGGAAACAAACAAGGTGTGTGAACTGAAATGGAGCCAGTTCCCTGCTGGTGGACAGGGAACAAAGCCAGACCGGAACCGAAATCTACTTCTGAGACGGACTGACGGATGGACTTGTTACTAAACTGTAATGTTAGCTGCTGTTGACTAGTTAGCTTGGTTAGCTATACAGTTAGCTTACTTAGCCGCAGACCAAAACTGGCATGAAAACTACGTCCGTGCTGAATTCCCTGTCTTCAAACTGTCCTCTGTTGTATGATGTATTCGGTCCCGGTCAGACCGGGGTCACTGTGAGCTCCTAGTCCAGCAGAGCTAATAGGGCCGCTACAGCTGGGTTGCAGGGAACAACATTCAGCGCTATTGGCTGCTATAAACGACATTTAGTCCCTCCATCAGTGCCTCTTTTAACACTCTGCTTTCTGTTTCATGGGGACTTAAAGAGAACTGAGACCTTGTGGTCACTGGTGGTACTGCAACAAAAAATAAGAAATATTTTAAGTGTCGATGCCTCCAACTGTTAACAAGATTATTACTTTTTATATGATTAACATTTAATCCAGGAAGGTTTTATTATGTAAAAAAAAGTCATTATGGGTGACGTCTTGTGGGCGGAGCCAGGGAGAGAAACACTAAATAGTTTTAAACAGTGGTGTGACTGAGCTGAGATCTTCTGTCAGTGATTCAGTGTTTACAAGAGCAGCAGTAAATGAAGTGGATGCAGGTCGTGTCACTACCGTGTACAGAGCAGAAACACCGACTCGTATTTACATGTAAATGTGTCGACTCAGCCCTGTGATGTCACATATCCCAGCTGTCCCTGTGAGTCAGGATGAACTTCCTGTGAACTCCTGAGAGCGACGGTGTACCTGCTGAAGGACCCTCAGCCTCCTCTGGGTGGGTGGTCCTCTTCACTCACACTGATGGGGGGGTGGAGAAGGAGGAGGACGGCGGCCATTGTTCCAGACAAAGAGGATGGCGGAGGTCGTTCATTAAGCAAATTATCTCCACGAGGAATCTTTACGTCCAGCATCCCCTCGTCCCCCTCCACCTTCTCCTAAAGATAAAGATAAAAGTTAAACTGGGACTAAAACCGGTCTCAGCTGAGAGTAAATTAGAGAAACTAAATGTAATCTGTGGAGGTTTGATAAATTCAGCTGCTGCTGTTTTCAGTGTAAATAATGAAGCCAACCTGCTCTCTGTATAAAACTGCTGCACTGAACAAACAGTTGCACAATTAATGGTTACTGTCAGTAATTACAGTCCTGTAATAAAACGGGATCGTGTGAATGAGCCGCAGGCTGTCGGCACATCAGCACATCCATTTTTCACCGCCAGCGTGTCGTAATATTGTTCCACAACATAATGGCAACACTTGTTCCAATAAAAGGGGCAGTTTTACACCATGTTTTCATAGTAAGCTTTTATTTGACTGCCGTAACAGTGCTGTGAATTCATCAAAACCTTTACAACTCACAGTAACTCATGAATGTCTCCCCGAACAGCTGCACAGACTCTTATAAAACGCTGCTTCCTCACAGGCTGCTGTCTGAAAACATTACAGGATCCCCAAATGTGTCGGACACAGTTTCCACCGTTTCCTTCGAGAGGAGTCAGAGATCAGAGCTCGTACTCATCAGAGCTGGAATCAGTCCTACGAGAAAAGAAACGAATCAAACAGATAATAAACACTCATTAAAAACTGCGTTAAATTTATTTGCAGATGATGAAGCTCTAATTTTGAATAAATAATTTTGTTTCCCTGAGGTGTATTTCCAACACTTTCTCTGTGTTTTTCAGATTTCAATCTGAAGTCAGGATTCTTCAAGAGGACTTTGTTAAAGTACAATGTGTGTAAATCTCCAAAAATGACAAATTAAAATAGACTAACTTATATATCAGTATTGGTCCTAATAACCCCCCGAGTCCCAAACCCTAAAGGCAGACGGAAGCGTATACGTCACAGGTGTATGTTTATTATCTGCGGCCATTTAGGACCCAAACAGAAGCAATGTGATTAATAGACTCTATTTCATTCATTCTGTTTTCCTTCACTTAAATGCAGAGTTTGATAAATACCCGGCTCATTAAGGGCCCCTCAGTTTCGGGGTCAGTGGCGGCGTGCACTATGCAGCCGAGCACACACAGCGTGTGACGGTGGCCCCTGAGAAATCGTTGCTTCATTTAATTGCATTAATTAAAGTGCTGATGTGTTTGTGCCTTTTATAGGAGCCGGTATCGACACAGCAGGCCGGCGGTGACAAATTACACGGCTGCCATGTTTGATTAATAGCCGCTTTAACATACATGTTAGCCCAGAAACATTCGAAATGTAATAATAAAAGAGCACATCATTCAGCACTCAAACGGCCGCGCTCATAAACTGGAGCTGGAAGAAAGCTGACTTCATTCAGACAAACGTGGCAGTTATTACAGAAGAGCACAGCGGTGGAGAGCTGCAGCTGGACCAGGACTTCTGGTTTCAAGTTGATCCACTAAAAGTTTTTTAAGAATCTGAACAGAATAAGTTTTAGTTTTAGAGAAACACTATTATTTTATTATTCATTTATGAATCCAAAAACTAATAACAGCTTATTTTTCATACTTTAAATCAAATATAAAGTCAAAAATAGGAAATAAATTATATTTAATGTGTCCGACCTCTTTGTGTGTTACAGTTGATATTACAAACAACGTTCCTCAAATTATGAAACCTTATGCTAATAATGTTTGACTAAATGAGGAAATAGCAATCAGTTAGCTTAGCATAATCACATGTTTCCCTCTCAAACTGTTGTTATGCTAGCTTTTGATTCTACATTGTAAAAAATGCAGATTGCAGCAGATCTGCTTAATGTGAGAGGCTCAACTGGCAGAAACGAAATGCTGCAACCAACAATAATTCTCATTATTGATCAGCAGTCTATTGAGCTGTAGTTTTCCATACGATCTGACTGTAACTGAGGTCTAGTGTAAATGTGTCTGTCTGAAACCCTGGATGATCCCCGTCCTGTGCTCGCTCTGTAATCAGCCACACATTCCTGTCTTTAGCAGTAATAACAGTGGATGAGTCTTCGTGCGTGGCGTCCCGGCTATCGGCCGGGCGGGGAGGCTGCGTACTGCGACACCTCGTTAAAATACCAGCTGCAGCCGCGGCCGTAAAGCACACAGTTTGTGTTAGCTGATAAGCCTCAATGGACTTTAATGGCTGCATTTACCCCGTTAGACTAATATTATTGTTAGACATGATATTGTGATGTGACAGGCTGCTCATGTCACAGAACAACTTCTCACTCTGCAGATATTACAACAGCAGCATCATTAGGAGCAGATTATAAAGCATTAGGATTCAGTGCATTACAGAATGAATCTCTAACTTTTCATGTCACCATCATGAGTTCATTCATCAGAGAGCAGCACTCAGTATTCTCACATCCAGACTTTAAACTGTACCACGGCAGAGACAGACAGTGGCAGGCCTGCACAGACTGTAAGACATTATGTAACTCATCATAACTCATCATAATGAGATTACCTGCAGTTAATAAGAGAGCTGATATATAAATACAGTGGAAGTCTACTGCATTTAAAGGTTATAAATGAGCTTTGGAACATGAATATAGCAGCAAACAACTACTAGCTAAAGACATAGAGGAGTAATGTTGCTCCGTGTACAGAGCGATTGAAACAGTTTTTATCATTTACGTCGGTGAATTAAGGATTTATTTCCATCAAACCAGAGTTGGTGATTGTTGGAAACACTAACAGAGACGGTTTAATGAGTTTTATTCTGTTTCTGTCCACCTTGAATGAAGTTACAATGATCTGAAGGTAAAATGACTCTCTGGAGAGAGTGATAGCCGTATTTACAGGTTCTGGTTAAACAACGTGAGTCTGTCAGTGGAACAAACAACTACTGTTAGTCTTTAAAATATATTTTACATATAAAAAAACAGGAAACTGCATTACACAGAAATCGCCCAGGACAATGAATAATAATAAGACGTATGAAAGAACAGAAGTGCTGCTGCACAGAAATTACACTAATTACAGTTTCGGCTCATCAATTTTTAATCAGAAGAACAATTTATTTCCAGGAGAAGCAGTTGATGTTTTCCACAAACAGAAGCCAGAGTACAAAGAGTGTGTACACACAGACAGTGTGTACAGACAGTGTGAACAGTACAGACAGTGTGTACAGACAGACAGTGTGTACAGACAGTGTGTACAGACAGACAGTGTGTGCATACAGTGTGTACAGACAGACAGTGTGTACAGACAGACAGTGTGTACAGACAGTGTGTACAGACAGTGTGTACAGACAGTGTGAACAGTACAGACAGTGTGTAAGACAGTGTGTACAGACAGTGTGTACAGACAGTGTGAACAGTACAGACAGTGTGTACAGACAGACAGTGTGTACAGACAGTGTGTACAGACAGACAGTGTGTACAGACAGTGTGAACAGTACAGACAGTGTGTACAGACAGTGTGTACAGTACAGACAGTGTGTACAGACAGACAGTGTGTGCATACAGTGTGTACAGACAGAAGTGTGTACAGTACAGACAGTGTGTACAGACAGTGTGTACAGACAGACAGTGTGTACAGTACAGACAGTGTGTACAGACAGTGTGTACAGACAGACAGTGTGTACAGTACAGACAGTGTGTACAGACAGTGTGTACAGACAGTGTGTACAGACAGTGTGTACAGTACAGACAGTGTGTACAGACAGTGTGTGTGCTGTACACACTGTCTGTCTGTACACACTGTCTGTGATACCTCAGCTCCTCGGTGACGTCTGGACCTGTGATTGAGGGAAAAAAGACCTGTTGAAAAATTGGCTATTTAATTAAGTAGCTAACAAAATACAAATCTCAATAGCTTGGGAAATAATTGTGCAACCCTCATTAAGCATTCCATCTGGGCAATTACCCTCTTTTTAGAGTCGGGGAGTTATAAATGACTGGCCGGTAATTGAAGCTAACAGTCGGCGAGAGCCTGAGATGAACTGAATTACACAATGTCATTAAAATAAATACATCAAATAATTATCCGATGGAAAATAAATGGACTGAACGCGTGTAATTGTTCTTTCGAATTAGTTCCCCCACCACTCTGGGAGCCATCGCTCAACCCCTCCTGCAGGCACACAAAGATCCTCACTGCGATAAATATTTCCCTCTGTGTCCTCCGTTTAGTCTCTAATTTGTTTTACAGTTTTTGGAAGGTGCTTCATTTAGCACATCATTTAGCATCAGATAACGGCGAGAGTGGAGGTGCTCCTGCCGCCAGCGCAGTTTCCAAAATAAGAGCGTAAACTTCTTTGATTGCAGCGTTTATGAGATTAAGCAGCACACAGTTAAAGAAAAGCTCATTTCTTGCTGCGATTATGGAGCACGCAGTGGAGCGGAGCCATTGTGAGACACTTCTTTGTCCTTCTGACAGATTACTTCCTTGATTTGGTAAAAAAGGGGAATCCTTTCCTTTTTTACCTTGAACCCTGCGGAGGAGCTCACGCTTGAAACATTTTCAGCTGAATTGATAGTGACCTGATTTATGGGCCTTATTGCGCCGTATAATTAATTTTATGCATATGACTTCCTTTACAATTACCATGCCGGCCGATTGGAGAAGTTCACTGCTTATATGAAGCCATCAATAATTGCAGATTCATCAGTGGGCGGGCTGAACATCTGCACGAGGACGGACAGGAAGGAGATTGTCTCCTATATTGTGTAAAAGGGCAAACGCTGCGGGTTGACTGAACCCTCTAAAGAACCAGCCTGAATGACGTTCAGAGAGTCAGACTGTTGTCCTGCAGTCGCTCCAACATTCACAATAACAACAATAATAATAATAACAACAATAATAACCGTCATTTTCTGGGGAACATTTAGTGGTTTTAATACAGTTCAGCAGCCTGAAATCCACAGGTAGAGTCGCTTTCACACAGGAAGTGAATGTTGTGTGCGGTGAGATCGATGGAAAGACGCTGACGGGTGAGACAGGTGAGAGTGATGCGTTTGAGCGTTTCCTCTCAGGTGTCAGTCAGGTGCAGCGAGGCCTCTGATTGGGCGTGAAGGCCGGTGGCTCTGCCTGTGTTCGGCCCCGGGGGGGTCGGGTCCAATCAGAGGTTCCTGAGTGAGCGACGAGCAGAGTGAGGTCAGGAGTAATGGAGAGAGCGGACACACACAGGACAGAGCTTCAGGTTCATTCACTGGAATCTGAATAACAAACACTAAAGAATAAAAACTGCTTCAGATACTCAGACAGGATGTGGTTGTTCATCGTTTACAGCTCCTCTCCAGAACAAACAGAGCCGCTGATTAAAACCACTAAACACACAGAGAATATTTATAATTTTTGCTTGAATAATGACTCAAACAATTAATCAATTATAAATTGGTTATAAATTTTAATCCTGATGCCTCTATATGAGCTACAGAAATAAAGATCGTTAATATAAACACGTCCAGAATGAAAGTTCCTAGTAGGGTTTTTAATAGTTATATAATATATAATCATTATTATTACTCTCCACACATTTGTGAAACTGTAGATTTTAAAGAGAAAATAAAACAGATATTTAATAGTTGTTTAAGGTCCAGTGTGAAACATTGAGGAGGATCTATTGACACTGAATCGTAATGTTTGACTCTTTCTCTCCGTCTGTTTCTGGCTGCATCCACTACTTTCTTCAGGTTTTTATGTGTAAATGGAAAATAAAAAAAGTCGATGGAAACACGTTTGGGCCTAAAAGACGACACAGATGTGTATAAAACTCCGACCTGCAGTGTAAATCCAGCTCTCTGACACCTGACATCATCATGTTTAGTCCACATAATTGAAAACCTCTCGCGCTCTACATGCACTCAACAACACATCAGCTGCAGATTGTACAAGACAAACACTGTATGCAACATATTAATGTCAGCCGGTTAAACACTGCGGCGTGTTATCGTCTGAGGGAGGTCTTTATTAAAATGAAATGCATGCAGGGATGTATGGCCCGTGCCAGGGACACGCTGGGACTGAATTGATCTGGATGACATGAATAATTTAGCTGACAGTAAAGGAGGTAATATAAATGCACACATATATTCTAATCTTGGCGGCGGCGGTGCGTGGACGCTGTGTTTCTCGCCGCCTCCGTCCTTCTCTCTCGTGGAAAAGCAGCAGAATTAATCCAGAAATGTATCTGTGGCTCAGAATTATTCACATACAGATGCATGATAATGATTCCCAGATTAATCGGCGCTGAGAGCCGCTGCCCGCTGTCTTTCCCCGCAGCCGAGGCAACTCTTTTCCCTTCCAGCTGACCTTTACCTCGACAGCGGTCTCATTTCACAGCTAATACCCTGATAGACGCTGACACCTGAGTGCTGGCCTCCTCCTCCAGCCTGTCACCCAGAAACCCCGGCGTCCCTGTAAGACAGCACGCTGGGAACAGACGCCCTACCTTCGTCCTCGCCGCAGCCAGAGTCCAGTTAAAGTTTCATTATTACTGCACCATCAGATAATATCATATAGTAACTAGTTTCACTTCACCTGTTGGACTGTCGGAAAATGTTTGATACCAAAAAAAATATTTTAAAGATTTGATTCATTTTTCAACAAAACTCGTTATCTTCTTACTTACAATGTATTATTTTATTTTTTAATCTAAAAATTCCCTTTTTTCAGTACTAGCTAAGTTAGCGTTAATAACAACAAAACTTTGGCGCCACTTTTGCTAACATTAGCTATGTCTCACACATTATAGATGAACGATAGCTTCCTACTAGCAGAGAGTGATGCGAGGCATCCAGCTAGCTAACTGTAGCTAAGCTAAGCTAACTGGGGTTGTCTGTCTGGCTGGCTGTGTCTTGGCATTGCATTGTGGGTCTGGCGTTGGTTGCTTCATGGTGTTGGCTGATGGGTGATTTGTAAACTGTGAGCTAGTTAGTAGCATGGAGCTAACGGTCCTAATAAAATATAGGAACATTGCAGATAGTAACGTTATTCTAAATATGATTGTCAGTTATTTTATAACGTTCAGTGTTTGTCACTGTTGGCCGACGCCCAGGATGCAGTTCACTGAACGACCACTGGTGGCGCTGTTAGCTGCAGTTTGTATATGGGAGCTTTAACAACTATATTTATTGTTACAAACATTTTTCACCTCCTAATAACATGGCCTGTGATTGGTTGAGGGAGGGTCAACATCTCATTTATAAAAGCCAGTCTTCAGCAAGATCAGTAACAGATAAATAAATCTAAATCAAATCAAAATCTGGTGTTCAGACCTTCATTGTTTCAGTTTTACATATTCCTGATCTGGGGCCAGCTCATGTGGGAGGAACTGGGGGCCAACAGGGGCCCCCTACAGCAGCCACGTTTGTGGAGGTCAAGACGGCGTTTAGTCCTGATGCTTCTGGACCAAAGGTCACTGAACTCATTAGGGATTGTCCTCTGGGGGGGGGGGGCAGGAATATCTGCCCTACATTTAAAGTCAATCTGTCGGGAGGTTGTAGAGAGCAGGAAGTTACCTCTACACACGTGTGTAAACACAAACATCGGCGCTGTGGAGAGCGGGGAGTTGGTGTTTTGCCAAACTGCAGCCGCCACAATAGCGCGAGTCTCCCCGGCGCTGCCGCTAACAGATGGCCTGAGGAAAACAGCTCATTTGGACACCAACAAAGAGCCACCAATGATTTAATGATCATTTCTCATTCAGCCATTATTTATATGGGCATATAATCAACTGACACACAATATTTCATTTGTGGGGAGGCTCTTGTGTCAACAGAAGGCCGCGGCACCGAGACTTTCCACACTTGTGAGGAGGAGCGGCGCCACTGTTACAGCCTGAATTATTATGCTGATTATAAGCTGTTTTTATGACACACCTCTTTCAATTAAACGGCCGATAATGAATGCGTCCCCCCGACAGGTGTTTTTGTTGTTGGCGCTCTGATTTACATGGCAGACTAATTTGGTTGAGAGGCGGATATAAAGAAGGTCACCCCCCCCGTGGTGTAAAGTCCTGCTCTGAGGATGTTCCCGTGTAAATACACAACAACGGGCAGGTGATCTAACTGCGAGGTAATGAGCTCTGCAGGTAGAGCTGTTGCTGTGGGGTTCGGGTTAATTAATGAAGTGATCCGGGGCTCGGGGAGGAAGGCTTCCTGCGGGCCCCGAGCAGCAGGTCACAACACTGACAGATGCCCTATTACAATGTTAATGATAGTGGGGGCCGGGTCAGATAATCATATTCAAAGCTTTTTCTAGCAGATAACAATCACATGCCACTGATGGACCCCCCCCCCCCAACCCCACAATCCCCCTAACACCACCAGCACTGAATGGTTGAGTCACCGAGGACTGATCAATGTGATCAAGACCTGATAAGATCTGGTCTGCAGCACGCGCCGTGAGCACTCACCAGGGAACCGTCACCGACTCTGCTCATCGCTGGCAGCGCTGCCTGGTGACACTGGCCAACATCAACCCCGCCCCCGCCCCCCCCAGGACCACAGAGATTCTCTGAAAAATAACAGCCAGACAAATGTAGAGGAGTAAAACGTACAATGTGGTAATAGATTACACCGGAGTAAAGTACGGGATAAAGCTGATAATGGACACCACGAAGGGCATTATCTCTCTTCTACCCTGGTCACCACATCCAGCAATAACTCCGTTTCCATGGTAACACCTGAGGGTCTGACCAGTACCAGGAAGATTCATCACCATCCCATAATATTCTAATGCAATGGAAACGTTCACTACTCCAGTAAATAGCAACAGGAGAGATTTCTAGTTCCCGCAGATATAATAAAGAAAAAATTACTTTTCTTCACCTCGTAGTAACGCGGCTCGTGATTGGTCGAGGACAGTTCAACATGGCCGCCATGTTTTAATCTGTTTTTGGGCTTTATTGACAGAAATAACCTACGGTGATTGGAGAAGGAAGCGAAGGTTTTGGATTAAAGAGCAGCAGACCTTGAGAGGATCCACCAAACCAGATCAGATCGCCCCAAGAGGAGAGGAAGAGAGTCGGACAGGAGCCATACTATTAATCAGCTCCAGTGTACATGTGGGAATTATTGATTTAAAACAAGAAGCCATTACATTTTTAGTCATTATTTGTTTACATTTTGAAGCTGCTATCATTTCCTATTTGCACTTTAACCATGGAAACAGACAACTGTGACTGCTTTACTGTTGATACTGAATGAAAAGATGATGCTTATGAGGCGAACTCTGAAGTTATAGGAAGATTTCTGGATACATGTATGTATTTATATATGAGCTATACATTTCACAGCTGGAACCTGGTAAATAAGTCATCATGGCGGAGAGGAAGGGGCGAGCGGGGCCCTGTGATGTGTAAAAAATGAAGCGAGTAAAAAGAGGCCAAGAGGCAACGCGGGTGAAATTTATTTTTCAACCTCTGTCAGTTCGGTGCATTAATCTAAGAACATCAGCGTGAACGTGTGATTCCTCCGTCAGCGGCCACTCCTCCTGCTCCCTCATCCCAAACATTAAATATCACCTGCCGTGATTAATCCCAACTTAATTAAATCCATCAGCGAGACAATGGCCAGCCAATGAGGTATGTAATCATTCACATAGTAAATTAAAGGAAGGAACGGCTCCTCTGTGTTCTCCTCTGACAAAGATGGAGAGGATGGAGCAGGAGGTCCCAGAAACTCAGCTGGAGGGGGGGTTGGAGCTCAGACTCTTTATGTTCAGGCTTTGATAAAAACATCAGATTTCCTCTCAACTGTAAACTAATTTATATTGCAGCACTGAAAACTCTTCCTAAGCCCCGCCCCCTTTTTGATCAGTTCTCCAATCACAGTTGAGCAACCCTCAGTCAACTTCCTCCTTTCCTGTACTTAGATATGCTATATGCTAGGCTAATCTATGTTGGAAAGACATTTTGAAGATGGTTGAAAGATAAAAGACACACACACACACACACATACATATTAGGGATGGAGAGATTCCCCGATTTGAATCGGTGGTCCGAGACAGACGTTTGCGATGCGAGTGCACCGATAGCTTCAGTGTGCATCCGATGTAACTGCCGGCTAAATGCGCAATGTATCTTTCTTTGCGTGTCTGCCTCGGTAAAACCCACGGTTACATCGATTATTACATAGTTTATCTCCTCTGCACCCGTGTTTTCGAGGCGCCTTAAACGCACCATCACTGTCTTTCTGTGCGGCATCACAGACGCAGTTAGTTAGTAAACAGAAAAAATGAGGGAAGCGACTCAACAGGTGAAGAGGAGATATTAAGCGTTAATTATTAAGCAGGCACTAGTATGGGCATTGCACTATGATGAAGTTATTTTGAAGTTATTTGCACATTGTTGATGTTGGGAAGTTTTATAAGTATTTTGTAAAACATTGTGAAATTACAGACAGAGAACACTATTAGTAAAAGGACCTGAGACAGGACTGTTTGTTTTGTTATTTTTATTAAGAGGCCAAAAAGAAATTGCCCGAATATAATACATTTAGTGTTGTATAAGTAGAGAATGAGATTAAAAACACATACAAATATTTTTTGTTTATGATTTAGTGTTTATTAGGAATAAAACAATCCTCTGTCTGTACCATATTGAATCACATCTTCTTTTTAAGTTGGATTTATTGGTTTGCTTTATAGAAAACAATCAAGTATCAAATACATTAGAAACCAGATGTGTGTTGGTAAATTCTTTGTATTGTGTTGAATCGTTTGAATCGCATTGTATAAAGTCAAATCGTTGTCAAATCATTAATGAATCGTATCGCATCGTATGGACAGGGGGCTCCACTGTATCGTTAATGTATCGTATCGCTGGCAGAGTATCGAGATGTGTATCGAATCGGCCTCAGTGGTGGGGATTCACATCCCTAATACATATACATATATTATATATATATATATATATGTATATATATATAATATATGTATATGTAGTCACATCTTAAGTTAGCTAATGTTAGCAAAATGCTAAAATCCATTAAAAATAAGAATTCCTTCAGTTTCAAAAAGGCCTTCACAGAACTTTACTGCTGGGGCCCTGATCATAATTCTATATAGAGAGACAGATTATATATTCTATATTTATAGAGACAGATTATATATATAAACACAGATTAAATGATAGAGAGACAGATTATATATATTCTATATTTCTGACGTGGTGCTGCAGGCCGGAGGAGGTTCAGACACTGAACACACACACTGATCTTCAGACTCTCAGAAGGTCACACGAGCGTCGGCCTACAGCAGGAAAACAGATGTTTGTGGTCGAGGATGATGCTCACACACACACACACACACACACACACACACTCACACTCACACACACACACACACGCACACACACACACACACACACACAGCAGCTGGGATGTTAATGCCAGCAAACAGGATTATCCTCAGAAAGGATTTCTCTGCTAAGCATTTCCTCTTAATTAGATTTCTCAATCTCAGGGATGAATTGCCTTTTAGCAGCGAGAGCCGCCACTGAGGGAGCTGTTAGCTCCTTATAACTGAATTAAATGCATAATTAGTGATACAATTACATTAGCAGAGGGTCTTTTGTATTTGTGTGAGTGAAGGGGATGGAGAGTGAGGGGGGGGCACTGATATATGAGAGAGGATCTGCAGCTACATTCAGGATCCAACAGGTGAGAATATGAAGATGTTCATACATCTGTGGAGATTACCTTTAATTCACCATTATTTTAATCATAATTAACTATCATCAGTAAGTATTATTTACGTTATGTTTACTGACTGGTTGCTTTCTGATGACGCAGTCCTCTGCTCTCTCTTCTGAGGTTGTCAGTCTGACTTTACCTTCGCATCCTTCTTGACTAGGTCACCATTTAAAAACTGTCTTTTACCCGTTTAAATAAAGGTTAATAATAATAATTATAATAATAATAATAAATCAATGACCAGATGAAACACTCTACGCTGATGACACAGTCCTGTATTCCTCTTTTGAGACTGCGGTTGTCAGTTTGACTTTAAGGAAAAGAAATCAGGGAAATGTATTTATGATTATACACCAAGTTTAATAATGAAATTAGTTTTTAGTCCTTCATGCTGCACACATAGATAACGATTAAAAGAGACTGAACATTAGCAGCCTGAAGTCCAAGCTCTCTATTCGGCTCTCTTCCTCTCCTCTTGGGGAAGCAGCACTCGCCATGATGGAGTTTGTCCCGTCCGGTCGATCTCGCTTTAATCCAAACTCCATGTTTCCTTTGCTGATGACTGCAGGCTGTTTAAGGTAACACATGTTTCAGCAACAAAGAACAGAAACACAGAGAGAGGTTTGAAGGAGCCTGAATGTGGAGCCAAACTCTCCTGAATCCAGCTGGTTTGAACAATTTTGGCTTTAAAATCAAACCAATCAAACATTATTATTATTATTATTATTTTGAGGAGCTTCTGGCTACTACATCTACCTGCACTGCCTTTACCATGGCAACCACAGTACAGAATGATGTACCTGTATCAGCATCTCCTCTCAACCTGCTTTACTTCCCTAAAACGAACCACCTTTGAGTCTCTGGTGCAGCTTCCCTTCAACTTATTGTAAAATCATCCACGTTGCAGATCCAACACTTCCTCCAGAACAGACAGTGTAATATATCGGTATCGTCCCGCAGACAGGAAGTGCGTCTGTGAACATCTGAATGTCAGGTACTGTAGTGCACACATTAACCCCTGATGCTCCTATTTACTACACGTCCACAATCTGGATTCATGGTCAATTCATCATTAGTCACACACACACACGCCCTGAACATACACTGAGCACACGCCCTGCTCACACCTCGCCCCTCCATCCTCGCCGTGTATCCCTGAACCATTCATCACCGGGCGGCCGCTGACAGTGACGGATGGGTCAGCCCGCCACTGGCACTCTCCCAGCCAGAGACTCATACGGCCACAGCAGCGGACTGACAGCTGGAGCAACATGTCAAGTGGTGGAGAGACTGCGGCCATTAATAACCTCCGTCACATGATCACCTCAGTGTGAGGGGGGGGCGTCCACGCCTCAGCGTCAGGGCCGGGGAGGGAGATGTCACAGCGACAGTCATGGACGCCTGATCTTTAATCAAGTGCGCGGGGACGATGGGTAATGAATATATCGCTCACAAATTGGAAGGTGTGGGGGAGGACACGCGGGGGGCGGGGGGGGCCCGATGGGAGATCTGATGACCCATCTGTGGCTCGGGGGTGACCCTGGGGAGCGGTCCTCTTAAAGGCGACCCCGCCACTCTCGCCACATCTGAGCACATGTAACGTGTCATTCATTCAGTGAGAGATCGTAATCATGTGAGGAGGCCTGCTCGATGAGCCTCGACAGGCCTGAAGTCCGCCGCTCAACCAGAACCCGCACAGTGTCTCCATCAGGAGATCCACAACAAAACCCAAATATCCATCAATAAGCCCTCAGATCAGATTAAAATCTGATTCTCAGGAGAGTTTGAGACTCATTGTAGATGTTTAAAAGCTGTAAAGACACACGTGATCTTCCCATAGTGTTCCAGATACAGATCTGTAGACCACAGAACCTCTGCAGCGCTACAGTACTTTAATCTGAGATTTAGACAAAGTTTGAGTTTACATAATGTTCAGAATAAAGTTGAAATATTTTGAGAAAGTTGGAAGTCAGCTGAGGCATAAATTGGTTGAATTTGACAGTTTTTTATTTGACTTCCAGCTGATTTGTCTCACAGGAGATCCTGATAATGAAATTAACTGCAGCAGCGTCCTTCTGAACAAATGATGTGTTCGATGAGGTCGATCTGTGGGAACCAGCCCACAAACATAATCAGTAAAATCTTAAAGCTCCAGCTCTGCCCGGGGAGGGGAGGCCTGATATGATCTCCTCTCTTCAATGCAAAAGAAGCATTATTGTTTAATTGACTTTCACCTCTCCTTGTCCGCGGAGCTGATGTATGCAAAGCGACTGTCCGTGAGCCGGACGCGCGTGAGCCGTTTATTTCCACGCGCTCTTTAAGAGCCGAGATGATCCTTTAATCCAATTCTACTCAGCAATCAAAGATCCATGAATCAGCCCCATTATGAGCAGGCCTATGGCCGAGCCCCACGTTCTGCATGTCATTATTGTGGGTGGGGGGGGGGCTGTACCGTAACAAAGCTGCTTTTAATGAGATTCCACAAAGCTCCAAATCAGGCCATCCCAGCATGCATCCTGGCTAATTCACTTAAAAATAATTCATTCCCAAAGACAATCGCTAACTGAGGAGCAAGGACGACAACCACGCTTCATTTTCAACCTTCACAGCAGCAGAGCCTCATCCCAGCGAGGGAGGGGCCCAACGCACACACAGTGATTAACTTAAATGTCCTCAGTGTCCCCAGACTCACAGATGCAGATTTGGCAGAGGCCGAGGGGTATAAGTCATCTTGTGTAAAGCTAATAAAATCAGAGGCTAATGCTAGCAGCGCTCGCTCCTTTATGAATAGGAAAATAAATATTCAATTACTACTTTATACAGAGAGAGAATTCAATTTCTGTCCGTCTCTTCTGCGAGCATTTGCAGAGAAACGGAGGAATGAGAGAATATAAAAGTCCATCAGTCAGAGGAGGCTGCTGTAAACCGGCACTCTGTCACACAAAGTACGTCTCCTGAGGTGTTCGGACGCAGATCGAGATGGCTTAAATTACCCGCCACGTCTGATGTGGTCGATATATCTCCTCCAGGTGAGCCGGGCCATCCGTTATGATTGTGGAATTATAGATTGGATGTTGGTTTCTGTGCGATTGAGAGCGAGATCCATCAAACTGTCCTACATTTCTTTTTGTTTTTATTTAAATATGAGATCACAAATCACAATTAATACTGGGACACCCACACAGACAGTAACAGCTGTTCTTACGGTTCACATTAGGAACCTGGATTACATTAGTCCACATCGGGTCTCTGTTACAGTGCACTTTGGAGTACTGCAGAAAGTTAGTTTAAAAAATACCAGTAATGCTTAATTCCTAAAAATTATTAAACAATAAGTTCAGTAAATATACAAACATCAGTTGGATAAACCTCATTGTTTAATACTCACATTAAACACTCTGAGAATGAATCATTAACATCCTGTAGGAGTCAATGCAACTTCAATGTCTTAGTGTCCATTAACTCCTGATAACGAACACTTCGAAGGCCGTTATCGTGCTTATACCACGCTCACGTTTTTTAAACAAAATCTACAAGTTTTAACTCTGTTTCCATGGTTACACCTGAGGTCCTTCCTAACACCTGGAAGAATCATTCCCATCCCATAATGTTCTAATGCAATGGAAACGTTGTTCACTGCTCCAGTAAATAGGACGAACCTTAGAGCTAACGTTATGCTAACAAAATTCAAACTCAGTTAATATAATCTGAGTGTGTGTTTACCAACAACCAGACGGGTCATTGTTTGTTTGTTTGTTTGTTTGTTTTGACCATCAATAGATCATGTGTACTGGCAGTAGCTGAAGTAGCGGACAGTATGTAGGAGGATCGATTATATAAAGTATGAGTGAGTTCACTCTGTCAGATATATTTATCACATACTCATATTTTGTTTTCATTAATTTAGATCAGTAAACAATCAGTTATCAATGGACCCCCAGCAGCCAATCAGAGTCCAGTATTCAGACTGTGGTATAATAATGATTAATAAAGTCATTGTAGTCTCTGTGTTATTATGAGTCCCTCCGTCTGTGTTGTGTGTTAAAGGATTTCAGCAGCTTCCTGATCTCAGTGAGTTTCCTGAAGCAACAGATGTGCGTGTTCCTGCCTTCAGATCGCGGCGGCGGGATTACGAGGAGACGGCCGACATCAAGGCTCAGAAACACCCCCGTGAAATCCACAGACAAAGTGTTACACTCTGTGGAAGAAAGACACAAGTCTGAGCGCCGTGTCGGTCGGAGATCACGCCACCTGCCAGAGGCCTGTGGGCGGCGTCCGTTTAACCAAAGCGCTGACTTTCTTTAACTCAACTGTCCATCTGTTGAGGGCCTATTGTCTGCGGAGTAATGCAGCTGCAGCGACTCCTCCTCCTGCTGTTATTCAAATACTGTTACTAACCACTGATTTATTCATTGGCTTTACACTCCACCCCGACCCACACTCACCCTTTTACTGCTCACAGCTCATCCGCCCCCTTTATTTCTGTCCACTCAGACCTCCCAGCATCCAGCTGTCACTCTCAGGACCACGCAAAAAAACTTTATTAAACATCAGCAAAGAACAAACAGGCTTCATTAGTGGTTGTTTAACACGTCTGACAATGAATCCAAGCAGTATAACAGAAAGTTAGGTCGGATTAAATGACTTTAAAGGTTGTTATATAACATACATTAATTAATAACATTAATATATAACAGATATAATTCAGACAGTCTTAAAGCTTTAAAGAAGATTTTCAAGTCATTAATAAACACCACAAAGCTCAGAGCAACTTTATTTTTGTTTGTTTGTGTCTGTACAGTGTTAATAAAGTTGTGTTTGTACAGTGTTAATAAAGTTGTGTGTTTGTACAGTGTTAATAAAGTTGTGTGTTTGTACAGTGTTAATAAAGTTGTGTGTTTGTACAGTGTTAATAAAGTTGTGTGTCTGTACAGTGATAATAAAGTTGTGTGTTTGTACAGTGATAATAAAGTTGTGTGTTTGTACAGTGTTAATAAAGTTGTGTGTTTGTACAGTGATAATAAAGTTGTGTGTTTGTACAGTGATAATAAAGTTGTGTGTCTGTACAGTGTTAATAAAGTTGTGTGTTTGTACAGTGTTAATAAAGTTGTGTTTGTACAGTGATAATAAAGTTGTGTGTTTGTACAGTGTTAATAAAGTTGTGTGTTTGTACAGTGTTAATAAAGTTGTGTGTTTGTACAGTGTTAATAAAGTTGTGTGTTTGTACAGTGTTAATAAAGTTGTGTGTTTGTACAGTGATAATAAAGTTGTGTGTTTGTACAGTGATAATAAAGTTGTGTGTTTGTACAGTGTTAATAAAGTTGTGTGTTTGTACAGTGATAATAAAGTTGTGTGTTTGTACAGTGATAATAAAGTTGTGTGTCTGTACAGTGTGAATAAAGTTGTGTGTTTGTACAGTGTTAATAAAGTTGTGTTTGTACAGTGATAATAAAGTTGTGTGTTTGTACAGTGTTAATAAAGTTGTGTGTTTGTACAGTGTTAATAAAGTTGTGTGTTTGTACAGTGATAATAAAGTTGTGTGTTTGTACAGTGTTAATAAAGTTGTGTGTTTGTACAGTGTTAATAAAGTTGTGTGTTTGTACAGTGTTAATAAAGTTGTGTTTGTACAGTGATAATAAAGTTGTGTGTTTGTACAGTGTTAATAAAGTTGTGTGTTTGTACAGTGTTAATAAAGTTGTGTTTGTACAGTGTGAATAAAGTTGTGTGTTTGTACAGTGTTAATAAAGTTGTGTGTTTGTACAGTGTTAATAAAGTTGTGTTTGTACAGTGATAATAAAGTTGTGTGTTTGTACAGTGTTAATAAAGTTGTGTGTTTGTACAGTGTTAATAAAGTTGTGTGTTTGTACAGTGTTAATAAAGCTGTGTGTTTGTACAGTGATAATAAAGTTGTGTGTTTGTACAGTGTTAATAAAGTTGTGTGTTTGTACAGTGTTAATAAAGTTGTGTGTTTGTACAGTGTTAATAAAGTTGTGTTTGTACAGTGATAATAAAGTTGTGTGTTTGTACAGTGTTAATAAAGTTGTGTGTTTGTACAGTGTTAATAAAGTTGTGTGTTTGTACAGTGTTAATAAAGTTGTGTGTTTGTACAGTGTTAATAAAGTTGTGTGTTTGTACAGTGTTAATAAAGTTGTGTGTTTGTACAGTGATAATAAAGTTGTGTTTGTACAGTGTTAATAAAGTTGTGTTTGTACAGTGATCAGTGAGCTCTGTGTCACTAACAGTTGAAGATTGATTGACGGGTAAATGTGAGGATGTTATTGGTTGGAATCAGTTAGTTCATGCTGACGTAAACACACGTCACATTTAGTTTTACAGGAAGACACACGATTGGATTCTACATAAAAACATAAATAAATTGATTTATTCGCAGTCTTTGGTTCGATCTAACTGAGGAGATGTTTCAGTTGATCTGACGCTGATTCAGAAAGTTACAGGACAGCGATGATAAACCCGTACCATGTCTTTAATGAGATTAATGGTGCAGTTGTCCTCCAACCTTCAGCCTCCGTAGATCAACCCTTGTTCCTCCGTCTGATTGATCCGGTTCACCTCCTGATGAGGTCTTTACTGCAGAGGGCCGGCGGACATCTTGTCTTCCTGTGTGCGATCTGCTCCCCGCCGCTGGCCCCTTTGTGGCTGATTTCATGGCGTATTCACCTCCTGTGTCCCCGCAGCCTTCAGTCTTTCTGCTGACAGCGGGAGCCTGACAGCCTGTCGTGTTCCTCGCCGCACTATACTAGACAGATACCGCCACTTAACGCCGCCGCCTGAGGGAAATATGGCCTCTTTTATGACGGAGGGTTTAAGTGATGAGTTAGCGTCATCGCCCTGTGAAGCTGTCAGCCGAGGAGCTGCGGCCCGGCCGGGGTCAGACCCGAACCCACGGTGGGAATAACCCGTCGGAGGGGGCGGGGGGGGCAGCCCACCCACAGTCCTTTGCTTTAATTCAAGGCTGATTTTTGTTATGCACCCCCCCCTCGTCCTGCAGGGCAGAACAGTTTTACAAGCCCCCCCCCTGCAGCCTGTTAATAAAGGCTGTGAAGGCAGCAGAATGGGGCTGCTGCTGTAATAAAGTGGCCATTCATCCTCCGCTCCCTCTCAGCGGCTCACTGAGGGAGGGGTGAGGGAGGGGTGTGGGGGCGTTTCGGCTACGCTGCCTGTGTATGGAGAGCTTTAGCTTTAATTGATCCTCAGATTTGTGCATGTGAAGTTTCCTGCACCGTCCTTTGTGGCGGCGGCGGTGGCGGCGTGAGATTATGAGGAGGATGAGAGGCCGCTCTTCTGCTCGAGTGGAGAGTCGGAGCACTCAAAGACTGTTCGGGGCCACAGGGACGGATCTGTTCCCCCGAAACACAAACTGCACATCGACTGCAGATCAGACCGACAGTCAAACGTGATCTCTGCTGTTAGTGCCTCTAAATACCTTCAGTGTTCAGATAGACGTCGTACCGACCCGTCAGAGGGTTTAATATTAGCTGATGTTCACTCAGTGTTCCCGTTTACATGCAGCCGCTGGCGAACACGTATAAAATACAAGAATACAGTCCGAACATCAGATTTCTCCACAAACATAAAAAGACTTTCTCCTGGTTGGTTGCTCCCAATATCGTGCTAACTGACTGAGGCTAAGCTAACAGGTCCCAGGTATACACTGTCTGTGTGTCACCAGTTACAGTTGCTGAGATTTAATTGGACAATCACTGATATTCATTTGTTTGATGGACTTGTTGTCAGCATTAAACATCTTCCGAGCTCGTATTAACGCAGTAAACTGAATCCATACGTTATCTGTAGCCTACAGTAAAAACAATCAATAAATGAATGATTGATATCAGTGATCAGCTGACAGATGAGGAACTGCTGTAGAGGAACTTTAAAGCTCGTGGTTGCAGTCAATCTATCGGGACTGTTCATTATCTTAATTAGGAGTTTGAGGTAAATGTCTTTTTAATTCATTAGTAATATCTTTGTAATTAGTAACTATTAGGCTCATCGGCCGAGGACAACACTGAGGTGGCTTATCAAAAGCAAATTAAACATCATCAACAGACTAATGTGGGTTTGATGGTGCCGCGAACAGAGTCTTAACTAATGACGGCGCTCCGCTCTCGGGCTGAGTGGCCCCATTAAATCACGCCGCCCAACTTAATGTTGGGAGGTGTTAACAGATTGATTCTCCTAATCTGTTCAACTACATCAACAGTCAGCCGCCTCTGTGTGTGCGCGCAATTTCACAGTCCGTAGTCACGCACAGTTAAACTCTGCAGGTTCGGCAGGGGGGCGGCGAGGGAGGCGGCTGGGTGAGGCGAGCTGGTGCCTCTGCTGTCGGGCAGAATGGCAATCTTCAAGTTCATTCGGCGTGATTAAACCGGAGCGGGGACTTTTCTTCCCGGCTAATTATGTGGAAATTACAAAGACAATAAAGCATCTGGTAGTCATTCTTCCTCTTTCACGTTTTCCTCAATATTGTGACAGGCTGATGCATTGTGGGTGAGCCCCCCCCCGCGGCGAGCCGGCTGAGAGCTGAGGTCAGCGGAGAGCAAATAGATGAATTTATAACTTTGCCTTTTCAGGGCGCTGTTCCACCCCAGAGACCGCCACTTATTCTGAGGACACCCAGACCGGCCTGGACCACTGAGACCTCCCCCCTCCTCCCCATCTGGAGGACACAAAGAGGGAGAGCAGGGGAGGAAGACTGAGACCCCCCTCCTCCCTCACCTCCTCCGTCCCCCCAGATTGGCAGGCCACCCCGGTGAAGGCGCCATGTTTTCTAATTCTTGTCAACAATTTCTTACAATGAGCAGGAAGTCGACGGTCTCAGAGCGAACTCAGAAAACAGACTTTAATATTCATTTGTTTCTTTAAACAATATTAAAGTTTGTTTTTCTGTATCTGCAAACACAAAACTAACTTTTAAAATTTCTAGAATGTAGAATATTATTTTAATAGTTGTTAATTTCTTAACTGCTTCCACAAATTCAGCTCACAATAAGCAGGAAGATATTATGCTAACGGACTGACGCCAAAGCTAACAGGTTACTAAGATATTAATTATACAACATTTACTAAAGTTTGTTTTTCTGTATCTGCAAACACAAAACTAACTTTCAAAGTTTTTGAAATTCTCGTTTTCTACAAAGTTGAATATTATTTAGTTTTTAACAAAAACATTGTTGTGAATTTATTTTCTGCTTTTTCAGTTACAATAAGCAGGAAGTCACTCACCAAACCGCCACAATTAAAAAACTGTTCAGGAAACTTGTTAAAGTGAAAAATGCTTAATAATTTCAACTGTAGCTATTTAATTTTCAAACACCCAAATAATTAAGTGTTTGTATTTGAAATAATGAATTATAAAAAAAACTTCTGTCTGTTTTTGATTTCACATTAAAGTGCATTAATGATATAAATATGTAGTTTATTAATAAGTAATGTTTATTTCTTTATTTTGCCACCATTAGAAAATAAAATAATAAAAAGTGGAACTCTGTAGAGACACTTGTCTTATTTTGAAGGAACACAATTAAAACTAGTTGATGCAACCTGTTTTTCTTTCGTTCACACCTCGTCTTCCTCCACCTGCTGTCCGACAGCTCTTCCTCGCCGGCTCTGCCGCCCGCCTTAATTAAATGTGCACTTCATTAATGTAAATTGGGGGGCTTTAATGCCCTTGTTGAAATTCTGAAGAAAGTGCAGTGGCCTCGCGAAATGCTCCGGCATCATTGCAAATTAGATTAGGGACCAAGAAAGGCAGTAAAATTAGAATGATAATGGTTGATATGGCTCCCTGACAGGCATGACTATTCAAGGATCAATGGGATGTTGAATGCTTTGGCGGAGCCCACTTCTCAAAGGCCGGGGGGGACAAACGTCAGCCTACAGATGTGCCTTTTGGAAGCACTTGAAATTAGTTTAATTTGGTAAATGGTAGGGATTTAGAAGCTTTTAGCCCGACTGTAACAAGACAAGAATACATTGAAATGTTTTGCCATTCTTTTATTAGCATAAAACGGGGCCGGGGGCCAATTTGCATTCCCAACAAGTCCATTTTTTTCCCTGCATCAGAGGCTTTTTTCCTCCTCTACGAGATTGCATTTGCATTTTCTGCTCAGAACGAACGCTGTTTTTTAACCCGCCGTAATCCTTTTAAAGGGGAGGGGACGGCTTGATTTTATTCCGGCTAATCTAATCAGAGACACCAATTACAAGCTGATTCTGATTAAAGTCCAATAACTCGTAACGAGGAGACGAACGGTCCTGATGAGACCTCTGTTTGGGGCGAAATGATCGTCTCCGACAAGTTCAGAAGCTAAAATCTGTAAATGTCACATACTTCAAAATAAGAGCGTGTGAGGATGAAGCAGGTTAAACAGACTGCTGCAGTCTGACATCATTGACCCTAATGGCATTGTGGGTAAACAGACGGACCCGGTCCACTTCTGGAAAGAGGAGCGGGAGGGAGGGGGATAATGAAAGCAAAGGTTGAGGAAGTGACTTTTTAATTCTCTGGAAAATCTTCAGTCAATCTTAAGTCAAACAGACAAATAAATAATAAATATATCCAGAAACAGAAACAGATGGAGAACTTTATTAATCTCAAACAGCAAAAAACAACAGGGAACAAATATTCTCCACAATTACTTCTCTTTTTCAATTCATTATTCTACAAAGGAATAAAACAGAAAATTGTCTGAAGAGTAAAAATCTAAAGAAAATGAACTTAAAACAAAGAAATTCTGACATCAAATGTTTCTTATTGTGAGAAAAAAATATAAACTAACAAATATAATTAAAGAAGAAAATCAGATTAAAGATGAAGGCCGATGACCTTTAAAAGACCAGTGTGAGGATTACAGCAGATTACAACCGACTGAATACCTCTCGGTCAGTCTCTCCAGGAAGTTGTGATCAACAATTTAAACCGATCTCCTGAATTCTGCGTGATGATGCGATTTTGTCCGATCAGCGCAAATGTATCCAATTATTGCATTTTTAATGAATAATACAGAAACACTGTTAACACTGCGCACACACACACACACACACACATAAAACCATCACATCGTAATTGTTAAGAAAAGTCGTAACAATCCCCAGAACAGTCAGCGAGATGCTGGAACTATATGAGGAACTGTCGCTCTGTTCCAGTTCGATGTGGTTTTACTCGTTAGCTACTTTATGCTTAGAGCATTTAAACATTTTTATTTACATAGAAAATGTTTAAAGAGAAAAAAGAATATTTGTGGAACTAAAATCTTTGTAGCTGCGTTAAGTATTTATATTGTTTGATTCTGAAGTCATAACGAGTACATTTAATTTCCATGTCCATATTCAAACGTTAGCTAACATTTTATGTTTTCCGTTAGCTTGTCTGTGAATCAGCTTTAAAGTTATTTGTTTTTCTACATAACAAATTTGTTTTTCTTGATTTGAAGTAAAATATGAATAAAATGGACGCAGAGGACGACTTCCTGCTGAAAGTACAAATGATAAAACATCCGGCTCAGACAGTTCGGGTCAAACAGGAGGCGATCTTCACCTGATGCTCTTTTTTAACCAGCGGGGGGGGCAAACTGGCTGCCCCATAATTAATCAGCTTCCACTGTAATTAAGGTGTCCATCAAAAAGGGGCTCCAGGAGGTCAACCTGCAGGAATAATGAGTTCACCTTTAACTGGCTCATCCTGCAAACCTCTGCTGGTTCACCTGGGGTCTCCTTCCAAGTCTGGACACCATCTTTGATTCTGCTTTAATATTTGACAAATAAATAAACTCCTTTCTGAAACAACTCTACAACTATTGGATGGATTGGATTCCTCTAGCGCCATCATCAGGTTTCTAATGTGTTCAGGACTTAATGAAGAAAACCTGCAGAAGTTACAACATTCCCAGAGTTTGTGGACAGTTTGAGTTTCTTTGTAAACAGCCAGTGAACCGGCTGTACAGACGTTAGCCATAACGCCGCAGTCACACGCAGAAGAAGCCACTTCCTTTTGGTTCCTTCCAGTTCAGCCGAGGATTTTAGGGACTGCAGATCTGAAACTAACTAAAAGGAGGTTAAACTGTTTATACTGACTACAGGAGTTCTGCACAGGTTACAGTTTAACATGTAACAGACAGAATCCCTGCTTTATCTGTGTATCAGTTTGATCCTTTTATTATCAGAGAAATGAGCTTTATTGAAAGTGGCTCCTCCTGATTACCTGCTGAGACATGCACACCTGCCGGCTATCAGTCTGGTTCTCTTTGAAGAACCACACAGCCTCAGTCACAGTAACTCGTATCATCTTTACTCTGTGATTGATGGATTTATTGTAAAGCTGCAGTCAGTATTAAACTGCTTGTGTCACATATTTGTTTGTTTCAGTGTATTTCAGTGAGACGAGGTTCTAAAATAAAAATAAAATAAAGTTCATCATTATATATGTGTGCACATCTTTAACATTTACATATCAAGAACTTGATTGTGCTCCATATGAAAGTGAGAAGTGATCTAACAACCAACATCTGAGCTTTAATAAAGTTTCTTTAGGACCCTGAATGTCACATTATCAGATCTTCAGTCCTCGATTATCGTCTCCTAAAGAGTTCACGATCACAATATTTATAGAAACTTCTGTGAAATGAATTACACTCAGCTGTATTTTATTTTTAATTATCCTGATTATTAGATAAGAACAGCTGATAACTCAAATATCCTTTTAAAAAAGAAACCAGCAACCAGAGCGAGGACCCCTAGTGGAGTGGAGGGGCATTACACTGTAATATTTTCTCTTATGTCCAAACTTTGTTAATAGAGTTTTGAAATACTAAAATGCTGGCAGCCACTTCAACCAGCTGCAGGGTTGTTGACCTTTGACCTTTCCCCCAGAATTCACTCATTCAATTCAGCAACATTCAGTAAATTAAAACCTTCTTTTCATTTCCTGTTTGTAACCTTGAGCGATCTCTCCGCTGAACGCTCGCCACTCGCTCTCTGAATGCAGCACCCTTCGCTGATGACGCCCCCCCACACAGATCAATGGTAAAAAGTGGAATTAGTCATTCTAAATCATGCAGCTGTGGTCGAAGAGAGCTCCTCCAAAAATCATTAAACAATCATGTATTCCCATTGATTTATTCTAAATACCTGAGCGGAGAGCAGATTACAGCCGGGAGGAGCCGGCTAATGCAGATGAAGCCGCTGAAGGATGGGGGGTCCTCGGGGAACGCTTTTGTCCTAATCAGAAGGAAACAATACTGCTGCAATTACCAGCCTGAGCAGGTCTATTAAGGCTCCTTCACTTGACATATTTATGTATTTCAGATACTGCCGGCCACATTAAAGCCACTTTATTCAACCACGGTTACATCTGTGCAGTAAACAGCGGATCCACCGGGGACCAGGTGAACTCCTGTTGGTCCTACAGCACAAACTGATCAGTACTGTCCTCCATCGATCAATCGGGCAATTCATTGCTCTCATAGTCGACTAATTCTGATATAAACGGTGAAAATTGTCCAAAATTTGTACTTAAGATAAGGGAAAGCAAATGACTTCAATCAATAATGAAACTAGTTGCTGATTTATTTCCAATCAATCGATCGACTGATTGTTTATCCATTTCCAGTCTTAAAGTCTCCATGAACCAGGAAGCAGTTTTCTTCCTCGTGTTTCCTGTTTCCTGTAACAGGCAGGAGGGAGGAGCTGCTGCGGATATTGATTGGAGTTTGGCAAATTCAAAATGACTGACTTCTGTTGGGTCCAAGAGGCCTTTTTGTTTATCTGATGCACATCTGCACCTTTCATACATTCATCGAGCCGTTTGTGGAAATATTCTCCACTGAGTGTTGAAGCAGGTTGCAGCCTCCAAAAATGTGATTGTTTGACAGAAGAAGAATAATTTCAAACTCTTCAGTATGTCTGCATAAAGAAGCAAATGTTAGATTAACACAAGATGTCTCCAATATTGTTAATCATCCTGTGAGCCACTGGGGGGGGGGGGTCGCACCGCCTTACACAAACAGCACCAAGGATAATATCATGATTTTAGAGATTATCCCCCAAAACCACCAAAGCTATTCATGACAGCGGCTATATAGCTGTAATTTGATTAATTCGTTTATATGTAATAAAATATAGATTAATAGAAAATATCAGTTTCCATTCAGAGGCGAGAATACGACGGAAGCCAGATATCCAAAAGTATAAATTACAAAGATTTAAATAAGTCTCACAAGTTGTTTCTGGTGAGACTTTAAAGCCTTGTAACTTATTCCCCGGGAGGAAATATTAATCAGGGCAGATTAAGCGCTCTGCACATTTGCTTAATGTCTCTGAGGAGATATTTTAAATTACACATCTATAACAAAGCTTTTACATCCGAGCTGCGGTTGGGGGGCTTTAACTCCAATCCTCCGGCAGAAATAATGAGTGAGGCGGCGCGGCGGTGAGAGATTTTGGAGAGATTAAACAGACAGATTTAAGTTTCCACAGTGAAGTGCAGCAGTGAACTGTCAGAAATATCACATCCATCACTGTAACCTGGAAAACCTGGAAGTTTGCACACTAATGCTCCCGTCATGGAAACACCTGGAAACTGATTAAAATGACCAAAAATCCTGGAAATCATCTGTGTTGTCCTTTAAAAGAGATACTCTACCCTAACACGTGTTGAGCTGTAAACTGAATTATACTTAAATTTAACATCAATGCTGCTGTTAATATTCACATTATTACCACATTAATTCAAATCTGGTTGAAAGTGTCTCATTTGGTTTCACAGGAAGACACAATGATTGGATTTTATATAAAAATACTAACTGTTCGTACAGTCTTTGGCACACATTGTTGAATCCAGGTACACTATAACTGAGGATGTGACTGTAAATGTTTTTATCAGGAGTTAATGATCTGGTTTTTAACATTATAAATACTTTAAATGAGAAAAATAACCCTAACCCTAAGCAGGAGGAAGAATTCTGCACATTTATTTGCGACCCAAATACGTTTCGCACCTCAGTCTCTGGGAAGGATTGTTCTAGCAGAGGAATCTTTAGTAAATTGGAACTGTAACTTACAGACCAGATTGTTGTTAGTTTGAGGAAAACTGTAGCAAAGTGTTTTCAGTTGGCCAGAGATGTAGCTGAAAATCAGCCTGTAAGGACCCTGAGACACCTGATGAGCCTGCATCCTTACTAAGGGAGGAATTGTTGTGCAGTTAGATGTGAGGTCTATGTGACTGTGTGATCACGTGCTGTACAGCGATTGGTTGAAGAGGGAGCTCTGATATTGAGCTGTGAGTGTGCGGACGGCGCATTAATTCAGAGCGAGGCTCCGTTCTTCAGCTGAGCAAAGAGTCATTGTAACAGTCCTGTGAGGAGGCGACGTGCTGCTGTTTAAACAGCTGGGAGTCAACACACTCTGTTTAACAGTTCCTGCACATCTTCTCAGGGAAATCTTCTCACAACGTCTTTATTTGGCCCTCGGTGCTCGGATACAGCGACTGTTACAGCTCCACCGCACGGCCATCTTATTAAAAATGAGACTGCAAATGTATTAATTACTTTCATCATCAGTTAGGATTCAGATGGAAAACTGGGTGTCCTGTTAGAGGACGAGAGCAGGACGGGAAAATCAGGTGAGGCGGCTGCAGTTACCACCGATGATGTAACACATTGTGATTGGCTGTACTGAGCATGTGCAGCTCTCCACCTGTATCCAGAAAGACCCAGTGGTATCCAACATCATGGACATGTATCCAGATCTGTTTATCATATCATTATATTATATTTATATTATGTGAAAATAAAAATGTAATTTGAATAAGATCCTCGTCTGTTGGATACGACCGTGTTTTTGTGCATTTATATATATATATATATCAGCTTCTCAGCCATTTTGAATTTAGTGGTGATTTGCTTTGTACTTTAACTTCTCATCCTAAGGAATTGATCACATAGACTTCAAATGTGGCTCTAAAGACCGTCACGATAAAAGGTTGTGAAAATCTTGAGTTTTTGTTGAGTTTGTTGTCCGTGGTGTCGAGCTTAGAGGTTTTGTTAGCTAAAATGCTAACTCAGTTCAGGGTTTCAGAATAAGGGCATGATAACAAAAACTGGAGGTTCAGGGTTTCAAAGACATCTTGGCCCCAAAACTAGAGACTCATTGTCTAAAGATAAGTCACTCAGTGGCATTAACTGGCCTCAGCACCACTGTCAGGAATCTTGGAGTTATCTTTGATCAGGATTTGTCATTTAACCCCACATAAAGCAGACCCTAGGACTCCTCTCATTACGTAATATTAGAAAAATAGACACATACTATCACAGACAGATGCAGAAAACTAATCCATGCATTTGTTACTTCAAGGCTGGATTACGCAACCTTATTATCAGGTTGCCCCAATAAGTCCATTAAAACGCTCCAATTAATTCAGACGCTGCAGCACAGTACTGACAGGAACTAGAAAAAGAGATCACATCTCCCGTACAGCACTCGCATGGCTCCATAAAATGTAGAATTGAATTTAAAATACTCCTCCTCACCTATAAAGCTCTCATGGTCAGGCCCCTCATATCTTAAAGAGCTCATAGTACCCTATTACCCTCTAGAACACTACGTTCTCGAATGCGGGCTACTGTGGTTCCTATAGTCTCTAAAAGTAGAACAGGAGCCAGAGCCTTCAGTTACCAAGCTCCTCCTGTGGAACCGGCTTCCAGTTGTGGTTCGGGAGGCAGACACCCTCACCACTTTCAAGAGTAGGCTAAGACATTCCTCTTGATAAAGCTATAGTTAGGGCGGATCAGGTGAGTCCTGAACCATCCCTTAGTTATCTGCTATAGGCCTAGACTATCGGGGGATTTCCCATGGTGCACTGAGCTACTCTCTCCTCTCTCTCGCACTCATCATGTCCCTTTAATGCATGTTACTAACCCACTTCTTCCCCGGAGTTCTTGGCTTCGTCCAGGTTCTCATGGATCCGGTGGAGCCTCCCCATGGTCCGCTTGACTGCCATTGCCAATACTGTTGTTGCTGTGCACCTGTCTGTCTGTCTGTCGCTCTCTCTCTCTCTCTCTCTCCTCTCTCTCTCTCCCACCCCAACTGGTCGAGACAGACGACCACCCACCTAGAGCCGGAGGATCTGTCCTAGGTTTCTGCCTTTTAACAGGCAGTTTTCCTGCCCTTGTCGCCAAGTGCTGCTCAGGTGGTACTGTTGGGTCTCTGTAATTAATGTTAAAGAGTTCGGTCTAGACCTGCTCTATTTGAAAAGTGTCCTGAGATAACTTCGTAGAATTGGCGCTATACAAATAAAATGAATAATTGAATAATAAAGACATCACAGAGGGTCTAATGAAAGACACCATCCAGCTGCATCATGGGAAACGTAGGATTCAGTGTTTTGATAACTACTTTATGGAAGTGTGGTGATATGAGCTTTGGACTATAAATCTAAAGGTATCTCGAGTCCCGACATTAACCCCGTGTGTCAGATATAAACCTGCTTTAGATGATTGTAGTTCTGAGCGCTGTGTGTTATGTAATCTGGTTCATCATGTTTCCATCAGCTCTCATCTCACAGTTCAACTCTGACAAGCAGCAAGAAAACAAAAAGTCAATTCAACTTTGATGAAATCTGAGTGAAAGAACAAAACAATTTTTATCAACTGAGAGTGTGTGTGTGTGTGCGTGTGTGTGTGTGTGTGTGTGAACAGTATCTCGATATAACGCAGTTATGCTGCAGATCGACTCGCTGAGTGGAGCCGCGGAGCCGGTCGATATTTCTTTAGCACAAACACAGAAAATGAAAGCACTTTTAAAGGCTGAGGCGACTGTTCTGCCACAGCAATCTGCATCGAATGCAGGATTGACTGCTCCAGCGGCTTTAGTATGTGGGTAATCAATGAGGGTAGGGGTTGGGATGTAATGATTAACTCTATATGGGGGTTCCTTAGGCTGCCTGGACGATGACTGGGGACACGCACCGGCCGAGGAAGACAAAAGATCCATACCTACGCATTAGTCACCATTTAACACGTTACAGTATTGCACTGTTTGGTTTGCAGCTTACACTCACTTTCCATAAAGCTGCCCCACTAATATTTACTGTAGGAGGGTTGAAATGTTTCTGTGCCACAATCGTCAAACCTGTCACACTTTGATCAGGCCAAAAATTATTCTGTGCAACCCCGAAACATGGAAGCAACCCGAACGTCTGCTTAAATAACTGAGCCAGGGTGGAGTTCATAGTTTACACCATTGCATAACTCATAATAATACTTAATAAAAAATATAGTTCCTTCAGGACTTACAGCAACATAGATTCCTGTGTCGGTCTTAAATGTGACATTTGATGCCTGTGGAGAGAATAAAGTTGAATATGTCCATGATGTTTGAATTTACTTTATAGAGTGATATCAGGTACTTTAATACTATAAAAGTCTATATTGAAAAATAGATTATTGTAAACTTTGATGATGCCTTTAAACATGTGTTTGGGATGGAAACTGGTTGTCTGTGTCCCGGACCCTGGACTTATCAATATTGTTGGTTATCAAATTCTAAGTCATTACATTTTAGACAAATTTCCAATATCTGTAAAACTTCAGCATCAGGTTATATAATGAAGTGCAAATTATTAATAAAATATAAAAATAAATCTCCTTGGGTTGTCTGTATCATCATCATTAAACTCCTTTCAGACTCGAGCTTTGGTCGGGCCCGAAACATCAGGCCCAAGCCCAACCTTAACCTGAATTCTATGTAAAAAAGAAATAAATTACAATTTAAATAGTTTATTACAAGTTAAAGAAAACTATATATGGTGCGTAGTGGAAATTATTACCAAAACATTAGACCCGACCCGAGCCCAAACCAGGGAAGCAATTAAGAGTTTCTGACCCTGAATTTTTTCTTAAATCAAATAAATAATTTGTTTATTAGGACCTTAAGTGAACTAAATTGTGCATATATGAGTGTAAATAACCAAAACATATAAATAACTAATTCACTCATTAATTACAATTGAGCCGAACCAAGCGGGTCGGGTCCAGTCGGGTTCGGGCTGTGGTACTCAGGTGATTAACGCCTTCAGGATATCCTATAAAACAAACACACATTAACACAACACTGACGCAGTGTGTGAACATCATCAGCTCTCTGACTTCATTCTGACCGTCTGATATATGATGGATTTTATAAATATATTAGCCTGTTGTCAATAATCCAAACCAAATTAAAGTGTAGAGACGGACGGTCAGAAAATGCCAGCAGTGTCTGTGTAATTGGAGCCTGGCGATGGTCCAGCCAGATATAATAATGGCTTTTAATGGCTGCTGATTAATGCACATAATGAAAGGCGATCAATAGCAATAACCCGCAGTGAGTTGACTGGCAGACACGCCGTCCTCCCACCTGCAGCTCGTCAGCACAAAGTGAACCACTGACACATTTTTATTTACACCTCAAACACATCATTTGCCTGCTCAGCCTCATGTTGTTAAATTTCCCCCCTTCTAGCTAAAATGTATTGCCATTTAAACATGACAAAGAGGCCATTGAGGTGGCCATTACAATAATCCATCATGTCTACCAGTGCTTGGATCCAGCCTTGCGGTAAATCCAATCTAAGCAGGGTCAACAGTCTTTTTTCCCCCAGTATGGCTGACTGCTGTGTCTGCTCGGCTGTCATCAGTTAGCTTTTGTCAACACGAGGCCATCAGAGACACATTAATGCTGCACACACACACACACACACACACACACACTGCTGCATATCTTACAGCTCATGTTACACTGAAATACCATCATCTCACATACATGTGTTACACAAGCTGCAAAAGAATCCAACTGTGAAGTAACAAAAGCTGCAGTTCCTCTAACAGCCACTAGAGGCTGGCTCCATCTCTGAGTCCGTCTCCATATTAGAATGCTTATTTATATGTTTATTGTTGGACTGATACTGGAGGACTGATACTGCAGGACAGATACTGGAAGACAGACACTGGAGGACAGATACTGGAGGACAGATACTGGAGGACAGACACTGGAGGACAGATACTGGAGGACAGATACTGGAGGACAGATACTGGAAGACAGACACTGGAGGACAGACACTGGAGGACAGATACTGGAGGACAGACACTGGAGGACTGATACTGGAGGACAGATACTGGAAGACAGACACTGGAGGACAGACACTGGAGGACAGACACTGGAAGACAGACACTGGAGGACAGATACTGGAGGACAGACACTGGAGGACAGATACTGGAAGACAGACACTGGAGGACAGACACTGGAGGACAGATACTGGAAGACAGACACTGGAGGACAGATACTGGAAGACAGACACTGGAGGACAGATACTGGAGGACAGACACTGGAGGACAGATACTGGAAGACAGACACTGGAGGACAGATACTGGAGGACAGATACTGGAAGACAGACACTGGAGGACAGATACTGGAAGACAGACACTGGAGGACTGATGGGATACAAACATTCAGTGAGGATTGTGATGATTCACAGGTTCCAGTTCAACATCAACTTCAGTAACTTTTGTTCACCATTATTTTCTGCAATAATCTGAAATCTGATGGAAGAGTCCCGTTGAAGTTGGGATTTGGATTTGGGAGTGAGAGCGAGTTCTGCTGAACAGTAACTAAAGAAAGACCACGAGGCTCCTGCAGGTGAGAAACTCTGCAGTTGTTGTCTGTGAAGACGCTGATAGAGACTCAGACGGGTTTCCAGCTGCGTTATCTGCTGCCTCTTCTCACCAACCAGTGATTAAGTGTGTGACTCTTTAAACTCTCAGGCCAATCATTACACTGTTATCATCAGCAGCGCTGGCTGTTCCCAGGACAAACTGACACTTTAAGGACCAAAATCTCCAGAGGATTAATGTCCGACACTCCGACAGCTGGTGGGTTTCTCTCCTGAAACCTACAGGTAATTTATTTCTTTGGATTCACATTCATTGTTACTGGGAAACATTCGGGTGCGGTCGCATTATGTGCCAACATGTGCCGATTACACCGGGCGCATGTCAGCTCAAGATTCAGACTGTTCATTGTGAACGTACCAAATCTGAAATCAATCCAATCAGTTCTTTTGGAGAAATTTGTTAAAATACTGCACCACAGTTGCACGGTACATTCAAAATGTCTGACTTCCTGTAGCATTTGGGGTTTAGGTCCAACTTGATATATGACTAACTTGAAATATATATGTGCATAATTTTCCATACATTTTCACCGCTGCTGAATGTCGGCTGTCTTTCATATCTTTTTGTTTAAGTTTAAACTCTCAAAAATTGAATTTATTTCTATAAATAATATTTGGAGCAATTCCAATACAGCAGTTGCTGCTCAGGTCTTGATAATGAAAATGAATGAGCTATAAGAAAAATAGAGAAGGTAAAATAAAATTTAAAAACCACCAAATAAAAATAAAGACCACAGAGAAATAATTTAATTTAATATCTTAAACAGCTTTGCAGAATGCAATCACTGAGAGACTAGCTGACACTAACGTTACACTACCAGAGCGTTATCAGTCCCTCCAGGATTTCGCAGCAGCTTTTTAAAAAGGTTGCGATGCATGTTGTGATGTTTGTCTGCATTTTTTTTCAAGTGCTTTTAAACTGTGAGATCAGTGGCGTCCAGTTTCTCTATAGGTCAGACATGTAGTGCCATATAGTGAATTTCCTCCGATGTCAGATGATGTGCTGGTTGTTAATCCACAGTTTAAAGGTTGGAGGGAATTAAACCAAGTGTCACAGTGAACCATGGAGTTGTGTTTCTGTCTGTTTTAAGGCTCCTGACGGCCGGGGAACCGTTACAACCGTTGAGATGCTTCCACGGAGAGCTTTGAGGAGTTTTCTTGACTGGATGACAGAGAGAAGGAGTGAGCAGGACAGGTTCATCTATTTGGAGATGGACAGAGCTCCCACGCTGGGGCAAACAGTCTATAACAGAATGTAAATGAAGTTGCCTGTGCCAACAAACCAGTACTTTCTCTCTATCATGAATAAATATTAGTGGTTCTCAGTCTCCGGGCCGGCCTGCTTGTTCTCCCACAAAGCCTTGTGTGTGGCGTCACATTCCTCGCTTCCTGTTGCTACACCGAGCGTCTTCATCGTCCTCGGTGCTGGAAACATGGAGGGAGGGGAAGGCCGGCTTGTTATCAAAGAGCCGGTTGGATGGTAAACACAAAGTCATTAACCTGCGACCCGGCTGGACGGGGGAGGCAGGGGGGAGGAGCGCTGGGACTGTTTGGAGAGCAGATTCCCTCGAGTCTCTGGGAGGTGTCAGGAGGAGATGGCCTCATCAAATTGGCTTTACCATCAGAATGATACTGAAG
Source organism: Dicentrarchus labrax (assembly GCF_905237075.1). Classification (NCBI taxonomy): domain Eukaryota; kingdom Metazoa; phylum Chordata; class Actinopteri; family Moronidae; genus Dicentrarchus; species Dicentrarchus labrax. The sequence continues at coordinate 36,246,324 of NW_026136719.1, forward strand.
CTGGTTAACCCGGATAAATCTCCATGTTTGTGACGTCCTCTGGAGGCTGCAGGAGGAGGAAGAGCAGCTGATCAGAGAGAGGGTTCATCTTAGAGGATCGCACAATGATTCACATAAAAGACACATTTCTCATCTGCTAGCATCAGATCAGAGTCCTAACGTTACATCTGAGAGTTCAGTTTCAGTGTTTGGGTGATTTTATCTTACAAAGCGTATTAGGTTGTTAAATCCAGAGACTAGCTAACGTTAGTGCAGTAGGGGACAAATAACACTCTTCAGATAAACATCATTTTAAAAGATACATTTACAGAAAAAAAAGACTTTTCAGACTCAGGTGACATTTGGATAAATGTGGAATGATTTCAGAATAATTTGACTTTGAATGGAAGCATTGTCCCTTTCCACCTGCCAGGATTTTAGAGGCTTTTTTTGGACCATTGCAACCTAAAGCTTTTCTCAAAGATTGAAATGATTCATAAATTGGATTTGTTTTGGCAATGAAATTGCAGAGAAAGTGAAAACTCTGCGTCTGCATCTTCACAGCTGGAAACAAGGAAGTGAATTTGGTGACATCAACGGTTATACAGGAAACTATAATTGGGCCAATTTTTGGAAAAGTTGCGGTTGTTGAATATTTAATCTTTTATTTGATGAATTGGGAGTGAAAATGGACAAATGAATTTATTCACTCAGTCTGTTTCTGCTTTTATCCACAACAGGAAACATTTATTTCGTTATATTTCAGGTTTTATTTTCCACTCAGGTTAATTCATGAGCCGATTGAAAATGTGCATAACAACGGACAAAAAGTGTCTGAAATGGTGCTGACACTTGTAGGAAGACGAGGGCGGGAACGGGGACAGAGCTGCTGATCTGCAGCAGAAAGTTGGAGCGGCGGCGTGTGAAGAGTTGATTTGAACGGCGTCTCTGGTGACAGACTGCTGTCTCCTCGGCGGTGAGCTTTAAATGGTTTCTCTGTCAGGGAGAATGGAGGGGATAAACTGCACTCTCCAATCCCCAGACCCATTTAGGGAGCAGATGAAAAGGTAGACGGACAGGCTATACATGTTCCTCCACTTTTATTCAGCGCCGGCCGGCTGATAAACAAAACAGCAAATATCCACTGCATTTTTTGACAGCCACTTTTCACCTGCCACTCCACATAAAGACGCTGCCGCCGCCGCCGCCTCCCGCTCCTCCTCGCTCCCTACGTCGCTGTCCATCACAGCTGGGCCTCCCCGATCCGACAGCACATTCATTCAAATCAGCAGCTGAAAATCATTACAGCATTATGGGAACAGTAGTCATTATTTAGAACATGATTAAATGTTTCCGTGTCTATTGACTGGAGCCGCTGTGATTTATGCATTTGTTTAGTCAATAGTGTAGTTGAAATGATGTCATTAATTATGTATGGAGAGTCCAGGAGCCTCCTCCTCCTCCTCCTCCTCCTCCTGACAGATGTAAGAGCAGGAATCATCAGAGTTTAGGGAATTGAACGGTCCCACAATCCATCTCCAGCTCCATCTTTACGCTCTTTATCTCCCTTTTAAATCCTCCCCCTCTCTCTCTCCCCCTCTCTCTCCCCCCCTCTCTCTCTCTGCTGATGAACTTTAAGCTGCAGGTTTTCAGTCTTCATGTCTGACTGTCCTCGTTAGAAAGCTTAAACGGTTTATAAATTACTTCTTGTAGTTACTATTTAGGTTCATTGTACAGTTTTTAATATAATACGAATAGAGGTTGTCAGTTTACTAAATGATAGAAAAGGTTGGGAACTGTTGTTGCTGTGGACAATGCTAATCACATTGGCAGGAAGTAAGAAGCAGAAACGACAAAGACAATCCTATTAATTTTCAAAATAAATCACCACATGCGGACGCTGCATCAACAGTGTGGCACCAGACAGGAAGTCGGCGAGTCAGAGGAAAGTTGAGGTGCAGAAACACACCGTGTGTTTTATTTTTAGGGACAAAGTCAACAACGTCGGGCTGGAAGACGCTCTGAAGATGCTCTGAAGCTGCACAGACGATGGAGCAATGCGGCATCATAAAGTCATGCCTGGTGGTTTCTGTGTTGGTTGATAGCAGCGAGATGCTGTCGGCTCTGGTTATGGTGCTCTAGGCTTTGAGCCCAATCACAACTGTTGATTGATTTGATTGACTAATATCCTATCTGATCCCTCTGCAGGAAGGCTCAGTGTGTATTTTCAGTTTTATCACCCTGTTGGTGAGTCTGCCATCAGATTTTTCAGGACTGCTCTGTTTATACGAGCACATCTTCCAATAAAAGACAAGTAAATGAAAGTATTGGGGCCTCACACACATTTTTTGTCTCAGATCTGTGGAGAATTAAATGAAAATGCAGGACTTGGGTTGGTCTTTATGTTGGATCAATAAATACAGGGTGGAAAAAGCCTTTTTATATCAGGAGAAATTCAACTGTGTCACTGTGTACAGAAAGTGTCCATCATCAGTAGGATCAGCATATCTGGGACCATCCCGGACCCCCAGCGTGTCCCGATTGTCCCTGCTTCCAGACTACAGGTGGATATAATCCGGGAGGTGTTACAGTCACACATCAGTCTTTATGTCAGTGTGACAGCCTCTTCAGTCTCTCTCCATCCTTCCTGTCTGCCTCTCTATGGGATTTCACAGTCTGTGGTCTTAGCTGGAGGTCAAAGGTCGCCCACCGTTCCCTTGTCAAGCCTCCCTCGAGTAATTTCCATTTTAATGTCACACTTCCAATCTATCAAAGGTGTGACGGACATCACACAGCGGCTTTAAGTCTCCTTCCCCTGGGCTCAGCTGATATCTGACAGCTGCTGTACAACAAACACTCTCCTGCTCTTATTGTTGGAAACGGCTCTGCTTTAGTTACCTTCACTCCTCTCTGCTGCTCTACTAATGAGGGAGAAATCCTTTTAAACTATATTAACACAACCAACAATGACTGAAGGATCCTGCCACCGCTGAGACTAAAGATGGAGGACTTTTTCTAAATGTAAATGTACAATAATGAGTCGTCAGCATATTGAGATCAAATTGAGTGTTTGATTGGTGAAACATCAGATTTATAGAGATATTATGTGCAGCATTTCTACATAAGCTTTTACCGATACGTAGAGGTCCTGCTAAGTTTTTCTGATGGGGGGAACCAGTGATGGAACCAGGTGGTGAGATCATGAAATCAAACTCATAAAAAACACATGAGATATAAAACACACATCACTACAAATGGTTTCCTGATTATAGCAATTAGTTTCTCTTTTTTACCTCAACTTTAAAATCAACAAAGTAGCAGACTGAATTCTACTATCAATCAATCAAACTTTATTTATATAGCAACTTAAGAAGTATTAATCTAAGGCTATAAGACAACAGAACAATGTTTCTCTGTATTTTTAAAGAAAACATGTAATCCTACTAATAATGCCCATTTTACAAAATGTAACTATAACCTTCCTTTTAACTGTAATGGATCACAGTCATCTTTATTTTGTATCCTGATTATGTAACTTAGTTACATGTAATCCATTACTCCCAACCCTGGCTAGCTGCCTAAAATCAGCAGTTTCAGAGAGTTTTATATTGCGGCTACCTTAAAGCTAGTAAAATGAACAAGTTACAAAGTTTACACTGGATGTTATCAGTGATGTTATGATTTCACTGTCTGCTGACTGAGAGGATTTATTCTAGAAATAATCTGTTGAAAACGCAGTTTGTTTGGAGTTTGCAGCACGCCATCCCGCTGAGGGGAGGAAGAGGAAGTAACCTTGTATCACCTGGACATTTATATATAAGCAATATTACATTATTATCATTTTAGTTTTTACTTTTAACCTGCGTATAGGAGGGAGTAATGGCGACTGGTTTACTTCCTGTACTGTGTATATTTCAGCTGTGTGTTCATGTTAGATGATAAAACCTAAATATCTTTATCACAGCAGTACTCAGCATTACTCTTTATTGAAACTCAGATTTTAATGACTGTAGATGAGGATTGTGTGTGTGTGTTGACCTGCTGACTGGAGATCTGCTCCCATCAGTCCTCGCTGTCAGTGGCGGCGGCGGCCGAGGAGGAGGAGCATCTAATGTTGATATTTCACAAACAAAATGATGTTTTCAGCGCTGTGAGCGATGGCTGGTTCCAGTCGCTGCATTCCCCTCATGCCTGACTCGGGATATTAATGCGCTCCAGTAACTGTTAATTTCACTTTGGAGAAGTGATTTATGGGTAGACGGCGAGGAGAGGCATAATCTAATTGAGATCAGAATGGCTGTTTCTCACACAGTCACGCCTGCACCTTCCAGATGGGGCATGGTGATTAATGCATAATGAGCAAATAATCCATGAAATTAATAAAAAACAATTCTTCAGCTCTTCATGGAAAGCAGAATAAACAGGAACCAAAGTGTGAATGTGTTTCTCTGTTTTACACACTTGAAGGGAGAGCAGCAGGCGGCACGATCAATGGAGAGGAGCAGCATAATCAATCTGAGATTGGACTGTCTGTCTGTACGGTGGCTTTATGAAACAATGAGGAGGAGGAGGAGGTTTCTGGACCATTAATGTCTTCATCCAAATGTCTGCATCCCTCAGATCATATGACAGGAAGGAGCCTCTGAAACAGGAGCTGATGGTGACTGTTATCCACCGCCGTGACGTCAGATGTCGTTTCATTAATGTACGATTTTGGAAGAAAAAATCTGAATCTGCAATGTGCAAGATATAAGATATATATAGGGATGAGCATTAATGTAATGAGAAAAAAACCTTTATAAAGAATACAGCGCTGCTTTAGAACCCATCACTAAATTCATCGTGAACCAGTCTTCTGTCATCATCATGCAATAACAAGATGGCAGTGAAGTTGCATTAAATCTGTGTTGTTTTGATAAGTTGACCAGCCAGACCGGCTGTGAAAACAAACCACAGAGAGGCTGTGATACAACACAGGCAGAGGGAGTGAGACACCATGTGACTCTGTTTCTGTATATAGAGAATATAATGTTAGCTGCTATGATTAAATCTCATGTATAACCTTTAAGTAGAGCATTGTTGGCAGTTAATGGGAAACTATATCAATAAATGTTTCATTTATTAAACAACATTTTTCTGGTTGCAGTTTCTCAAAAGAGATCTTCATGTATTTATATTACTGTTGGACTTTTCCACCATTTTCTGACATTTTGCAGACAAAATGATTCATTTATTGGACGTGAACTGGTCCTTTTAAGCTCATTGTACTGCTCAGATCCTCCTGATCAGCAATAAAAGGATAACTGTGATTTAGAATCATCGTTGGAATATTGGAGGACTGGACGTCTGAGTGTACTTGAGAAGACGGATGTTGCATGAAAAGGCAAGATGGTGAAAGAAGTGGCCCGTTAATCGATTGACAAAACTAAAGGTTTCCAGCTGCCTCCCTGTCAGCGAGGATCCATAACACTAAACGCTGACACCTTTCTGCACAATCCGCGTATTGATTTCTACATAAGAATTCATCTTTCTGCATTTTGAACAAAGAACAATCAGCTATATTTATCACCATTTGATTGATGCGCCATCGTTGAGACGTGTCCGCGGGGTTAAAGTGCGTCGCTGTAATGAACTGTGTGTTTAATCTTGAGGTGAGAGGGGGGAGTGGGGGGGGAGGTATTACATCACAGTATTTATTTGCTTAGCATGACTCCTGGCCGCTCTGACCTGCATAGCTTACATTTCACACGTAAGCCATTTACACAGCTGGAGCTGTGAAGCTGTTCGCTCCCATCAACAGTTTGAAAAGTCCCTCTTATCAGTCATGTGGGAAGTGTCCCGCGTCCTCGCCGAGTTAACCCCGGCTGCAGGAACACAGCGCCCGCAGTGTGACGCCAAATTTATCTCCCACCGATCAGCTCGGGCAACGAGCAGACACGACTAATCTGCAGTATCTGAGAGGAATATAACGCCGGCCGATGACCTCCTCATCATCACAAACACTTCATCTGTATGTCCGCAGAGCGAGGCTGTCACTGCACATCACACCAACAAAGAAGAAGAGGGCTCAGGCTGCAGCTTGGATGGCGTTTCAGACTTATTGCACTGTTGATATAATGCATAAAGTAATAAAGATCTTTTTCATCATTTATTAAAGAATTCTGCTGCTGTTTTATTTCAGTTCCTGATCCACTAGACCTCCGCTTCTCAACCTGTTTCCTTAAGGAAGTCCTTGACTATCAGACTGTATTTCCTATATATTTGATATTCTATTGATCAATAACAGTAACTGATACACTGTACAATGAACTCAGTAACTGCAGGAAGTTTGTGGAAAATCTGAGATTTGTATGCATTTTGAGCAGATTATTTCCTGTGAATATTGATCAGAGATGAGTTCATACAATTATTTATTTATTTATTTTTATCATTTTCTAACAGATACGAGGCTGTCTTCTAAGTTAAGATTTTCTAATCTAAACTTTAAAAATAATTTATATATAATAACATTTTCTTACACCCCTTAAAACCAAGGCCTTGCAACCCCCTATGAAGCTCTGGTGAGGTTGAGAACCACTGACCACATTTTTTATGTTAAACTATGACATCACTGAAATGTAATTTAAAATAAGTTTTATATTTGTAATATTTAGTTTCTGCTGGCTATGTACTCACATTCATCAACGTCCATGATTTGTACGGAGCTAAACCGTGATGGTAAGCTAGTGAAAATTTACCCAACAATGTGTTTAAAGTGTTTATTTTTCTTTAAATAAGCCATCAGTTTATGATTATTGTAATGTCTGTCTCACTTTAAAGGTTTACATGTCACCCTCTGGCCACCACAGGAATATTTCTCTAGATCCGCCCCTGCCTCTTTGACCAGACTGAGTTGAACACATTTGTAGGAAAAGAATCAATCCGTGGCTCTTTATAGAGAGAATAATTACTAATAACACCATCAGTGATGTATAAATATGCTCATATTCCTCAGAGTCCCCTCTCATGATGCTGGACCCTGGCTGAAACCAGGTCCCAAGGGAGGCCAGCGATTTCAATGCACTCAGAGAGCGGGTGTGCACTTCAGTCTCAATAAATACCTGAGGATTGGATCGGACACACTTAAAGTCATTGGCTGTAAAGGAGCGAGAGCGTGAGGTCAGCAGACTTTATAGAGCCGTTATAATCTGCCCGGCACTCTGGAAACACGCTCACCAAACCTCATTACTCACTCAGCACACACAGGTATCCACCAGAACACGCTTCTCCAAGCCGATCTGCCCATATATTGATTCTGATCATCAGTACGACGTATCGGCGCTCAACAGCAGCCTGAACAGATTCATTATTTCTCTGGTGAAATGGTAAAAATCTCATTATTCAGTGTTTCTTCTTGTTGTGTGCGAAAAGTGTTTATGTGTAAAACAGGAATCACAAGATCATTTGTCAAAGTAGAATTGGAGTTTTTACTTTTCTGTGTAGTTTGTGACTGAAGGTCCAACCAGAAATAAATTATTTTTATTGTTTATTCCTGTATTAAAAGTCTTCTTTTAAATATTGTAAGACTGTAGGTGCTTCACTACATTTATCTGACAGCTTTAGATATTTAGATATACTGAGAAACTTTGACATTTTATTATGATATAAAGATATTTTCTGATACTTTGTACTTATAATATATAAACAACGTTATAAGGAGTTCGGTCTACACCTGCTCTATTTGAAAAGTGTCCTCAGATAACTTCTGTCATGAATTGGCGCTATACTAATAAAATTGAATTCATTTAATAATAAAGAATCTAAATGAGCCTCTAAACTCTTCACTAAAAACCCATTTTTATGAATTAGCATTTCTTCATTAATTGGTCTTGATGTCACTTTTGTAGTATTCCGTACATACACTGTCTATTAAAACTGTCCTTGATGTCCCCCATAGGTTTGTGAAGCTCATCGTGGTCAGCACTGGTCATCATCCTTGAATTTCCACAAGGGTCAATTTTTGGATCTTTGCTTTTGTTCATACATGGTCCCACTCAGTTATAAAGAATAGTACATAGTAACATAGTAGAGTTTATATGCTGATGATGCTCTGTTGTTTGCTGTCAGCAGTTGTAACTGACTGTTAATGTAGAAACACTGTCAGCATCACACACTGTATATGTAAAACAGTCCATAGTCTCTGTGACGTCCCCCATAAGTTTGTGAAGAGCTGCTGAGAATCTTTGAGTGGTCGACCCTTGCTGTCGCCATCTTGGCGGTCCTGACTCCACCGGCTTTAATCCAACAATGGTCGAAGAGGTCAGCTGAGGCTGAATGAAGCGTGGTTTCTAAAAACACACCTGTGATGGCACCCACCTGTCCCACCTAAAAGTGGCCACGCCCTTAATTATGCATAATTAATATGATCCTTAATATAAAGGGGTGAGTTGTATAAACATTCCCCCCCTGTATAGTTGTCATTAGCGGCGAAGTTAGCTCTACTGTAGAGTTGGACAGTTGCAGTTGTGACATTGACTCACTGCTGGAGCGTGCCTCTTGTCGCCATTAGAGGAACTGCAGGTTTGCTGATTGGTATTATTTCTATATTCATGTTGTTTTATAAATTTTGTGAAGCACTTTTTATTATTATTCTATTAGTGACTCCCTATGATTTTTAATTCAACACGTCTTTAAATGCATTTTTTGTGTATGTTAAATAAATAATGTACTACTACTACTACTACTACTACTACTACTAGTCGTACATCCTATAAAATGTCCAAAACAAGTGAAAAATACCTCAGACAACGTCCCTGAGTTTGAGCTGATGTCTCGACACTGAAAAGTCAGAAACATGAATACTGTTTATTGAATTTGAATGAACAACAATATAAAAGTAAGGAAAACAAAATATTTCCATATATGATCAATATAATCAATTGTCAACGTTGTTGATTCATTTTCTGTAGATTGATTAATTGTTTTAGCTTTGGTTATTTTAAAACTTTGACTTCAGTAATGTTTAAGAAAGTAAATTAAAGTAAAAGTGAGAATAAAGTAAAGTTTGGTTCTTCCTCCAGTGAGTTCTGTGTTTGGACCCTGACAGCAGCTGGAAGCTGATTCTCAGAGTCTCTTTGCCCCCCCCCGTCTCTCTGAGCCCCCCTCGGTCTCTGTCTCTGGCCCGTGGAGAAGCCCCACAGGGGCCCCTTTGTAATCCTGTAAAGTGGAAAAATACCAATTTGTAACAATTTGTCTCACAGCAGTGTTTGGTGTTAAAGTCTTTAACCAGCCGCCATCACGCACACAGTTACCCAGCATGCATCACTGCTGCACAGCCCCAAACAACCTAAAACAAATAAACCAACAGTTTTATGTCGACCAATTCAACCACAGTGGGATTTATTTCCTGTAGAATTTACAGTGAGGAGACTAAACCAGCGGCTCCCGACGAGGAGGGTCGAGGGCCCAAACTACAGTCTGAGGGGTCAGAAAGAAACATTTAAGTTTTAATCTTAATATTATAATATAGGAAGATTATAACTCCTTCATATGAAACAAAGACAACATGCTCTCAGGTCGAACCGCTCACACTGTAGGTCCAGCTGAGAACGGGTTCATGCGGACGGCAAGGAGGGAGATCATCAGTTATACACATGGAGATAACCGAGCGCAGACGTCGAGTACTTCCTCTCCTCCACACAGCCGACCAATCAGTGAACGAGGCGGGAGTGATGTCAGAGCAACACCGTCCCCGAGGGTCGAACTTTATCTGGGACCTTTTCACATGTCAGACACACACAGTGTGTCAACCTGGTTCATTAAAGTCGCACATTTATGAGAAAAAAAGAAATGTATATGTTTTTTGTGTTATTCTCACAAATGTATAATGTAATAATCATATAATATTAATTCATAAGAATATATTTTTTTTCCTCATAACAAGGTTTTTGTTGCTCCTCCGTAATTAATATTTTTAAGAGGGTAAAGAAAAACGAAATCAGAGGAGGATTTGTTTGTTTTTTGCAATTCAAAGTCGAACACTTTCAAATAAATGAAACTAGTAGCGTTAGCACATTAGCGCATTCAGCTGCCTCTACAGAAGGCCTTGTGGAGGTGAATAGGAGGAAATTAGTGCCTCCGTGTTAGCAGATGGTCAAGAAAATGTTCCCAAAGATGGTTTCTATCATTTTAGGTCGTTTTGATTGTAGCCCCGCTACTACCATGGGTTCTCTCAGCACACAGACCCACAATACAGGTTAACAGTCCGGACCACTTTATTTATTTCTCCTCTACACAATTAGTCCAATTAGTTATTTGAAGATGCTCACCATCCAGTCTGCCGGGCGGGACCTTGATAACGTGGCGTCGACCCCAATCACTGCTGCACAGACTCCGCTCCGAGTGGAGAAAGATGGATGTATCTGGATATTCTGTTTTTTTGGAGATCTTTTATATGGGGAAGGTCAATAAATCCGATCAGCTGGGATGTGAAGCTGGATTCTTTGTCAGAGGACGTGGAACCTCTGAAACAATGATTTGGAGAGATTGAACTGTTTTTATGTTCTGGTCTGAAACCAGCTGGAAACATAAAGCAGCGTCGGCCTGTTTAAAGCTGCTCCCAGATACAAAAACAGGTTAGAAGTCAGAAAGAATAAAGGCAGATATATCAAGTGCGCGGGGCAGTACTGCATTTAGAGGATTAGAAATCAGATTATAGAATCATCTTAAAGACAGACGAAGAATTTATAATTTAATGATAAACAAATTGTAATGATAATGGCTGCAGAGAGCAACAGGAGCACATTCTTAAAGGAAACCATCATTGGATTAAATACTTAAACATCGATCCATTTTCCTTTCAGAAGAACCAGGGTTAACACACACACACACACACACACACACACACACACACACACACACACACACACACACACACACACACACACACACACACACACACACACACACACACACACACACACACACACACACACACACACACACACACACACACACACACACAGTGGTCTTTGCTGAATATTCAACTCTTTAGGAGGTTTTTGGTTCCTGCTTTTTATCTATAGATTTTTCTTTTGATAGAATCTGAACTTTATTGGGGCTGAAATGATTCCTGTAGACACAGCCGGCCTATAGCTCAGCATTTTAATAGAAGTCAATATAAAGATAAACAGCAGGGAGACAAATAATGTAAAAACAAATTTTTAAAGCCTAAAAACTAAGACTGCTAATTAACTCACTAACTAACTAACTGAACTGTATTTCATCGGTGAAAGAACAACACTGTTCTCGATGGAATAGATGTTTTCTCTCATTTGATATGTTGTATGGTTCATTGATCTGAATGGTAGACGGTGATAGATAGACGGTTCATCTTATCACCTGCTGATCAGCCTGAAGTTCAGTAATTATGACAGTTTATATGAAACATTAAATATGCTCAAATTAGGTCTTTGTGGAGGCCTGCTGGACGCACACTGTTAGTGTCTCTGACATTAATGTCTGTCTTCATCATCTGAGAGCTCAAACATCAGATTAACACTCAGTCAGAGGAAGTTAAATGTCATAAAGTTCACTTATAAAATCCGACAATGCACCACAGAGCGTCTCTACTGCAGGGCTGCTGACAGCGACGGTAAAAGAGACTAAAGCGATTGTGCTGAACTGAGAAAAGGACTAATAATGGACACTGACTGACAGGATACAGTCCTATAAAAGGGTTTATTTGCATATAGAGCGGGAAGTGAGGTCTGCTCACAAGTGGTCACTGGAGACTCCCGTTAATAGCAGCTGTAAACTGGCTCATTGTTTTTGAAAGGTGCTATACTAATTACATTTATTCTTATGGTGTGTTTCATTTGAAATGGGAAGTTAAACTGGGGCACTTTCACTTTTATCTTTATCCTTCATCATGTTTGTCTAAGTTGTTGTTTTTATATTTTTGACTAGAGGAAAATATAGAGGTCATTGTCTGTTACTGCAAACTAAATCTACGTACAGGTACAAATACTGTAACCTCAAACCCACAAACACATGAACAACCTCAAACAGTTCAATCTCTTCTTCAACAGTGTGGACCCAACAAACAAAAACTCTCCTTAATGTGGTTGAATTCATTTCCTAGTGTGTGTGTGTGTGTGTGTGTGTGTGTGTGTGTGTGTGTGTGTGTGTGTGTGTGTGTGTGTGTGTGTGTGTGTGTGTGTGTGTGTCAGGGAGATGGACGAGGTTTACTCAGTTTGTACATTTTCCTAAATCAACTGCAGCCGCTCTTCATTACCGAAAAACAACAGGAAGTTGTTGGCGGCACTCCTGATGGCTAACGGGCTGCGTTCACCTCGCAGTGTGTGAGAGGAATGAGGAACCTTCATTATGGGTCTGAACATCCTCCTCTTCCTCTTTACGACTGCAGAGCTTTCGTTGGCCGGGGCTGACGGGTTTAACGGGACCCTTCAGCTCCTGAGCGAGGAGACAGAGGCGCCTCCTCAGCCGCTCGGGGTGACATAACTAAAGAGGCATTAACGCCCGGTTGCGACACGGCTGAACAAACGGCGGGGCCTCCGTGAGCATGGGAAACCAGCATTAGAGTCCCGCGGTGAATTGAGCGAGGGAACAAGGCACAATCTGAGCCTTGTGTCGTCTCTGTGTCCGTCTGCACCGAGCTGACAACTTTCTATCGTGTGTACCAACTTTCCCAGGCGGCATCAGCTCCATAAAAGGGCCTCTTCCTGCGGCCAGGCTCGTAAATCAGAGCGAGGGTCAAGCCTCTCGCTCGGCAGACACAACATGTTGACGCTCTCAAGAGAAGGGAAACTGCTGCAGCGCCGTTATCTGATCAACTCTGAACACTGAGAGACAGTGGAGGCATTCACCGGCCACAATCGATTGACTGAAGATCCTCCAGATAGTCAGAAATAGAGAGCGGGGCGAGAGTTATGATAATTGTTTAAATTCATCAGAAACAATGAGACAGTCGAAGCTTGAGCTGTTAAATTGTTTCGTGGGAAAAACACTTGAAAGGACGACTGTGGTTAATTTTTAATGTGGCAGAGCTGCTGAGACATTCAGAAAACATCCAGCGAGGATCCGACCAGGATGAAAGTTCCTCCCCACAGTCCTGTCAGAGTCTGTGACTGGAGGAAGATACTAATATCCATTAAGGAGAAGACTCTCACCTCAGACTGTTGAAAGCAATCCCAATCCAGGAGGACGTGATCACAACAATGAAAGGAAATTCAACCAATCCCTGTAAATCCTGTGTGACCATGTCATTTTCTACAGTCAGGGTTGAAGGTTATGTTATTCGTACCCACAGGTAGATTAGGTCTGCAGTAACAGACAATAAGGCCAAGGATAAAGATAAAAGAGCTCCAAAAAATCAGAACTTCCAAAGAGAGATACATTTAAAAAAAGCTAAATTTGACCAATCATTGCAGTTTCCTGCATAAATACTGAGTCGTCTCCAAACTCACTTTTGTTTCTAGCTGTGAAGATGCAGACAGATGTCTCACATTTACCCTCAAAGATTTTATTCTTACTGGAATAAGTTGTCTTTAATTTTTAATGAATTATACGAGAAAAACAATTTCATTGTTAAAAACTGCCTAAAGAGTACTTAGAAAAGCTGCTGAGTCCTTCCTGTAGCTGTCCTGTCTATCTAATGAAGGCAAATATATAATAAAAGAAAAGCTGTGAAATCCCCCAAAAAAGCCCCTGAAATCCTGGAGCGACTGACTGGTGACAGTTTCAGTCCTGGTTCTGTTTTTATTTGCTGTGAACTGATTTCCTCTGTGGCAGTCGAACACGTTAGAGGTCAGAAACTCCTGCAGGTTAAACTGAACTGACACTCTGAGGGCCGACTGACTGCCGGGTTCAGACTGCAGGATCTCTGTGTCCAGTCACTGAGTCACTTCAGATTTTAGAGCCAGACTAAATGTTCGTCCTCCAATCATAGCTCTCCATCTTTCATGACCTGCGTGATGTCATTAGGGAGGAGGAGCTACGGAAACAACACAGTAAACAAACATGGCGTCCGAAGCGGTCTGTCTGACGAAAGAAGAATTGAACCCTCCGATGTTGTCCGGTGTCGCCAGCAGATATCTGAGCTTCCTCTGCAGTCCGATTATCTGCTTATGATCCAGATACATCTTTTAAAAAGCTAATAAAAAGCTGGATGGATTCCCAGAGTGCATTTCAACTTCTGTGCAACCACAGCCTGCTCCAACGTGATTGGTCAGTACTCACTACACTGTGGATAATGCACCCACAGATTCAGCTCTTTTGCTTTGTCTGTAGACGTTTAACAGATCATTTCTAGAGTTTATGATACTCCACTGATCACCAAGTTCAGGACTCTACAGGTTCAGTGTGAGAAGTGATTTGCAGCACTAAAGGTGTAAAACAGAACAGTTTGTTCCATTCATTCTTAATTACTTCCATCCATTAAAAGAAGCTGCTGTTAACAGCACACATCTGGGAGACCTTATCAATACCCACACGTATTGATGGAAGCGTCCAGATAACGTGTGAGCTCAGCTTTAGCACAGAGTCCCTCTTTAAGTCGGAGGCGGGAGCATGAACTCTTTTCACCCGCCGCTAATATCCCAAATGCTTTTATGACCTACTTATGAAGTCAGCCTCAGAGGATGTATTGATCCCAGCGCCAAATGATTTGATGTGTCTGTGCCCAATTGGAGGAGCACAGAGAGGGGGCTTAAGTGCACGTACCTCCCTTTACTTCCCAAATGACCAGACGTTACCCCCCGGGGTCGAGGGTCAGAGGTCACTCACCCACCCAAGGTCGCTCCACATTAACATTGCACCAGAGTTAATTCAGTTTCCAGACAACAGAACTTACACACAGAAATGAAATCCTTTTAAATAGCGGTTGATTGTGAGCGGCGGCGGTGGGAGGGGGGCGGGGAAGCTAATCGAATGAACATCTGATTTAACTGCCAAAGTATTTTCCTCTGCGTATTTAATCAATACTTAAGACTCATAACGGCCCGGGTCAGCAGCGGAGAGATTTACATAATCGATGAGAAGAGGTTCTCAAGTTCAGCAGGTTACTGTGCTCCCCCTCCCTTTTCATCTTTCATGGAGTTATTTATTGTCAGGGTGTCTGTCAGATGGGAGAAATAGTGCAGGCGCTCGGGGTCGGGGGGGACCCAGTCCATCCGAGGTCACCGTCTGTGGACTCTGGTTCTGACTCCGTTTTAAGAGCTGCCGTTTAGCTCCGTCAGCAGTATTTATATTGGCTGAGCTTTTCATATAAGTCTGATGATATTATACTTCAAAGGTTAAATATATGATATTCACTGACACTAGATGTCACACTAGAGCATCTCAGACCAAAACTACGGCTGCTACCGTCCAACCGACTCCATTTACAAAACAATACATTTTACCTAGCAGATAATCATAAACTGAAACAGAATAAAACTCACCAAAACTCTGTCTCTGTCAGTCTTTCCAACAATCACCAACTCTGGTTTGGTGGAAATAAATCCTCCTCGCAGAGTTAGATGATAAAATATTTGTGAAAATGGGGGCAACCCTAATCCTTGAGGACAACTGCAGCCTTCAAAGTGTGTCCACTAACAGTAGTTGTTGTTTGTTCCACTAACAGTAGTCGTTGTTTGTTCCACTAACATTAGTTGTTTGTTCCACTAACAGTTGTTGTTTGTTCCACTAACAGTAGTTGTTGTTTGTTCCACTAACAGTTGTTGTTGTTTGTTCCACTAACAGTAGTTGTTGTTTGTTCCACTAACAGTAGTTGTTTGTTCCACTAACAGTTGTTGTTGTTTGTTCCACTAACAGTAGTTGTTTGTTCCACTAACAGTAGTTGTTGTTTGTTCCACTAACAGTAGTTGTTTGTTCCACTAACAGTAGTGGTTGTTTGTTCCACTAACAGTAGTTGTTGTTTGTTCCACTAACAGTAGTTGTTTGTTCCACTAACAGTAGTGGTTGTTTGTTCCACTAACAGTAGTTGTTTGTTCCACTAACAGTTGTTGTTGTTTGTTCCACTAACAGTAGTTGTTGTTTGTTCCACTAACAGTAGTTGTTGTTTGTTCCACTAACAGTAGTTGTTGTTTGTTCCACTACCACACAGGACAGCTACTGATTGATGTTCACCAAACGTCTGCGAAGCTTAAATACATCTTCTGTCAAGAATCTTGCACTGAGTTTCATCCTCAGCTGTCTTTCACAAAACCATAACTATAACTGAGCACAGACTTATTTTCAAAGTCAAAATAAAAGTCTCTGACCCTCTCCAGGGCTCAGGGTTTAGGCCATGAGTGAACTGCTTTAACCCAACTGGGTTTTCACTGGAACTTTTGGACTTTTTTCCACTCAAAAGTAAAAGTATTTATTTTTCTCCACCATGTCCCCAAAGGGACCCTGTTAACTTTCAACAAACTTTTCAGTGTTTCTTTTAAACATTTTGATTTGGTTTGAACCCCAGAACTGACCTCCGCACAGGATATCAGCTCAGATAACTCACACTAGACCTCTGCAGCTTTATCACAGCAAACACGGCTCCTCTCGGCTTGTTTGACTTGTTTAGTAATTACTTTAACGAGGATGAATAAGCAGCACATATACACACTTTCCTCTAAATCCTTGACTTGTTTTTGCTGAGCAGGGCCGGCTCCACGTCTGCTTTTGATTTTATTTCATTTTGTTTGATTTTACAGCAGCTAGTAAAACACGTTTTGAAACCCGGAGCTGTTAAAGTGTAAAGAGCCTCGACAAAACAAGCCGTCAGCGGACGGCCAATAAAAAATGAAAACCCATTTAAGCCAATGGAGGAGCAGCAGTGTGTCTGCGGTCAGTCAATAAAGCAAACAGCGGCCGGCAGGTCGGATCAGGCTGAGCGAGCGTTCGGCGACAAGGTCACCGAAGAAATCTGAACGAAAGCTTCGACAAAGAACAATCCAATTTAAATATCAATACGCGTTCACTGACTCTTATTTTTTCAAGTTAGAATTGTGACCTCAGCCAGTCGCACTGCAGGACGGACTCACAGCACAACTACTGAACACATACTGTGTATTAAAGGTACCTAAGTTACAACCTGTTCATGGATCAGGATGTTTCTCTCATTGTCAGCATCCACTTTCATGATCTCAAACCTCATTTTTAATACTATTTATGATTGGTGTTTTCAGACAGAGCGAGGTGGACTTAACTCCCTTAAAAGAGACCTGAGCCGGGCGCCCGGATAGCTCAGTGGGTAGAAACTGGCGATCCATGTACCGAGGCTGAGTCCTTGCTGCAGCAGCCCAGGGTTCGAATCCGTTTGCTGCGTGTGCGTCTGTCTTCAGCTGTCACTATAATAAAGGCAATAAAAGCCCCAAAAACATATACTTTAAAAAAACAAGAGACCTGAGCCCCAAATTATCAACCAAATACTTAAGCATTTACATCACCTTCCTACTCGTCAACTAGTGCCGCCCGCTCAGTGGCCCTGGCCTCATGGCGCCAGAAGAGGACCCGCTCCCTCTGTAGATAAAACCGTCTCATTCTAAGGTAACAAACACAATAATTCACACTGTCAGTGGATTTTCAATGAAAACATCCTTTTGAATATTATATTACAGTAATGTTACACACTGGAGCTTTAATGTCACTTCTTCCTACAACATAATACGGTGTCTGACATGTCATGTGGAGGAGGAAATCATCTTTCATCCTGTGAGCGTTTATTTAATGTTGTTTCCCTCCGACAGTCACAGCGAGAAGCTCGTCGGTGGTCACATGTCGTATTGAGCCCCTTTCTCTGTAATGGAGTGACAGACGCCCCCTAAAACACATTTGGGTAATGTGATGGGGCTCTCCCTGTTTATCATGTGATGCATTCAGTGGAGGGCCGGAGGAGGAGGAGGAGGAAGCACATTGTGTGCATAAGTCACCAGCTGCATTCGTCAAAACAGAGATCTGTGTGTAGGCTAATGATCCACGTGAAATTAATGACTCCATAAAGTCGAAAAATCCTCCGTTCACACGAGTGTGACGGGATCCTCCGGCTTTGATAAACCGTCAGATGACAGATAATCAGGAGGGAGGGGGCTCGTCAGTCCCGCAGCACTTCACCGGCGGTAGACGGTACGAATGTACGAGGACCTGGACTTTGTACCGCAGTATCTCTACTACTACTAACTGTGTGTATCTCAGCCTATTATATTATCCATAGAGCTCCATTGTTCCAAAAACGATTAAAAACAAACCAAATACTCACTACAGCACCAAATGTGGATTCATCCGCCGCTGGAAATAGTCCTAACCCTAACCCAACAAAAGACACTCTGTTTGTTTTAATGAAGCTCCAGTGAGCAGTTTAAACATGAAACTGTATATTATATAGTTCTTATATATTTGTTAGGACATTTTACAGATTTAGGTCCTGGTTGCCATGGAGACAGACAAGTCGGCCGTTTTGAATTTAATGTGCAATTTTGGAGCCGTTTTTATCATTTTCAGCTGATTTAATGAAGTCGTTTTGCACAATTGATCGGATATACTTCAAATCTGGTCAGTGCACTTTAAAGATGTTAATGATGAAAAGTCATCAAAACTTTGAGGTTTTGTAGGACGGCGTGTCCGTGGCGTGGTGTGGCGTCAAATTTGCTGATTCGACATGAAACAGGAAGTTGTTGTAACTTGAGTGTAGCGTACATTATCTAAACTTCACTTCCCGTCCCGCCCTGAACACATCTACATGCCAATATTCAGTCATAGCGCCACCTACTGGCAACAGGAAGTAAGCCTTATCATCATCTGACTTACACATGATAATGCTAATGTAGCATCACAAACAGATGCTAATGCTAATGTTATCGCCGTATATTCACACTAACAGCGGCTGTACGAACAC
The DNA here is from genome assembly GCF_905237075.1 of Dicentrarchus labrax. Lineage (NCBI taxonomy): Eukaryota > Metazoa > Chordata > Actinopteri > Moronidae > Dicentrarchus > Dicentrarchus labrax. The sequence continues at coordinate 36,265,174 of NW_026136719.1, forward strand.
ACGGCGGCTCATCAGTGAATGAATCCATCTCCATTGTTTTAATTTCATTAATGCAGTTTATTACCTTTTTAGTGTCGCCTCAATTTACGGCAGAGAAACAGCTCTGGGGGGTGGAGGCTGATATCAGGGAGCCCCCACCCAAATGAATGTATAATCAGACTTTGATATCCAGGTCTGCGTCAGACACACACAATCTATTACTGCACTGCCATTTCCTAAGTGTTTGCTCCCCAGGCTGACCCCGCCACTTTATCTGTTGCTTTTTATTTGCAGAGTGCACGCTGTCCATATGTTACCCTAATAGTCGCTATAATTCTTGTGCAACAGGGCTCGTGTTTTATAAGTCCTGAGTAGCGAGAGAGTCGGGGAGAATGCATTTTAATAAAACCTCTGTAGCAACACACTAATGGGCTGACACCCAGATATTTGCATAGAGATGAATTACGGCCGGCCGCCTTGACGTGACTTTTAAAATATGATTGAGGAGGTTATTATTGCTGCACTATGATACGTGTTAACAGGTTATTTTAGCGTAGCTAGTGCTAATAAAATTCAGAACAAAAGACTCGGGTGATGAGGGCAGGGTTTTTCATTGCCAGAGTCTACTGAGGGTGCTCATTTTGTCATTACTTAACCCCCCCCCCACCACCACCTTCACCAGAGCAGGAGAAATAACAGGCAGCATCCCTGAACAACTTCAGACTTATAATTAATCATAATAGTTTGTCTTTATTCTGAGGCAGGGAGGGGGCTCAGAGGACGAGACCTGCCCCCCAGGTGGAGGTGCTGTGATTGGTCAGCTGTCTGGAGAAAGAAGGCGGAGTTTAAACTACTCTTCTTTCATTCTTTAAATCATTCTCACACCGGTTCCCAACCTGGGGGGTGGGACCCCCACCAGGGGTCGCCAAAGCTTCACAGGGGGTCGCGAGGCCTTCTTGATTTTAAGAGGTTTATGAAAACTATAAGACGCTGTATTGTTCAGTCTCTGATCAACAGCCTCGTCCTGCATCAGAAAGCAATCAGCTGATCGATCAATAATCAGAAGAAGAATATTAATATATAAATAATACAGAATACAGAGAATGGATCAATATATCAGGAAAACTCATCTCTGATCAATATTCACAGGAAATAATCAAACTGCAGTTATTGAGTTCACTGTTTGGATTCATTGATCAGTTGATCAGCTGATACTGATCAATAGAATATGAAATATAAAAAACATACAGTCAGATTACTCACTGATGGAGACTGTGACCACTGAACCCGTTTTCATTCAGATATCTTGGGGTCAGAGGTCAAGATCCTTTTGCAAATTTTCCATCACCAGAATGTGTCCTCTCCGTCCCACATACACAACACATAGAACATCGCTGTGTTATTGTTCTAATGCAGAACTATACAGATTCCAGCTGTGGGAGTGGAACAGTAGCAACCCCCCCGCACTGCTGGGATTAGCCCTTAATATGTTGTTACTGTGTTTTCTAAGTCTCACCTGTTCATAAGCCAGTGTACAGGAGACGCTGCAGTGACAGAGGGAAGGAGGTGAAACATCATTAAAGGAGATTATCTCCAAATAAATACTCGACTGAGGTTAGAACCCCGAGCTGAGGGACCTGCTGATAACAGATTATATCTCCTCCATCAGATGATCCGCCTTCAGGAGCGCCAGCCGGCAGGTGAGGTCTTCCTCTGGAGGAGCACCTGCTTTAAAGCCCTGGATTCACTTAATGATTCACATAAGTTGTCATTAAGTTGCTCAAGCAGACAGAGCAATTAACAGTGACTTTATTCCCGTACCCTATGGGCCGCTGATTATTGCACTCAGTGAGCAGCACCGTGCCGCAGGAATGAATTACATCCTGTCAGAAACGTGGTGCATTCAGGGCCCCGGCTCACAATGTTTCCACTCAAGCATGAATGTGTGTTTAAAAGGAGGAAGCAGCGAGAGAGAGGGGGAGAGAGAGAGAGAGAGAGGAGAGAGAGAGAGAAAGAGGAGGCTGCTGCTGTGGCCCGTTAGCGTCTCATAATGGAGGATCCCAAGGCGCTCCTTATCTCAGAGCTCCAGGCGGGTTTAGAGCGAGATAAGACCACCATTCATGTCTGTGGGAACCCCCGTGACACATGTCCTTGTGTGTAATCTCTTGTAGTACACGGTCAACTGAGAGCTCGTCAATGGGCTCTTTATACAGAGCGGCTAACGCTAACACATTAGTCACGCCAGCAAACAGGAGGAGATTTACTGGGAGTCAACAGGTAGACGTTGACTCCCACAACCACCTGCTGCTGTACAACAACTGATCTAAACACACATTTCATCATTTTATTTCTAGTATTTGTATTCATCAGATGCAGGGGCGTGTCCAGAGGGGCCCACCCCGAGTGCCCCCCCATCATCCTTCCCTCTTCCACTCTGTCTGTCTGTCTGTCAAAGTGAAGATACTGGTGTCATATCAAACTACGAGACCAAACGCACCCATCGGTACAGACCAGGTTCATGCTAGTATGTCGGGAAGGGCGTTAAAAAAAGCTGTAATTTAAGCAAAATGTTGGCGATGGAAAAAAGGATCTTGACCTCTGACCTCAAGATATGTGAATAAAAATGTGTTCAATGGGTGTTTTTTTTTGATAAATGTTATATCCATGTTCCATAAACAGTGTTGGAATTATATAAACTGGGAATTACTGGAAAGCTGAGACACAAACTTAATGCCCCCCCAGTATCAGTCAGTGCCCCCCCAGTCAAAAGGTTTGGACACGGCCCTGCAGACGTGCAAACAACAAAAATAAAGCAGAGAGTTTTTCCTCTCGTGTTCCTCCAGCAGCAGAATCTCTTTGTTTCATTTTGTTTCAATAATCAAAAACATCCGTTAGATTATTTCCTGTTTTCTATCGCAATTAATTCAGCTGCATTTGGAGCCACCAGGATCAGATCCTGTATTGTTTTTGGGAGTCTGGAGGTTAATGACCTGAGGAGGACATGATGGGCTTTTAAAGGACCATGTAGGATCTTTTGGCTCCTGAAGACAAATAAAGCCTAAAACACCTTCAGTCAAAAACTCCTTTGTGAGAGTTTAATGAGCTAAAACAAGGGTTCAAATTACACAGCGACTTTGGGAGGAGCCATATTCAAATATCACACAGCACATGTTAAAATAATAAAGCTGAACATTAGTGAAGAGACTTCTGATATTTAAGGGTTGAATCAACATTATCATCTGATCTTTGTGTATTTAAACTAATTCGAAGAGTTCCTGAATCAAAATGATCAAATAAACACTGACATATTTTTACTGTTATTATTTATTTCAGGAGCCTCAATGTACATAAAATAACATGAAATATAATACAAATATATATAAAATAAAATGTGACATTTGACACAAAAACAACGTTCATCTTAAATATCTCAGAGTCGCTCGGGGGGTCGAACAGTTTCTATTATCTTTAAATAATCTAACAGAGTTTGTAATGATTTGTTTTTATTTATTCATTTATCTGAAAATGTTAAAATGTTTGAAGGATTTGGTGGCATCTTGTGGTGTAGCTGCAGATTGCAACTCCCTCACTCCAGTAGCAGAAACTCGGTTCAACATGGCGGACCCTGCCAGAAGAAGAGCGGCTGCCTCTGTAGATAAAAACGTCTTATTCTAACAAACACACAATGATTCTTATGGTCAGCTGATCTTATTATTATAGATATTATATTAATGTGACTCACTGGAGCTTTAAATGTATATAAATATTAAATCCAGTAACAGACGGATGTTCTCTGCTCACATCGACGGTGGATCGTTAATGAAAATGATTGTTTGAGTTCTGTTGGTTTATCTGGAGCATCTGTGATGTCATGCACCTTAATCAGGTCATGTGATCCGGACTGTGATGTAACATGGTCACACCTGTCCCTCCTCCTCCTGCAGGAGCTGGTGGGAGTATCTGCAGGTGTAGAGAGAGAGCGGCGGCTGGCACAGGAAGTGAGCGAGCAGATGGTGCAGCGGGTCCCTGAGGGCCCGGGGGGGGCGTGTTCACCACACCTGGAACACATGAAAGTGATGTTCCTCCACACCTGGAGTCCGCAGAGAGCTTGTTAACTCCACCTGGACCCACACGATGCTCACGCCCCCAACACCACCGCTGATGACCTCACAGCAACAGGAAGCAGGAAGCACCCGAAACTGCAGCCGATAGAGTCGGTTTACCTGAGCAGGTACAACACACACACACACACACACACACACACACACACACACACACACACACACACACACACACACACACACACACACACACACACACACACACACACACACACAGTCACACACACACACACACACACACACACACACACACACACATGTGAATTTACAACAGAACAAATAATGAATAATAATAATAATGTTTGTTGTTGGTGTTTATAAAGTGTGTACAGTTTCTCTTTGAAGGGAGTCGGAGGTTAAAGCGGTTCAGTGCCAGCAACCAGTGGAGGCTAGTTAGCTTAGCTGTCAGTGTCGGCCATTTTGCTAACTTATAAATTACAGTTGATATTTGTGTCCGTTAATTAATTCTGTTAGTCTGGAGCAACTTGTGGTCCTCGACCCAGGGCCGTCACCAGGAAGGGCCATGGCCCCCCCGATTCAATTACTGGCCCCATATCAATAATATCAGATATTTGACATTAGGCAGTATTCATTTAATCAGTGTATGTTGATTTAAGATTAATGTATATTAAATGAGTTTAAACTTTGGGGGGGTCGAGATAAATAAATAATGTTTCCATGAGAGAGAATTTTGTTCTGTTGGTATCATAATATATATAATATAATATAATATAATATATCATAATATAATATAATGTAATATAATATATCATAATATAATATAATGTAATATAATATAATATATCATAATGTAATATAATGTATTATAATATATCATAATATAATATAATGTAATATAATATAATATATCATAATGTAATATAATGTATTATAATATATCATAATATAATATAATGTAATATAATATAATATAAAATAATATCTGTGCACTGAACTACCATCATGCATCATTTATGGGCTGTAAATCCAACACAAAGCAGTTAATGCAACAATATACGAGAATAATACTTTATATTATACATTATATATATAATCAATAACTGATTGATAATATCAGTTATTGATTATAATCAGAATCAGAATCAGAAATACTTTAATTATCCCAGGGGGAAATTATTAGTATATATATTCAATAACTGATTGATAATGTCAGTTATTGATTATATATATATATATATAATAACTGACAAGTTCAGTTTCTTGTTGATGTCGTGATTGATTTATTATATTGATACGTATTGATACGTATGATCAGGATTTGATGGATGTGAGCTGAGGTTTGTCATTGTGACAAATAAACTAAAATAAACGTATTTTCACTTATTGATTAATCGTCTATAACCAATCATCCAACAGATCGATCACTGAGAGAAACTTCAGGCAAACAATTTCTCCAATTTCCTGTAAATCTGATCAAATAATGAACTTTATTAGAAACAGTTCTGTTATTTTTATTGTGGATTAATCTGATCGTTATTTTCTCCAAATAAAACAAATTTAAAATAAAAAAAGTAAAAAAAAAACGTTGTTTGTTCTAAAATCCAAAGAAATTCACTTTAATGTGAAAATCTGCAATAAGGTAAAAAATAAATCAACTAATCAATAAAATAAAAATATTTTTTACACCATAATGTGATTAGTTAGTTTAAACCATTTAAATTCAGTATGTCAAACTAGATATTTGATTTAAAGTACAAGTAACTAAGTATTTATTGATAAGGTAACTTAAATGAAGTTAACTGAACTTAAATCTAGAAAATCAATTTAAATATTTGAACAGAATTTAACTGAATCTTCTTCAAACTAATTAACTTACTCGGTTTTCTTCCACTAAAGCAAATGAGGACGTTACCTGATAAAACCTACAATAAAAACTATTTATAATGAATCGCTTATCAATAATCAATAATCATTCATTGTTCCTGCTGCTAACTGTTTGTTTCGTCTGTGATTAACATTAAATCTTTAAACTTTGGGAGGATTCAGAATTCTCTGGATGCATAGAAACTGAAATAAGAAGCATTAAAAGACAGAAACATCAAACTGTAAAATATATAATAATATAAAATAAAATATTAAAAATAAAGAGTATTTATTTCAGTTAGTTTTCAGATTTAATTCACAGTAAAATAATTTAAAGTGAACTCATTAAAGCTGCTTTCTGTTTCTTCTCTGTCCACTTCAAACTAAAGTGTTTCTGAATCTAATTAAAAAAATATATATATATATATATTAATATTTGTTTATTTGTCAGCCCTTCATTAACCAGAGGTTCCCAACCTGAGGGGCAGGACCCTGTGAGGGGCCACAGGATGAACCTCAGGGATGATGAAGAAACATTCATTCTGCTGAAGATGAACTGGAACCAATGGCAGATTCAAGGTCGAGGACAAAGTCTTTAATGAGGTTTAATTAAATTACTGATTAATTAGAATTCATTGTTTCATTTATTGAATCTTAATTGAATTACAGGTTTTAATCAGCTGTTTTCTATCTGAGTGTTTGTGTGAACAAATAAAGATAAATCTCATCTAAAGGAAAAATATTCAATATTCAATAATTAAAGAATAAAAACTGAACTTCATCCTGTAACTTTCATTTAATCATAAAACTGGTTTTAAACTGGTTCAGAAACTGACATTTGTTCTTCTGAGTCTTCAGCTTTAAACACAGTTACATTTAGTGATTATATTATATTATATGTTATATTATATTAGATAATATAATGTTATATTATATGTTATATATAATTATTTACCCGTGTGAAATAAGTCTGTTTATATTTCTGTTGTTGGACTTTTATCACACTGTTCTTTAGAAAGCTCCAACAGGGAAATACACGACTTTAGATAAATCAAATAAATATACATTCTTTCATAAAACAGTTTGTATTTATATATTTGTCATTCATTCATTCATGATGTCCAAACTGTCCTATTCAATGAGGAGAAATAAAGGCACTAATTAAAGCAAATAAAGGGATTCATTTAGCGTTATTATTGATATAATTTGAGGAAATAAAAACAGAGTGAACGTTATTAAAGGAGAGAGGAGCTCCAGACAGCGGGCAGGAGGACGAGCCGCAGCCGAGAGAGAGCTGCCTGCTGCCGGCTGCGTGAGCCACAAACACCGCGGAGGAAACACCCGGAGACCTCCTCCTCTTCCTCTTCCTCTTCATCTATCACTCCTTCTTTCTGATCGACCCGCAGCTGCACTCATCTGTTCATCATGAGCACCAACCTACGGTGGCCTCGCTGGGACAATCAGAGGGTTCACCTGCTGCTCTCTGATGTTTCTGTGTCCGGTAAAAATCTCCAAAAAAAAAGGTCGAAAAGTTTGAATTTCCCCCAAAATAAACCAAATAAACCCTCTAATAATAATAATAATAATAATAATAATAATAATAATAATAATAATAACCTTCCTGCAGGGTTGAATATTCAATATTGATTATTGATTATGGATTGGATGAATTAGCTTTTCTCTGTATTAATGACCACTTCCGGGAAACAACAAACAAACATTGGAGTTTTTTTATTAAATAAAAGTGCATTACATTCACCTGCCATGATACACAAGTGCGCAGGCGCCGGCCACAGATGAACCTTATAAATAAAAGTGTGTGAAATCTGTGTGTCTGTACAGGTGCGTGTGGTGCGTTCAGGGTCCTCTCCTCCTATGTGTGACAGTGAGATAGAAAAAGGGAAATAAAGAGTTCTCAGCTCATCAGACATTATTCACACGACTCACGGCTTATTTACAATCGGAGTGGCGGGAAAAGGCCGCCTTTGCCCGGGAGAGTTCTCGTCCAGGAGCGGGTACCAGGGGCGGGAATCAGGGTCCGGGTCGGGTATTAGGAGCTGTCGTTCTCCGACGTGTGCAGCAGCAGACCCGATCCCGGTTTGTGTTTGTTCAGCAGCTGTGTGATCTTCTCGTCGTCCGAGTTCGGGTCCAGCGGTTTGTTGTAGTCGTCGTCCTCGTCCTCGTTGTCCGAGGTCCCCTTCAGTCTCTCGGTCTCGGAGTCCTGCTTCTTCTTGGCCGTCGCCATCTCCGCCGCGTGCTTTTTCCTCCACTTAGTCCTCCGGTTCTGGAACCAGACCTGGACCCGGAGCGCACACACACACACACACACACAGTCAGCTTCAGCTCTCATAGATTATCGATCTGATATTAATAATCCACTGATAGTGATTATTGATCTGATATTAATAATGCACTGATAGTGATTATTGATCTGATATTAATAATGCACTGATAGTGATTATTGATCTGATATTAATAATCCACTGATAGTGATTATTGATCTGATATTAATAATCAAACTTTATACACAATCAGAGTTTCAGTCAGATCTGCTGCACGAAGAGAAACACACAAACTGAATATTCTAACCCCTGTTCTAGACTGATATAGTAATAATAATAATAATAATAATAATAATAATAATGAAACGTATATTTCTGAAGGGAATTTCAGAATAAAATGTTCTGAACGAAAGATATAAAATAAATATAAAAATCCTCCATTTAATATTTAATATAAATATATAATATATATAATACCTATAGCATATATTGAATCCTCCAGAAATAAATAGAAATAAAATAAACACAATAATAATTATATAGGATCAAACTAATAATAACAATAATAATAATTTTCAGAGTAAAATGCGCAGCACGGGGGGAGGGGGGGGTCACATTTAACACATTAATTTATATTCATTAATAAAAGTAAAAAGTAAGTAATGACCTGTTTATCCTCATTTAAACTCAGTGAAACATTAAACACATCTGAAGATGAAATAAAGTTTATTGATTTCCACCTTTAGGTATTTCTAATCAATACTTTACTAATAATTGAATGATCTTCATCTGACGGTTTCCCACCAAACAAAGCCCCCCCTCCCGTAATTATACCTCTCTACATCCTGAAATATAAAACATAAAGAACTGAAATAAATTAGAATTATTACTAATAAAGATGAAATTCAAATAAACCGGATGTTTCGGCGGTGATTGTCAGATTAAAATGCTCTGAATGATGCATTATGGGAGCAACATGAAGCTCGTGTCTAACTGATAAAAGGCCTTTTGCATTAAAACGTCATTTTAGTGTAAAAGAAAGAAACAGTGCGTCATTTTACGTTGAAAAACAAACAGCAAATATCAACCAAACTACCTGTAAAAAAAGCCTTATTATTATTATATATATATTATTTATTAAATTAGCAGCATTTAATGTAAAAATGTGAAAACAATTGTGTTTGTTTCCAACGTGTAAAAGTGTGTTTAACGTGCTGCATGATGGGAAAGTGTCTGTCTCTGCTCCGGAGAGGACAAACTGAGGATTTTAATGTTTTTCTCTGTTTGTTATTTTGAGACTTTTTCAGGCGGAGTTCTGAATTACCTTGACTTGGCTCTCGGTCATCCCCAGAGAGTAGGCCAGCCGCGCTCTCTCGGGCCCCGCGAGGTATTTAGTTTGTTCAAAAGTCTTTTCCAGCGCGAAGATCTGCTGCCCGGAGAACGTGGGCCGGGTGTGTTTCCTCTTCCCGTCCTTATCCAGCAGCACCGAGTTCTGGTCTGAAAGCAGCACACACCGAACCTCATTAGTGTCATTAATGGAGGGAAACCCGACAATATCACCCCCCCCAAAACACTTCTCTCTCTAGAGGACATTATGATGCATCTCGGGTAAAACAGGAGAAATTAAATAATTCATTAAAATATCATTTCTGACATTTATTTCTATTTTTAGATTAAACATAAAATGTAGAATTTCTGCTTCAATATTTCACATTATAGATAATAGGCTATTACAGCCAACAGCACATATTATAATAATAATAATAATAATAATAAGAAAAGAAGAAGAATAATCTGATCAACTGAAAACAAATATCCACATTTACATTTACAGAATCAAACAGAAACATTTTATTCTAACAGTTGTTTTAATGCATTCTATATATATAGGCTATATATATATATATATATATATATATATATATATATATATATATATATATATTTAGGTTATATATCTATATGTTTATATATTTATTTATATGTGTATAAGATAAGATATTCCTTTATTGATCCCCATTAGCAGAAATTCAGGTTGGCACAGCAGCAACAGAGAACAAAGAATATCACTAATAAAATATTATAAAATACAAACTATAATAGAAGATATAAAACTATAAATGAAATAAACACTAAGCATTGTTGAAGTAGAACATGGAGAGCAAAATATATGAGCAGAAAATTCAACTTGAGTAAAACTAAAAAACTAAAAACTAAACTGTACAAGTGGAAATTAAATGTAGATGCAGACTGTTGAAACCAGTGTTAGTCTGCGGAGGTTGGAGGTATGTTTCTATGTTTATGTATATAATTAAAGGCTTTATATTTATATGTAGATTTAGATATGTATATATAATTAAAGACTTTATTTGCTCACACTCACGGGGCGAACACGCGAACCTCGCGTCCCTCCAGTGGGGACTCTGCATGACTCCCGGCCAGAAGATCGGTGTCCGGCCCGGGAGATCCGCCAGGGGCTTCGGGTACCGGGCCACGGCCACCGCGGCGGCGCTGGGGCTGAAGTAAAGTCCGGGAGGCGGCGGCGGGCTGAGGCTGCTGAAGCGGGGCAGCCCCGACAGGATTCCCGCCGCGGAGGAGGCGGAGGCGGCGGCCACCGTGGCCCCAACGAGGGACGCTGTGGGCCGGCTGAGGATGTCGTTTATTCCGTGGGGGGTGGCGGAGGAGCACTGCTGCGGGGAGCCGAGCCCCGAGGACAGCCCCGTGGAGGAGCTCTTGATCCCGGGGGAGGACACCGCCATGCCGCCCGGGTTAGGGGACGTGGTGGCCGGGGAGGTAGAGGAGTTGGGGCCGGTGGAGGAGAGCGGGTAGGCCGGGTACAGCGGGGTCTTCATCTCGGTCATACTGTGCAGAGCTGCCAGAGGGGGGGTGCTGAGGAGGAAGGCGCTCTGTCGGGACCCGTCCATCTGACCCACCGCTAACATTACCACCGATCTGCAGGATCCGGGACCGGGTTCTTCTCTGGGCTCTTCAGGGGCCCCGCGCACCTCACAGACAGGAACTAAACAGAAACCCGGTCCCCTCTGGAGCCACAGCCCATCTCAGGCTCACAGAGAAACCCAAAACCTCCACAACATAAAGCTCCAGAAGCAGGTCCCCGGATCCAGGTCCCCTCTGAAACCAGGACTGTCAGGAACCGGGACTGTCAGGAACCGGGACTACGGGAACCAGGACTGTCAGGAACCGGGACTGTCAGGAACCAGGACTACGGGAACCAGGACTGTCAGGAACCGGGACTGTCAGGAACCGGGACTACAGGAACCAGGACTGTCAGGAACCGGGACTACAGGAACCGGACTGTGCAGCTGCAGAAGTTCTAGAGATAATAAAACCGGATCATCTGCTCCTGCTGTCTATCACACAGTCCAAACTTTGAGAGGAGGACCTGGAGGGGGGGGGCAGGAGGCGCCTCTGTCCGGATTGGCTGACCCCGCAGTGACGTAGGGCCGGGACCGCCTCTTGATTGGCTCAGAGGGTCGGCTCTGATTCGCTGGAAGAAGAAAGAATTCATATTTCATGGAGTTCAGTGGAAGAAGAAAAAGAGATTCAATTATTCCAGCAGCTGTTTACAGGATATTGATTGATTATTGATTGATTATTAAAGGATTCATTTACATCTTTAACGAGGTTTCAAATGAACAAACTGCAATATTTTAAATTCTAAAGAAAAGTTCAGTTTATTCTTCAACCTGAAAACAAATAATCAGCAAATAAATTGTAACTTTTAATCATTTTTACTCAACAAAAGTCTTAAAAAACATTTAAATCTTTAATTAAAATGTCAGTAAAATGTTTGTTGGTAATATTTACTGATGTAGAATCAATAGAAATAATCAGCTGATTAATTAATTAAAGCTCCTGTAAGGAACCCGTAATCTGTGTTGATTCTGGCGCCCCCTGTGGACAGAACGTGTTTCTACAACTCGTTTCATTGATTTCAACGGGAATCCGACCTGGTGGCACATTAATTAATAATCACTATATAATAATATAATATCATATAATATATGATAATATATAATATATAATATAATATTTCTGCTCTCTGGTGTTTACGAGGCTTCAGTATTATTTCATGATAAAAACTCTTTGTAGTAAAATAATAACATAAATGAATGTAATGATCTGTTATGGTCACATGTTACAGAAAGATATTGATCTCTAAAGCTGCCGAGGGCGTAACCACACATTCTTTATTTAATATATTTAATACATTAAATATATTTAATATATTTAATATGTCCTTTTTGGTTTTTTATTTTCAGTTTATTTCTGCTTGTTGAAGAAAGATTTTGTGTTTCCAACTTCACTGTAAAATAAATGTAATTATTGTAGTTTCCAGAACTTAAATAGATTTAAATGATATCAGTTCTGTTGATTTTACAGTTAATATTTTACTGAATAAATAAAGTTTTAGTTTAGATATAACAGTGTTTCACTGTTACAGAAACTTTAACCTGTTTACAGTCTCTTACTGTTTTCACCATAAACACAGTTTTTACAGTGTTTGTGATTTATTTATTTTATATTTTATATTTTATAGTTTATATTTTATATTTTATATTTTATATTTTATATTTTAAATTTTATATTTTATTAACATGTGACAGATTGTTTATTTTGATGGTAAAAACTATTAATAATAAAATACAGAATTTTACTGATAAATGTGATCAGAATATTTCTGCCTGTGTGACAGAAGTCAGAAGTTCAGATCGGAGAACATGATCAATATTTATATTTTCATTATCAATCAATCGATTAGTTGTTTGGTCCATAAAATATTGGTCACAACTCTTCAAACATCTCGTTGATAAAATAAGATTCAGTTTATTGTCACAGACGAAGAAAGAAGCAGAAAATATCTGATCACCTGAAATCAAAGATTATTGATTATCAGAATAGTTGCTGATCCATTTAATAGTTGACAACTAATCAATTAATTGTTGCAACTCTATAAACTCTAATAATGTGAAGACCTTGAATGCAACACCAGCAGGCCTCCAGGTGGACTTATTGATCAGTTATTAGTTATTAGTTCATCCATTCTCTGGTTTATGTGAAGAATTAATATCAATCAACTTTCACTATTATCTGTCAATCACTATCAATAATCAATAGATGAATTGGTAATAAGTTAAACAGTGACTGAACAAATGGATCCACAATAAATCGTAAAATATCTTTTAATAAACTTTAATATCCTTCATTCAGATTCTGATCATGGTTACGTTATTTTATTGATCATGTGACTCATCAGTGTGTGTGTGTGTGTGTGTGTGTGTGTGTGTGTGTGTGTGTGTGTGTGTGTGTGTGGATCAATAACTGATGGTGAGGCTCTGAAAGACATTTCATTAATTCATTAATGTCATTAAGAATAATAATCAATAACTGGTTGTGGAGTTCAATCAGGTTCCTGACACACTGACGCCCCCTGCTGGTCCCTGAGAGAACTGCACAACATAGTTCAGCTCTACCTGATTATTGATTATCACTGATTATTGATTATCACTGATGATCAATCTAATAATGAGTCAGAGACATACTGCACTCTGTGAACTTTTATAAAGCTGATACTTTAATTTGTAATGGAGTATTTTTATCCTGTTACAGTTTAAAGTTTCACAGTTATTATTAAACTACTGAAGGATCAATAATGTTTATACCTTCATACGCTGCTTTTATTCAATTCAATATTCCAACAGTTTCATTAAGATGTTCCTTTATTGATTAGTAAAAGTCAAAGTTTGAGTAAAGAAAGATAATAAAATACAATAAAATATAAATATAATAAAACATATGAAATATATAGATTATACACAATAAGGTAGAATATAGTGAACCTGTGTATCTCTAATATCAAAGAGATCAAACCAAACACACATGTTTCCTCTAATATAACTCCAATAAGTAATATTAATATATAATAATTAATATATATAACAGTCCTTAAAGGCACAATCTAAAATAAACAATGTATTATATATATATATATATATACATATATATATATCTCACTGCTGTAAGTGAATTTCCCTGAAGTCTAAATGATCTTCTATTATCTTATCTTCAAATAGTTTAAAATAACCCTTTAAAATTCATAAAATTATATAAAATAATAATCAGGAATAATTTATTGTTATGTTACAGTTGCTCACAAGATATTATAGAAATAATAATAAAAAGAAGAACGTTAAAAATATGTATTATATTATATATTATAATATCTAACAATAATATCAATAATATAAAAATATAAAATACAAAATATTTAAAAAAAAATAGAAATATAAAAAAAGAGTCTAAAGTATGTACATTATAATACAATATATGACAATATATAGAAGAAAGAAATATAATAACAATAATAATGAAAAAAGATAAAGTATAAATAAAGTTTATCTTAACTTTATTTATACTTTAATTTTATTTATTCTTATACTGTCTTGTTAATAGTTCCGGATGTTTCCAGGGAGGTGTGTTTGTGTAACACCGCCCCCTGCTGTCCGACCGCAGTCACTGCACCCAGGCAGCAGCGCCTCCTCCCGGCCGCCAGGGGGCGGTGAATCTTCCCAGCAGCAGAAAAGAGGAGCGCTGTCGCCGGTTCTTCCTCTTCCTTCCGCGGCCTCAGAGGTAGGAGACCAGTCCCGCTGATGGAGCCGAGAATCTGTGTTAAATCTGTATTAAAGCGGCTCCATCCTTCATTTTAAACGTTTGCTTTCTGTGACTTTATCGTTAAACACACCGGAGGATGTTAAATGTTTGTTTATTGATCCGTAGATTCAGATTTATTGAGATATTTGTGAGGATGCCGGTTTGGTGGTCCGCCATGTTGGCTGCGTTGGACGATACAACCAGACTTCAGAGAGAAAACGATCATTTCTGCGTTTATTAATGTTTCTAATGTTTCTAATGTTTGTCGTTAGTTCTCAGTGATAGTGGATGTTCATTAGTGCCGAATCTTGAGCTAACTGAGGCTAATGCTAAAGCAGCTAACAGCAGTCATGAGGAGTGTGATTATTGATAGATTGAAGCTGATTATTGATTATGTATCTCCTGTTGCAGATATCTGAAAATGGTCCGCTACTCTCTCGACCCCGAGAACCCGACTAAATGTGAGTGGAGTGAAGCTCTGTGGTTGTTGTGGCGGCTGTGATGACTTCTTAGGACACCTTTGGATTCCACATGAAACTAACTGATCTAAGATCTGAGCCGCCACATTAGTTACACATTAATAACTCATTAATTACTCATTAATTACAGATAAAGTGTTAATGAATCTGTTTAACTCGGTTTCTTATTTCAGCATGCAAGTCGAGGGGCTCCAACCTCCGTGTTCACTTCAAGGTACAACAGTGTGTGTGTGTGTGTTTTTACACTAACGGCTGCAGTCAGATTATATTTATCAATACATACATACATATTTAGATATATATAGAGATATATAGATATACAAACTGTGCTGGTTATGTGTTTATAGTTTAAATCACTTTACATGCAGTCTTTATATCTCTTATACGCTTTATATATGATATCTTTGGACTTTGTGCTGCAGGATTTGGTAAAAACATGATATTGGGATTATTGGGATGCTGCAATATGATTATTGATTAGTGGGAATGATCAGATTTAAATGTCACAAGCTAGTAATGTGTGAAATGTGAATATTTAGAGTCTGAACCAAACAAAGATGATTCCTGAATCAGAAATACTTGAATGATCCCAGAGGGAAATTATTTAAAGGAGAAGATTTCTTCTGATCTACAGTTTGTTATAAAGCTGTGACACTTATTGATCTTTGTGATTTGCACATTGAACTCTGACCTCCTGTGATTTCAGCTCTGACTGGATATTGGATCATTTTTATAGAGTTTGCATATAAATGAGTTTAATGTATGTGAAACTGTCCTTTCATATGTTTTCATGTTAATCAGAAACATTAAGTCTCTCCAACCTGATCAGTGTTTGTGTGGATGGATAAAAGTCCATTAATCAGAACTATCTGAAGATCACTCCATAAAGTAATCAATAGTTACAGAACCAGTTAATTAAATGATTCTTTTCAATTAGTGCTGCACATTTAAACTGCATTATAATGAAGCTCTGGATGAAGCTGTAACACACGTTTGTTTCAGACTGCAAAGAGAATTCTCGTCAATCCTGAATCAGTTTCTTTTTCCATCGAGCAGCTTCAGTTTAACACTCAGTGGCACAATGTGGATCTGAGATCAGCTGTTAGTTTCCTCTTGAGTTCAGTGTCATTGTGAGAATTAGAGGAAGGAGTTGGATACTGACCCGTCTGATATGAAGGTGATCTGACAGCGGTGATCTCTCTCAGTGAATATGTGGAGTGAAGCTGACTGTCTCTGAAACCTTCTCACATTGTTTGTTTGTTTTCTCCACCAGAACACCCGTGAGACCGCCCAGGCCATCAAGGGCATGCACATCCGCAAGGCTAACAAGTACCTGAGGGACGTCATCGTCAAGCACCAGTGCGTCCCCTTCCGTCGCTACAACGGCGGCGTGGGACGGTGTGCCCAGGTGAGCTCCGACCGCAGCGCCACCTGGAGTCTAAAACCTGCCATGATGACTACTTAGGACACCTTTGGATCAAAGATGAAACTAATCTATTACTCTGAGCAGTTTCTGTGGATTAACTGTTTCAAATGGAGGGAAACTCTCTTCTAAACTGTTGTTGTTGTTGTTGTTTTCAGGCCAAGCAGTTCGGTTGGACTCAGGGACGCTGGCCCAAGAAGAGTGCAGAGTTCCTCCTGCACATGCTCAAGAACGCCGAGAGCAACGCTGAGCTCAAGGTACGTTAGTCAGTTGCTACGTAATGTAATATCTGTGAGCTGCAGACTGACGTTAATGTATCAGCCTGGTCCCTGATCATTATTATTGATCCCACAGGTCAGAGGAAGAGCAGGGCTTTATGGGTAATTAAATATTAATCACATTCACAATAAAATGAGCGGGAAAGTTGCTCCACTGTTATTTAACTATTAAAAGCTTCTCACTGGAGGAACAGGAGTTTACCTTTATTAGTCACAGGAAGCGCACAGGGATCAATAATCGATCAGCTGTAGGAGAGTCGACCAGATAATAGTTATTGATCCTCTGAGAGAAAATACTGAACAGAAACTGAGGACCTCTTTAATACGGATCCACTCAGTTCTTCAGTCACAGGACGGTTTAAAGAGTTAAAGGTCGTGTGGCGTGCGGCGGCGGTGAGGATCAGCTGGTTCCTGTAGCTCGCTGACAGGAGGACGGTTGCAGTGATGACCATTTAGGACACCTTTGTATAAACCATGAAAATAAAACAGAGTCTGAGCAATCTGATCTTCACTGTCAGTCTCTGGATGAGCTGGGGGGGGGGGATAAACTGACCCTGGATCAGGTTTATTGACGCTGACTGCAGTGAGTGGTTAATGTCTGTACAGTCAGACGGAGTGAGAGTTGTGCTGTCACTGACCCGTTGTGGTTCTCAGGGTCTGGACGTGGACTCTCTGGTCATTGAGCACATCCAGGTCAACAAGGCCCCCAAGATGAGGAGGCGTACGTACCGCGCCCACGGCCGCATCAATCCCTACATGAGCTCCCCGTGCCACATCGAGATGATCCTGACCGAGAAGGAGCAGATCGTCCCCAAACCAGAGGAGGAGGTGGCCCAGAAGAAGAAGGTACGGGGGGGGGCGCAGGAGGAGGAGGAGAGGAGGTCACGGTGCGTTCAGGTGACCTCCTCTCCTCCTGGCGATCGCTGCGGTGATGACCACTTAGGACACCTTTGGATTGAACCATGAAAACAAACTGTTAACTCTGAGCAGCTTCCTGTTGCTGTCAGTCAGACAGGAAGTCATGTGACTGCCGGTAATAACCGAGATCGTCTGTCTGTCTGTCTGTCTGTCTGCAGGTTTCACAGAAGAAGCTGAAGAAGCAGAAGCTGATGGCGCGGGAGTAAACGGAAAATAAAGTCTACACTTGTTATTACAACGCCGACTGCACGACTTTTTATTAATGTCTCATATTCAAGGTCTGACCTCGCTCTGGTTCGAACAGAGACCGCCCCCCCGAACCGAGACCGCATTGTTCTATCAGTGTGTGTGTGTGTGTGTGTGTGTGTGACTGATCAATAATATCCATTGATCACAGCATCAGTAATATACACATTAACCCTTGAGGCACCTTTTAAAACGAACATACAAGTTTGAACCTGGGGACCCAAAATGGTCCCTCATAAAAGTGTAATAAGTGTCCTATATTAATATTGTTTTTCACTTTCACCACTTCAAATCTTTTCAACAACTTCAGACCTAATCATAGACAGTTATTTTTTGTAAGTTTTTATGCCCTGATTTTCTCAATGGCAAAAATACAAAATTAATTATTTACCAAAAATGAGGTGCAAAGTGGAATATTTGGGCTGAGGTTATAAAAGCCTTTACTCGGTCAATAATTGATAACATTGATTTGGATGCATTATCATTTTGGAGCAGTGATAGTTTATTCGCAAACATTTACAAGTTTGAAGCTGGGGACCCAAAATGGTCCCCCATAAAAGTGTCTATTATATATTTTTTTCACTTTCGCCGCATCAAATCTTTCAGGCCTAACCAAAGATAATAAAGTTTTTACAATTTTTAAAATATTTATGTTATTCTGCCCTTTCTGTCATAAGATGTCATGTGTATGGTCTTTTGCCTGTGTTCACAATTCAAGGCACAAACCACTGATTTAAAGTTTTACATGCATGTGCTCCACATTTGGTGCACTTTTGTCCAAACCCTTCTGCACTGTGGGCACAAGACACACTGCCTCTGCTTTCTGGAGGGCCTTGGCTGTGGCTCCTCCTCCTCCTCTTCCTCCTCCTCCTCTTCCTCCACTGAGCTGCATGGCACTGGCAGGAACCTGGCTGTAGTATAGCCTCCTGCAACCCTGCGTCCTCATATGGGGACATAGTTTTATAGTAAAAGAAAAGTCCTGATTTCCTCATGAGGACATCATTTTTTGTGAAAACTACAAATTGTTCAAAAACAATGCTTGTTTCTACGTCTATCAGGTCCTACTAATCCTAAATAACAATTGAAAATGCACCCCAAACAAAAGCTATCAGGAGGGAAAAAGAACATTGAGTGGTCTGAAGACTAGAAAGGTATTTTATACAAGTACAGATCCATTTACCATTTACCATTCTGACTATTTACCACTATTCTAACTACTCTCACACACTTCTAACATTCACCTGCATAAACAGGCTATACCCCGCATCCAACAGGAGAGAGGAGGCGCTCTCTCTCTCTCTCTCACACACACACTATTTTATATCTCTCCCAACATACCAAGACCATTTTTATGGTGTTCAGTTTTTTTTTATTGCCATGCATTTTGCAAGGTAAGAGGGCCAGGCCTCCATTGACACTGTGTGTGATGAAGCTCTGCTGCCCCTGGTGGTTTGGGGGGGGTCATCAGACCTAAAACCTGTTTTCCCTGTATTTTGAAGGTAGTGGCTTAGATTTATTAGGTATTCATGGGAAAAGCATTATAACATGTCACAATTACAGTATATCAAAAATATGTGGTTATAATGAGAGTCAGTGTGTCCACGTCAGGCCCGAGGGTAAAGGGTGTAGGTAAATATTCAGAGCTCCTATCCTATACACCTTACGATAGAGGGGATCATGGAGTTTTACAAAAAAACAAATCCTGGCCACGTTTCATACAATTAGCCTTTAAACTGATATATTGAGAATCAAATAAGCTGAATGTACACGTTTGGTCCCCCAATGTGCCTCAAGGGTTAAAAATAAATATTTCATGTAGTGTTCTTCACTAAAATGAAGTAATGCAGATATTTGTGTACATTAAGTCTGACCTTTAACCCCCAGAAGGACTCTGACCTCCAGGTTGGGAACAGCTGCTTTATATTAAAGTATTTATATTTAAGTACCAAAAATAAAAGTACTCCTGCTCTATGGCTCATTACAGAATAAAATATATAATAAATGATATTAATATTAAAGGCAGAGCGCATTTTAAACCACTTTCTATACTTCTGTGCAGCTTAATCAATAACAATGTATTGGTTTCATATTAGTCTGGTTGCAGTAGAAAGTACAGAAATACTCAATACTCAAGTGTATTTAGTTACTTTCCTGTAAACGATACCAGCTGATTAATGTGTTAATGTTTGATAAATAAAATGTATAGAAACTAACCTGATCAATATAAATTCTAATCAATGAAAACGATCACATTTCTTCCTCTGTGGTTCCCAGACCTCCTGCTGGGGGGGAGAGGAGCTCAGTGTCTGCTGCCCTCTGCTGGTCGGGAGGATTAATAACTAATCAGTGATCAATAATCTGCATTAACGAGGAACCCAAGCAGAAATATGAAAATAATCTAAAAGTTACTTTTCCTACTTTACTAATGAAAGTAAATAATTACTCAAGTAATTTAATTACTTCAGGGAGAAGCTTTGAGTGGAGGATGCTAACACTAACAGATCGAGACGGACAGAATGAAGGACAGGTAGCGGTGCTGAAGCCAGTCTCTGGTTTATTTGGTATCTGTGTTGAACTGTGAGATGTTGAACATATAAAACCCCAGTTCACTCTCTCTCTCTCTCAGTGAGTCACTCTCTCTCTCTCTCAGTGAGTCACTCTCTCACTCTCTCAGTGAGTCACTCTCTCACTCTCTCAGTGAGTCACTCTCTCTCTCTCTCAGTGAGTCACTCTCTCACTCTCTCAGTGAGTCACTCTCTCACTCTCTCAGTGAGTTCATGCACAACATTGCACAGTAAATGAAGTCAAAGCTCGTGTCAACATACAAAAATAAAGATATTATTTACATCAGACAAAAACGAACGCCCCCCCCGACACTCATCCAAAATCATCCAAAGTGAATCTGAGACCGTGAAGTGAAACAAAGACCTGCTGCCCTCCTCCCGTCCTCCCCCCGTCCTCCCCCCATCCTCCCCCCATCCTCCGGCTATATACACATTATATTAATATCTGACCACCTCGCCATTGAAGGTCGTCTGCTAACTTTACATCGTCAGTTCCAACCTCTGTACAGGAAGCGGAGTTCAGACTGCTGCTCTCTGACAGTGGAGCTGTTGCTGTGTCACACAGTATCTCACTAGCTTAGCATTGCTAAACTGTTGGGTAGTTTAAAATGAGTTCAACCTGATTGATGTGATCGTTGGACAGACTAACAAAGACGCTTTAGGTGAGTTTGATATCTGGTAAAATGTTTCTGTTAGTGGAGTCTGGTGGTGTTGGTCGGTGCTGGTGCGACGTCCAGTAGAATACGAGCTGACACAGCGACAGCTCCGGCACGCTTCAGTTCGCCTCAGGCACAGATAAATATGTACACATGGAAACAGCTGCTCTTCTCGCCCCGCCCAGGTCGTCCTTTACGTCCACCGGTTCAGTCCTGATCTCAGAGTCCTCTCAGGTGTTACAAACAAGTTCCTCACAGTTACAAACAGGTTTTTCAATAAATGTTAGAAATGATTCAAACGTCCTTGAGTCTTTGAGATTAAAAAGCAGAGGAGACGTGTGGAGACGCATGAAGACACGTGGAGACGCGTGGAGACGTGGTGGGTCCGTGGAGACGCTACTGTGCTCATCAATACTGTCAGCGAGACATCAGGATCCACCTGCAACACAGGAGTCAACACGTAGGTTGGATTCTGAAGGACAGAACATGAGACGGCAGTGCGGAGACTGTACGTACGAGGCAGTGATCCAGCCTTCAGCCGCAGGTCGGTTCGGGGGTGAGGAGGGGTGAGGAGGCTCTGGTGAGACAGCGAGGCCAGCCGGGCTCTGGCCCCGCGGATCACTTGAGACAGGGGCTGACCACGGTGGGCGTCGGAGGGTAAACCAGAGCCACGTTGACCCGCTCCGAACCGTTCTTTGGACAGATGATCTCGGTCAGACCTTCAGGCCGCGGCTGGCTCAGCAGCTCACCTGTAACAGAGCAATCAATCAATCAATCAATCAAGTGTAGTGTGTCACATGAACTCAGATCCATCATCTCACCCTGCCTGAACCAAAACTGAATACTCCGACTGTATAGCCGCTTTTAACCACGATCAATAAATATTATCAGTTTTAACCTCCAGCAGGATTTAGAACTCTAAGGTTTTATTGATTACGTCTAAAGCTGCGTGGCGGCTCAGCAGAGGTCTGTATTCGGTTCCAGAGGTTACAGAGCGTTTGGGGCTCTGTAACAATCAAACGTTGGTTTCTAAAGTCCTCTGTGAATAAATAACAATTATGTAATCAGATTACAAAAGATCAATAACTATAATCAGCCCAGTTTACAGTTAAAAATAATGAGATCAGTTCCAGTGCTGAGTGAAGGTGGACGTTGTGGTTACAGCACTGGTTCCCAGCAGGGGGCGCCCAGTCGCTGGTTTACAGCAGCTCAGTACTTAGATCTGTTTACCCTGAGCTCTGACTGACAGGCCGGACAATACGGAACAGCAACACTTTATTCTGTAGTATTATTTTATTGAGAGAAATTAATGAATTAATTATGTATGTAATATGTTTGTATTCTATGGGGGTTTAATGACGTCTAAATTAAATGTTTTCATAAAGCACATTTTAACCCTCGTTGATCGCAGTGCTGCACAGACCAGAGCGGGTACAAGAATCCACATCAGGAGGATTCAAACCGAGAGAATAAAAGTCTGTTTAGAGCCTGAACTCAGTGAAGAGAGGGGGGCGATCTGATCTGAGGGCGGGCACTGTCACAGTCCGGGGGCAGAAACAGGAGCCTGATGTCAGCCAAGGGACCTGGATGTAGAATAAGGGGTCAGGAGGTCTGTGATATAACTGAATCGTACCAGCAGCCAGCGGAGAGGCCAGGATACAGAGAATATCTCTTCCTGGATCTGTCTGGACCGGCTGCAGGGCTCTGGACCGGCTGCAGGCGGGACAGGGTGCTGGCTGTAACTACAGCGTTGACGTCCTTTAAAGGTTTAACAGTGGACAGGTTGCATAGACTGTTGGACTCAGTGTGTTTGAGACACTGTTACATATTCCAGCTTTAAATGTGGGACAGCTGAAGCGAACTGCGGACTGTCCCGTTGCACACAAACAGATCAGCGTGTTGCCTGGGAGGCTGAACTCGGGGCAGAGTGCTGCATGCGGGGGGGCAGAGTGCTGCATGCGGGGGGGGCAGCTGCTGTGTGATATTTCTATTTCCTATGTGGGGGACAACCATTGTTACGGCCTGCGTCTCCTTGGTGAGTTCATGTGTTCACTGTAAATAAAAGGTGATATATAGGAGAGAGTTTGGCTTCCTGCTTCGTCTCACGCACAGCAAACAGATCTTCATCCTCCTCCTCCTCCTCCTCATCAAATAATGAGGGCGGAAGCAGCTTAATGCCGTAATCTACCCGTCTCAAGGCGCCACGTCTGGGGTCGACCCCTCCAGGACTAAATACACCTCCACAGTCAGGAGACAGCAGGGGGGGAAGTCACTGCAGACACCCAGAACATAAACTGGTCCAACTGCTGACGGAAACCAGAACAGCTTCTTCCCACCGCCATGAACTGTCAGCGGCACTAGAGTAAACCGCTGTAGTGCAGAGGTCAATGGCGCTACAGTAAACCGCTGTACTGCAGAGGTCAGTGGCGCTACAGTAAACCGCTGTCCTGCAGAGGTCAGAGGCGCTACAGTAAACCGCTGTCCTGCAGAGGTCAGAGGCGCTAGAGTAAACCGCTGTCCTGCAGAGGTCAGTGGCGCTAGAGTAAACCGCTGTCCTGCAGAGGTCAGAGGCACTAGAGTAAACCGCTGTCCTGCAGAGGTCAGTGGCGCAACAGTAAACCGCTGTCCTGCAGAGGTCAGAGGCGCTACAGTAAACCGCTGTCCTGCAGAGGTCAGTGGCGCTACAGTAAACCGCTGTCCTGCAGAGGTCAGAGGCGCTACAGTAAACCGCTGTCCTGCAGAGGTCAGAGGCGCTAGAGTAAACCGCTGTCCTGCAGAGGTCAGTGGTGCTACAGTAAACCGCTGTCCTGCAGAGGTCAGAGGCACTAGAGTAAACCGCTGTCCTGCAGAGGTCAGTGGCGCAACAGTAAACCGCTGTCCTGCAGAGGTCAGAGGTGCTACAGTAAACCGCTGTCCTGCAGAGGTCAGTGGCGCTACAGTAAACCGCTGTCCTGCAGAGGTCAGAGGCGCTACAGTAAACCGCTGTCCTGCAGAGGTCAGTGGCGCTACAGTAAACCGCTGTCCTGCAGAGGTCAGAGGCGCTACAGTAAACCGCTGTCCTGCAGAGGTCAGAGGCGCTACAGTAAACCGCTGTCCTGACACTCACACTCAGTGCAGACAGTTGTATTGTATTACATATATATTATATATTATATATATTATTATACAATATCTGATTATTATTATTCATACATTCATTTGTACGCAGTGTCTTAATGTCTCGCTCACTGCTGGAAAATATGAATTAGCAAGATTCGGGTCCGTACGACCTCCATCAGGTAAACGAGCGGCAGTATTCGTCTGACTGGCGGCTTGTCTCTGTCCCTCCAGCATCTCACAGCCTGTGGGTTTGGACTGTTGTGGCTAAGAGTCGGGTCTCACAGGAGCTTTTCTTAAAAACCGCGATGCGTGTTTTCGAGAAGAAGTAGAAAGGAAGGAAGAAAGAGAAAATTGCTAAAATTGTTAGCTAAAAATCAAAAACAGCTTGTTCCAGTGAGAATAAAATGGTGCTGTTTGGAGGGTCAATGTGAGACTTAAACATCTGCATCTTTACTAAAAACAAGGAAGTGAGTTTGAGGACTTTAGCAGGAAACCACAATGATTGGTCAAATTAGGAAAACTGATATGAATGATAATTTACAGCATGATAGCTCATAAAAGCGCTGACGTATCAACAAAATAACAGGGAAGGAAGAAAATGGCCGGAGCGGGTGTCCCTCACTGACACCGGCTGAAAGGGACTTCTTCCTCCTGCAACGCACTGAACAAACCGACTAAAACGCTCCAGTGCCTGGATTACATTTACATTAATACCTGTTTTTTCAGGGCATCTACGGCTCAAAAATACCCCCAGTCTGATCTGGGTTTATCTGCACAGATTGACCTGCTTTCAGTGTCCATACTGAATATCTGCTGTACTGAAACAATACAGACGCTCACAGAGAGTCTCATCCACAAACAGCAGCTGTGTGCGGTGACCTGCCATATCTGGATCAATGGCTCCACAACAATTCTTCATTTCCAAATCCAGTTTATCTTTCAATCAGTGTGATCCCAGATTAACAGATGATGTGCTCATGTGGACATTGTGGAGCACAGAGCACTAATTGTTGTGTCAATAATACAAATCAGCTTTACTGCACACAAATATCTCTTATTAGCTTCAAATATGATTTCAATATGTATTTTTATATTTTATAAATGAAATTCACTGCCCAGTCTCCATTAACCAAACCAGTAATTTAGCCTGGAGATAATCATAAAACACACTTCAAAGTGGACAGAAACAGAATAAAACTCATTAAAGCGTCTCTGTTAGTGTTTCCAACATCACCAACTCTGGTTTAGTGGAAATAAATCCTTAATTCACCAACGTAGATGATAAAAACAGCAGTTTCAGTCGGAGCAGACCGGCTATGGAAACAAACCACAGAGAGGCTGAGATACAACACAGGCAGAGGGAGAGAGACACCATGTGACTCTGTATATAGAGAATATAATGTTAGCTGATATATTAATGTTTATAATCTCATATATACAACCTGTACAGATTTATGATGGATTATATACATGTTTAGTCTGATGTTTTGATTATCTCGTCCATCCATCTCGATCTCCTCCACTTTGTGTTTCTATGACCTTGCCTATAATATGATGAGCACTAGAGGGCGCTGTCACGGCAACCTAACCTGATGTCATCCTCGGCCATTTGCTGAAACGATGATGATGATGTTGTTGTTTTTCTTGGGAGGACAGCCTCAGAGGAGAGGTTACACCCAAACCTGATGGTTCTTACAGACCAGAACTATTGATGTGTTGATTGATCGATGTGAAAGCCTCTTAAACAGTGGGCAGGGCTATAATTGAACATTTCCAATGCTGTCCAACGAGTCCAAGAGTGAAACGTGCTGAACAGGGCTGGGCCTCGATACTTAAAATCAGCTGTTATGAGCCCTGGACTTAAGACATCAATATCATACCCGTCAGTGTAATGTGTCTCAGACCAGCAGATCAGGTTGCAGACAGGGGTTTTATAGCTGAAGCTGGAGGAGCTGGCGTTGCCCTGTTTGCTCTCTGCTAAACTAACAAGATAAGAAGCACGTTTGTTTCTGACAGAATAAACCTCAGCAGCAATAGCCCTCACTCATACATCCATTGTCTTCAGCAGCACTTAAACCATTAGGCCTATTGATCGCTTCTGCTCTCTGTGCACGTCTGGAGCTGTTCGGTCTGCTGGGCTGAAGCCAGATACAGTCAGAGCTGCAGTCAGAGATACAGTCAGAGCTGCAGTCAGAGATACAGTCAGAGACACAGTCAGAGATACAGTCAGAGCTGCAGTCAGAGCTGCAGTCAGAACTGCAGTCAGAACTGCAGTCAGAGATACAGTCAGAGCTGCAGTCAGAGATACAGTCAGAGACACAGTCAGAGACACAGTCAGAGCTGCAGTCAGAGCTGCAGTCAGAACTGCAGTCAGAGATACAGTCAGAGATACAGTCAGAGATACAGTCAGAGATACAGTCAGAGCTGCAGTCAGAGATACAGTCAGAGACACAGTCAGAGACACAGTCAGAGCTGCAGTCAGAGCTGCAGTCAGAGCTACAGTCAGAGATACAGTCAGAGATACAGTCAGAGATACAGTCAGAGCTGCAGTCAGAGATACAGTCAGAGATACAGTCAGAGATACAGTCAGAGCTGCAGTCAGAGCTGCAGTCAGAGCTGCAGTCAGAGATACAGTCAGAGATACAGTCAGAGATACAGTCACACCTACAGTCAGAACTGCAGTCAGAGATACAGTCAGAGATACAGTCAGAGATACAGTCAGAGCTGCAGTCAGAGCTGCAGCCAGAGCTGCAGTCAGAGCTGCAGTCAGAACTGCAGTCAGAGATACAGTCAGAGATACAGTCAGAGCTGCAGTCAGAGATACAGTCACAGCTACAGTCAGAGCTGCAGTCAGAGATACAGTCACAGCTACAGTCAGAGCTGCAGTCAGAGATACAGTCACAGATACAGTCAGAGCTGCAGTCAGAGATACAGTCAGAGATACAGTCAGAGATACAGTCACAGCTACAGTCAGAACTGCAGTCAGAGATACAGTCAGAGATACAGTCACAGCTACAGTCAGAACTGCAGTCAGAGATACAGTCAGAGATACAGTCACAGCTACAGTCAGAACTGCAGTCAGAGATACAGTCAGAGATACAGTCAGAGCTACAGTCAGAGCTGCAGTCAGAGATACAGTCAGAGCAGCAGTCAGAGCTGCAGTCAGAGATACAGTCAGAGATACAGTCAGAGCTGCAGTCAGAGCTGCAGTCAGAGATACAGTCAGAGATACAGTCAGAGATACAGTCAGAGCTGCAGTCAGAGCTGCAGTCAGAGATACAGTCAGAGATACAGTCAGAGCTGCAGTCAGAGCTGCAGTCAGAGATACAGTCAGAGATACAGTCAGAGATACAGTCACACCTACAGTCAGAACTGCAGTCAGAGATACAGTCAGAGATACAGTCAGAGATACAGTCACAGCTACAGTCAGAGCTGCAGTCAGAGATACAGTCACAGCTACAGTCAGAGCTGCAGTCAGAGCTGCAGTCAGAGATACAGTCAGAGATACAGTCAGAGATACAGTCACAGCTACAGTCAGAACTGCAGTCAGAGATACAGTCAGAGATACAGTCAGAGATACAGTCAGAGATACAGTCACAGCTACAGTCAGAGATACAGTCAGAGATACAGTCAGAGCTGCAGTCAGAGATACAGTCAGAGCTGCAGTCAGAGCTGCAGTCAGAGATACAGTCAGAGATACAGTCACAGCTACAGTCAGAACTGCAGTCAGAGATACAGTCAGAGATACAGTCAAGCAAGTCAGAACAGTCAGAGATCAGTCAAGCATCAGACGCAGTCAGAAAAGTCTGAGATACAGTCACAGATACAGTCAGCTACAGGTTTTTTTCCGCCCTGGGTAATGTCTGCAGGTCTTCCTCACAAGCTGCATTGAACCCCAGCAACCCCCCCTGAGGGGTCCTGGTCCCTCCCTGCTGCTGTGATGACTTTGTTCCAATCACAGATTCTTTTACTGCAGAAGTTAAATATGTGAAGCTTTCTTCCACTGCTGGGAGTCAGATGTGTTTTTCATTACTGGAAGCAGCTGATGGCTCATACATCCAGCTGTGTGTCCTGAAGTAGGTCAAAGCCTGATAACTCCTCCTCCTCCTCCTCTGTACACACTGTGACTGAGAGGAGTCACACAGTAACCCACAATAACCTGACATAAAGACGCAGGAATGTGCTGACCTCCCCCCTCCTCCCTCCTCCTCCCTCCTCAAACACCATCAGCAGGTAGAGCGATCACTCACATTCCTGCTCTGCTGGGCTCGTTTACTCGCACACTCCCTCACCGCCTCCTGGAAGCCTTTCACCCACAGCCATAAAAGGAGAGAGCCACTTCTTTGGGTGCAGAAGTTTTCCTGTCTCCAGGAAACTCTCACTGGGATGTTGGATGTTTGGAAAGAATCAGTGAAAGAGTCTGGTTGAGCCTTCAGGGCTCTATTCACAGCCCGCTTTCACTTCCTGTTCCATTGTGAGCGGTCTGAGGAGGAGGAGCTCCAGGACTCTGTGGACTCTGTGGACTCTGAGGACTCTGAGGACTTCTGGACACAAGCGGACCAGGCTAGTGGGCTACAATGGAAACCGCTAACTGATGCAGCTTTTTAAGGCTTCAAAGTGTGATTATTTTAGAACAATGAATCAATCAATCAATCAATCAATCAATCAATCAGCAACTATTTTAATGATCAACTTTTTAAAAGCAGATTGTGATGATTGTGGCGTTTTAGACGTTTTTATTGATATAAACTGAATGTCTGAGTTTTGGAATATTGGTCAAACTAAACGTTTGAAGACTATTTTCTGTTTATGGACAAATCTAATATAGATTATCACTTAATAATAATTTAAATAATAATTAGTTATAGCTATAAATTCATTCATTATTTTCTTACTCAACCATTTTAACTTATGTACTTTATGTGTTGTGTCTTTGAGTATCATAAAATATAAATAAAATGTATTATTATTTCTAATTTCACCAATGCTGTGGACCAAAGTTCAGCTGATGAGCTGCAGTGTTGTGAGGATCTTAAAGGCGGACCACGCAGGAGTCGGTTGCTGTCTGTCAACTCAAACAGCCCCGCACAGACAGACAGACAGACAGACAGACAGTGGTGTAACCCAGAGTCCTGAACTCAAAGCCTGCACACAGCAAAAGCAGAAAATACAGGCAGAGGCTGCAGCGTCTCCGCAGACACACACACACCGTCAAACAGACCGTCACACACACACACACCGTCACACACTTGTAGAGGCACAATATGTCTGTCACCAGGGACGGTGATACACTAACTGCCAGAGTTGTAAAATGTTTATCGGACACTGAAACAGTGCAGTCTGGTCCTGGATCACGTTTCATTGTGTCACCAGGAGCTGAACATCTGGGTCAGCACTCTTTAGGAATCATATTTAAGGATTAATCTGGTGTTGTAAACGCTCTCTTCTCTGAAACAGGATGGGGGGAACGGACTCTGGGGACGTTGTTGTGTCAAAATAAAGTTAAATTATTAGTGCGAAATAGGGGTGGGCGATATGGGCAAAAAATAATATCTCAATATTTTTGGGGATTTTGGCGATATCGATAATCAGTCGATATCCTTTAAAATGTGATTAGAATTGTCTGAGCTGGACTTGTGTCCACCAAACGCGTTTACAGCGCTGAGAGAGCTCAAAAACTCATTTTCCAAGCGCCCAGCGGTGTTAAAAGTTGAACAGATTTCAACTTGAAGCGCTCTGAGCGCTGCGCTGACATCTTTTTACCGCTGAAGGCGCTTAGCGCTCTGAACGCTGAAGCCCATAGGACCCACGTCTCGGCACTAAATCATCTGAAGTACCGGTAGCTTCAGGGACTGGAGGTGTTTGCATTTTCTCTCTACCATCACAACGCGCTGCTAAACTGTTGCAAGGAGGATGCTAGCGAGAGGTCACGTGATCACGTCATGTGATCACGTAGGCCCACTAGTCATGTGACTGAATCCTGCCATGCTGTAGAGAGCGCTGCTGTACCGTGTATTAATGGATGTGAGGAGTTTCCGCGGGCGTTTCATTGTTTTTGTCGAAGTAATTTAAATACTCGATAATGGAAATTTGCACATCGTCAAAACAACAATGACGATATTATCGCAAACGATATATATCGCCCACCTCTAGTGCAAAACAATAAAAACTGCTCTACTATGATCAGACTTATCTACCAGACCAACCCTCTCTCCGTGCTGCCTGCGTCACATTCAGTTTAAATATTTACAATCTTCAGCCTAAAATAGAAATGTGTCTCTTTAGAGCTGCACACAAAGCTGAGAGAGGACGAAGACAGAAAGCAGTGAGGAGTGTCAGTCAGCATCCGTCTGCAGAGTCACTCTCTCTCCATATTGATGAGGGCCGATCCTGTCTCTCCTTTCACTGATGCCTCTCTGAGCTGGGACCAAAATCTGCTCATCACATGCAACCCCACAGAGTGGCTGTGAACCGGGTTGCACCGGCGGCCGCACCCAGAACAACAGATCACATGTGAGCCCAAATCAGCTTACGTCTCAGTGAGGCAGAATAACCACAGAAGAGAGAACTGGTGTTCCTGGCTGTAAGAGGTTTGATTGCTATTATTGATCCTTCATTTATTACACTGATTAAACAGTCAGTAACAGTTAGTAAGTAATCTGTGCCCCAGTCCCCACCCCCTTTTCAAAAGTTTCTAAACCGGTCCCTGTCCACACCACCAACAGATGTGAGACGCCATCCTGTGTGACCTTTCAAACGGAGTCAGAAACCAGAGCTCCACCACCTCCCGGCTGCTCCACTAATAGTCCTCAGCTCAGGTTCCAGGTGCTGCTGACTGAGGTGGAGCATTTAAAGGGGTTCATGGAAAACCAGGGGCGGCAGCAGTGCGGCGTGTTGAGGGTGGCAGACAGTGAGCAGCGTGAATGGATCCGAGGGGAGAAGAGGCCAGCAGCTCAGCCTGAGGATTAACACTGCAGTGTGTTCAAACACAGAGGATCAACCACGTCACACTACCGACTCCGAGGACCAGAAACAGACAGACTCACACCGACAGCCAGCAGACTCCATTTCATGCCTCTTACATCGTGTGTGTCTGCACGTACACACACACCAGCTGAGGAACCTGAGGCGGTCAGCTGTGCGTCCACGCGTCTGCAGTCATGATCTTAAGTTCATCACTCGGGCCTCATTTATAGAAACGTTCTTAGACTTTTACTTGGACTCTGAAGATCATTTCTTAAGACAGTTCTACGCAGTCCCTCTGTAACGTACACACCTGTGATCAGTGGTTTATTCTTTTCAGTAAACTTATTTTAGTGAGAAATGATGATTATATTGAAGTAGTCTGCCTCTCATTCCCCCCAATAAACAGAGCTTTATAGTGAGAGAGCAGCATATATATTACATTCAGATATATTACTGTATCGTTAAAGAACATTTTCCTGCTGTAATCTTTCTCTTTTAGCTCTAACTCAGCGCCGTGATCACACTGTTCATGAAGTAAGAGTTTATAAAGAACTACTCATACGTGGTGAATCATTAAGATCCAAAATTGATCTGAAGCTCGTTTTATAAATGCGGCCCCAGGCCTTTAGACCTGACTGGATCTGGACTCACAGAAGGGATCACAGCGTGGGCAGAACAGCGCTGAGACAGCTGGGCTGTAGAGACTGTGTGAGATCTCTTACTAGATAAAAACCAGGATATGTGAAATGGAGCAGAATCAGCCGGCAGGATGCGGCTCAGAGACCCAGATATCGTGACCAGTCTCTAAAAACACAGCAAATTAGACTAATCCCTTCTGATCAGCAGCTGGACTGCCAGAGAGCCTAGATCCTCAGGAATGTGTGGCCTACTTCCACAGCAGAGGAAACGGACCAAAAATAACTCGGACTGGTCACTCAGCAGGCCTGAAAGTCCAGATACAGGCCTCACAGTCCAGATACAGGCCTCACAGTCCAGATACAGGCCTCACAGTCCAGATACAGGCCTCACAGTCCAGATGCAGGCCTCACAGTCCAGATGCAGACCTCAGAGTCCAGATGCAGGCCTCAGAGTCCAGATGCAGGCCTCACAGTCCAGATGCAGACCTCAGAGTCCAGATACAGGCCTCAGAGTCCAGATACAGACCTTTGAGGATTTAAAATGATCTTCTGCTTATTTAAATTCCAAAGATTCAGTATTTTACCAGGAACTGTATCCAGTGCAGAAAAAACTCTGAGAGCATTAAAACCATGTGGCAGAATAGATCCTCACTATGGAAACTAATTAGATCCAATAACTGGATCTTATTAGCAACTGAGTACATATCAGAAGATTAGATTGTATTATTATTACGTCATTTAGGTGGTCACATTTAAAAAATATTATCATTTTTCAGGGTTCGTCTTAAAAAGACCAGCGTGAAGGATTTAGCGAATGAGCCACAGAACTGAAGCAGGGTCGACCGACGGAGGCCGGCTGATGACCAGCTGTTCTGACCAGGACTCTGACTCTGGGGATGAAGACACGGCGGGTTCAGGCAGCGGTTATTATTATTAAAATAATATCATCAACATGCTGAGTACTGACTACTAGGCGACTAGGAAAACCTTTAGTCGGGGCAGCCCCAGCAGAAACATGGCGGACTCCATCAGAAGAGGACCCGCTCCCTCTGTAGATACAAACGTCTCATCGTAAGGTAAAAAACACTAATGAAAACACACCTATGGATAATACATTACTGCCAACAGATCCTCCTCAGTGCTACACTCTGGACCTTTAGGGGACAAAGATAAAAACAAATGTGTGAATGTTGAGAAGCGTTCTGTCAGATTAAAGTTTAATCTGATCTTAAAACAGACGAAACCAACAGGAACTTTCATTTCTATTATTCAGGAAAGCCTGAATCGCTTCTCAAATGTCGACTCAAAGCTCTGGGATTCCCCTGTGTGCGTGTGTGTGTGTGTGTGTGTGTGTGTGTGTGTGTGTGTGTGTGTGTGTGTGTGTGTGTGCTGCAGCTGTTCACATCTGCTGTGTAATGA
Source organism: Dicentrarchus labrax (assembly GCF_905237075.1). NCBI lineage: Eukaryota > Metazoa > Chordata > Actinopteri > Moronidae > Dicentrarchus > Dicentrarchus labrax. Next base: position 36,298,738 of record NW_026136719.1, read on the forward strand.
GATACACTTTCACAACAGAAGCCTTTATGTTAATGTGCTAATCTGTTTTCTCAGACAGATCTTCCAGGAAAACAAAAGATTTAACAACTTTTTTCTGTTCTGAGGAAAACTACCCAGCTGCATCCTGAGGAACTTTCTTTCCTTCCACAGAACTCCTTAAAATAGAAAGTGGAATTCTGAGCCAATTGTGGTGTTTCGTAACCCTGTCAATCACGGGAATGCATGAATTATAATCATCAGCCTTATTCATGTTGATTCAACAGGCTGCAGCTCCACAACAGGACCTGGTCACCGACAGACCTGACAGCAGCTGAACCTTCAGTCCTGCTTACAGCGACACGTCGGTGACATTTCAGTGTGAGAAACCAGATCCAAACCACAACCTCAGCAGCGACCTCACAACTTGTGACTCACTTCAGACAACCTGGAGATGGTTACAGGTAGTGATGGAGTTTGGTGCCGTATGGCTCATTCTCGATGCCGTTTCGATCTGCTTTGTTGATGTGGGCGGGTTGAGGCGTCCGTCACAAATAAAGGTGGTACACATTGAACTAGAAATACAGGTAAAAATAGGTAAACATAGAAGTGTCACAGGTGATATGCACCGGTCTTGATGTTGGGAAGGCGTGCAATGATGCAAATAATAATAATCAATAACTCCCCTCAAATGCATTCAAACTAAAGTAAGGAGTAGAAAGTACAGATATTTGTGCACAAATGTAGAGGGTAAAGGTAAAACGTCAGAAAAATAAATACTCTGAAAGAACTACTTGCATACTGTAACAAAGTATTTGTACTGTCTGTTATTGTTACTTCCCGCCTTTGACAATAGACCAACTGCAGCACTTCTGGTGGACTGACGAGCATTGTCTAGAACGGGTGTGATCACCAGCGGCCACGGCCCCGTAATACAAGAAAGTCTGTGACCAGGGAGGAAGCCATTTTTTCCTGCTACACATGAGCCAAAAAGCAAGCCCCGCCCAACTCGCTGTACATCCCCACTCAAGTCAACCAACATGGCAGCGGCCATAACGCCAAACTCGAGGCTTCAAAATGGTACTCTACAAACCAATGGGGGAGGTCACGATAGGTTCACAGTTGGTCAGTAAGTTGAGCCTGGTTCAACAGTCCTCTGAGTATGTCCACATGAAGACATGAACACATCTTTTTCTCTGTTTCCAGAGAATCCAAAGGAACTGTTGACGGCGGCTCTATTTAGGGCAGCCGGAGGGATGATAATCAGTGTTGGAGATTCTTGACTGCGTGCTGACAAATTGCTGGCTGCTTGCGATGAGCAGACATGCCTTCAGCAGCCAAACACCTCGTCGTGGTCTCGCTGTTGCTGCCATGCTGCTATTTAGCTGTCAGGACTCGGAGCTCAGGAAACCACTCGACTTTAAATTAAAATGCTGCTTTTTCTGCCGTGATGACGTCCAGTCAGGAGGACACAAACACTTCCTGTTTACAAGAAAGCCAAACCTGTGAGGACGCCTCAGGAGCTGTTTCTTACGTTTGCACCCAAAACTGCATCTGATACTTTTTCTAAGGAATCAAAGGACCACATGGATATTTTAGTGGGCCAACCCAGAAGATAGCTTCACCCTGGTTCCTTCTAGAGTCGTTCCGCTATCAGCATCGGAAATTCCTGCGATACTGCCAAAAATGTGGCATCGGGTATCAGCGAGTCTGTGCAACGATCCAATACCACAAAATGTATTAGCCCTGCTACTTCCCAGCAGTGACTGACAGGGTTTAACCTGAGCGAGGCCAAGTTCTGGTATCACAATCGTAATCAGGAAGGAAAAAATAATACTGGAACATCTCTAGTTTGACAAAAATCCACTGAGATTGTTCCATTGGATTCTGGATTATTGCAGAAAATAAACTTTGTGGCCCACAAAGATTTATGATATTTTGTTCAGCAAGATAAGGTTCACAAATAATCTTTGGTTATCTAGATTAACTGATTAATCATTTGCTTTATTTAGTTTCACAAAGTCCAAGATGATGTCCATAACACCAAAATATTCAGTTTAATATGATAGAAAACTGAAAAAAGCAGTAAATCTTCATATTTAAGAGGCTGAAAACAGCAGTTTGTGCAGTTTGTGCAGGTGGCTGTGACACAGACAACACGAGGAACGATGTGAAGAAAGACATGTATGGAGCCGTCTGTGCACTCTTATTTCCCTATCACCTCACAGCTCAGGTAGAGGCAGCTGATGATGCAGCGTTCAGGGATCCACCGTCATCACAGACCTGCCCACCAAATCCTCTGAGTACTTCCTGACCCACCACAGTCTCAGTCACATGTCTGAGATAATACAGCAGGCTTACCGCAGCAGGGTGATGTAACAGGATTGTCATCCTCTCCACCAGATTACTCACCGACACATTTCACTCCTACAGATAATGAGGAGCTATGGCAGGAAACAGCGACTGAGGAGTAACTTCCCTCTGAGGCATCATTGACGACCTCCTGCCTGACATCATATCTGATCAGAAACTGACAGACGTGTTTCAACAGGCTGCTGAGTCAAACACACTCCAGTTAATGTCCAGTTAATGAGGAACCCAGAGTAAGTCTGATCAATCCTTTGTTTGTGTGCAACAACGTATAGAACCACATATTGAACCTCATACAGAACCTCTTATAGAACCACATATAGAACCACATATAGAACCACATATAGACCCACATATAGAACCTCATATAGAACCACATATAGAACCACATATAGACCCACATTCAAACATCCACAGGCCTCCATCACCACGTTCGTTACAGTTAATCAATAACATCTCCTCATTAAACAGTGTATAAACTCTAGAGCTATGTTCTATATGGAGTTGATTCAATCAATAATCAGTAATCACAAGCTGTCATACATTGTCCTCAGGGCAGTCTGCTGTCTGCCCAACAGCGTGGGAGAAGCAGTGATTTTTAAGGTGGAACTGATACATGTTAAATCCAGAGAACAAACGTTGTCTCACTCTCAGTGTGCTTCATGTGGCTGGATGGTGACACAGGACAGACTTCTAGTACAGTATCAGTCCACAGTGGATCTCTGACAGCGTTAACTGATCCTCAGAGGATGAGTTGTTCACAGTCTGAGGTGAAATGAGTCAGAACAAAACAGTTCAGAGACTGAAAGAGGGAACTGAGACTGAAACTTGGTTTTGAGTTTAAAAATATGTGGATGTAAAGATGGAGGTTTATTTTTACTTTTTTAAAAAGAGCCAATCAGGATCCAGGATGCAACTTGCACTGAGACTTTCCAGTGACGGAGACATCCTGTTTAAATCTTCATATATTCAACGATGGAGGAGAAAAGATTCTTATATGAGACACAAATGATTATTTGAAGCAGATTATGTATGTGTGTGTACTAAAACATGTCTGGAGGGGATTCTTCATGTATTTATATTCTGTTTTATGATGATATACATTTTCATTTGTATTAATAGTTCATTAATCACAATATCTTTTAAAGAAAACCTAAAATACTGGAATTGAAATGTCAGTCAAGCAGCTGTAAACAGATCTGGTGTTAAACTACAATGTGTTACCACGAGCAGCAATCTCTCACACGACAAATGATTGAATGTTTGATTTATGGCTCGTAAATGTCTGATGAGAAGTGTGTTAAAGTGAGGCAGCAACAACATGTTGAGACTGATACCTGGCTCACAATAAGCCAACCGCTGGCAGGAGAGTGGGAGTGGGAGGAGTCGGATACACCTGAGGGACAGGACAGGTAGGTCCACTCCTCTGTTTGTCTTGTTGCAGAGTGAGTTAGATCAACTTCGCCTCGCTGTTCATCCACTGAATCTGTAACTCGCTTTAATCCCGACTGATCCTGTAACTGGATTAAGAGGAGCCGGCTGAGCAGACCGAGAGAGAAGATCCACAGCAAGAGTGAAAGTGCTGCCCGAAAATAACTCAACACACACAGACTGTATCTAACAGGAGCTGCAATCATCAGCCAATTCATTCATCAGTTGATCAACAGGGCAGTGGTTGCCTAAAGCTTTGCAAAGCAAGTGTGTGACCGGAAGGTTGCTGGTTCAATCCCAACTTCCTCCTTTCCTGTACTGAGATGCTATATGCTAGGCTAATCTATGTTGAAAAGACAACCACATTTTGAGGATGGTTAAAAGATAAAAGTTACATACATACAGTCACATGTTCAGTCAGCTAATGTTAGCAAATCACCAGCTAACTATTCACTCAATCTTTATGCAGCTAATTTGCTAGATTAGCTAGATTTGATAGCATTAGCTATCAGATACTAGCTAGCATCAGCCCATTGGCTGTTTGTTGAAGGAGCCAAGATGCTAAATTCTAAAAAGCTAAAGTTGGATTACGAAAATACATCATCACCACAATGCACCACAACACAGCACAGACACCGAGCACAGACACCGAGCACAGACACCGAGCACACCGAGCACAGACACCGAGCACAGACACAGACACCGAGCACAGACACCGAGCACACAGCACAGACACCGAGCACAGACACCGAGACAGACCCGAGCACAGACACCGAGCACAGACACCGAGCACACCGAGCACAGACACCGAGCACAGACACCGAGCACACCGAGCACACCAGAGCACAGACACCGAGCACACCGAGCACAGACACCGAGCACACCGAGCACAGACACCGAGCACACCGAGCACAGACACCGAGCACACCGAGCACAGACACCGAGCACACCGAGCACAGACACCGAGCACAGACACCGAGCACAGACACCGAGCACACTGAGGCTGAGGAGTAAATAAGGAAACAGGGTAAGAAGGATCAAATACAACACACACTGTGTTTACTCTGTTGCGCTCCAAGCAGCCACAGAGACTCTGTCCATAAAAGGACAATGAAACACACTCACTGCACAAAGGTATGTGTGTGTGCTCTTAAAGGAAGCAGACCGAAGGAAAGCTTCTGGATTATTGCAGCTCATCTTGTTAACCGCTGGAGTTTGAAGGGTGTGAGCAGGAGGGTAGGGATAGGAGTTTATTGATAACTGATTATTGGTCGAGATGAGGTGTGAGCACGTGGAAGGAGAGGGAGAAGCGAGGGAGTTGTATCTGTAACTGCACCGCTATATGCCCCTAAAACCACCACGCTGGTCCTTAAAGAGACTAAATAAGACCCCTTTACACAAACAATGCCCCGTTTACTGGGAGCGTGAACATTCACTGATACGATATTAAAGACTTTTTTTAATTAAATCATCAGTGCAAAAACCTCACATACAAAGAAACTTTCCATGCCTCACTTTTAACTTATCACCAACAAAGCACAACACCTCCCCGCTGATCCAGCACACCGAACACTGTGCAGGCCCCCCCGAGTGGGGAAAAGTCTCAGTGGTAGATTCAAACAAATTACAATATAATGCATCACATGACCCAGTGAGGAAGTTCCTGCTGCAAACAATGTGTGATAAAAAGCTGTTTTCGCTTCTCAGCCCTCACAAGATAAAACTCCATAGCATTTCCTGATCTGGTCGACTGCCCGAGCAGAAGCATTTCTCTCTCTTATCAGGCTGCTATAAAATGACCCATTGAACATCAGCGCTGTAATCACTGTGGAGCTATTTTATCACACAAGTCCACATTTCTTTGTCTGCTGCTCTGAAGACACAACATGCAGAGTCCTAAAACTTTCTGCTGCTAGTTCTCCATCTGTTCATTGAATCCGGATCATTTCCACTTCCTTATCAAAGCTTTTTAGGTTGGTTTTGTAGAACAAAGACATCTCTGAGACTGAAGGGCTGTCTCTGGTTTTACATTTTGTCATTGAGTTGTTTAGTCTATAAAACATCAGAAAATAGTGAAGAAATGTACATCATCAAAACAATCCGTTTACAGTGATATCAAACAGAGAATGTACCAGTGTAATCGTATCTGAGTCTGAGGCCTCACCCCGCCACAATAAAAGCTCTGAAAACCTGAGTGCCTCTTACGATTCGGGTATTCTGCAGAGAGTCGGACTCTAATGTCTTTGGGTTGTGGAGATTTGAGGACGTCACCTTTGGCTTTGACAAACATTTGCCACCATTTTCTGACATTTTCTGACCAAACAACTAATCCATTAATCCAGAAAATGATATTAATCGATAGTGAAAATAATACTGGTTGATGTTGTAAGTGGTGGTAACTGTTGTTATTACACAGTTTCTGTACAGATTAATAAGTTATAACATCAGTGAGTTTTACAGCAGCTGGTTGGTGGATTTGGGGATCAGACTTAGGAGGACTGTACCAATATGGGCGGCTGTGGCTCAGAGGCAGAGCGGGTCGTTCCTTAATCGGAAGGTTGTGGGTTCGATCCCCGGCCACATGTCGAAGTATCCTTGAGCAAGATACTGAACCCCAAATTGCTCCCGATGCCGTGCATCGGTGTGTGAATGTGTATGAATGTTAGTTTCTGTTCGATGGACATGCCATCACTGAGTGAATGTGTGTGAAAGGGTGAATGTGGCACGTAGTGTAAAAGCGGTCGGAAGACTAGAAAGGTGCTATACAACTTACTATACCATTTACCGGGATCCTGTGGGACCCAACGCAAATCTCACAGGTGCAAAATAAACTGCGGCTCTCAGGATTTAACTCGCACGAATAACAAATGAAAGTGAAAAGAAGATTAAAGCTTTTTTTAAAAAACAAAAGCAAAGTTGTAACGGACAGAAAAATAACTTATTTTCGGCGGGAGGATTGATATCCTATAGATATAAAAAAAAAAACTTCCCTCTCACCCTCTTGGGGTGGTATCTGTGTGTCATCCTCAAGCTCGGGTCCTCTACCAGAGGCCTGGGAAGAATATATATATATATATATATATATATATATATATATATATATATATATATATAATAAACACACACACACACACACACACACACACACACACACACGAACAACTGATCAAAGAAAACTCTTCTTCTATTGATACACACACACACATATGTGTGTGTATCAGTCTGTGAACATCCAGATAAGAAAGAGAAGAAGAGTTTTCTTTGATCAGTTGTTCATGTCGGTAACAGAAGGAACTGAACCTGCACAGATCAACATGAGGTTGATACAGAAGCTGCTGACAGAGATGACATCATCTCACAGGCTAACCCAATAAAATGTGATCATCATCACATCTTTACATTACAGACACACACTGTCAGTCTGAGGCCTGCACAGAAAGCAGGTCAAGCTGCCATGACGACCTCATCCATCACTGCATCAGGACAACCAGGATTATCTCTGTCCCTGAGGGGGGGTTTACCCCTGTACCCCCCCCTTCTAACCTAATATGTGCAGCCTTTGTTCACCCCCCCACTGACACTGATGGGCTTCCTGGCAGAAGAAATCATCCACTGCATCTTTTATGAAGACTTGTTTTGGATGAGGGTGGAACTCAATCTGATCAATAAGAGCCAGGGAAGTTAATTTAATTAAGTAAAGAAATGTTTCTCTGTTGCAGTCAAACAGGAAATCAGAAAAACAGACAACGGATTGGATTTTAAATTCAAGTTATTTCTTATTTCTGGGTTGTTTTCTTTTTCACGGTCAAAAAGGGATTTTTATATATTTTATGATATTTAAAATGAAAACTTCCTCTATACAGTAAGAATGATTTCCTTTGGCGTCTCAGGTCTTTTGGGCAGATAAACAAATAATAATTCAGTTTTTTACATCTATGATAATGAGTGTTGTAATACGACATGGTACCAATGTCTGTCCGCTTCTTTAAAGACTAAATGAAAACATGCTCAAAGATTGTCGGACAACCTTGAGAAACTTTATGAATAATACAGAATAATATTTTAAGGCTGGCCAACAACATTGTCTCTCACCCTGAACAGTGAATAATGATTGTTACCATCAAACCAGAGAAACTGGACTCAAAGATTTCACTAATAAAGCTTAATCCCAATCAGATGCACATTGAGGTGCTTTTAATACTGCCTTCTGTTTTTGTAATGTTATGTTAAAAGGTATTTACCTTTATTTTTCAGACTCAATCTGAGTATAAAGTATTCATCATCATTACAAAACAAATAACTAATTGATTAATTGAGAAAATAATTGGCACATAATGAATCTAGATGCAGTCTGAATGGTTATACACGTTACAAGTGAATAAGATGATGATAGTACTGTTGATTTCAATCTGACATGAGGAATTAAAGATCATTTACCTGGAAAGGCGTGTGGGTTGGACGACCCTCTCTTGAGGCACTTGGAACAGAGAATATGTACAGAGTAGTTGAGGCCGGGCCACTCCTGCAGCAGCACATTCAGCTCCTCCACCAGCGGAGTGATGGCCTGCCAGGCGGTCCAGATGTTGGGCAGCGAGGCATGGCTGGCGATGGACAGAGTATCTGCCTGCAGCTTCCCTTTGGAGGGCCGGTGGCTGATCACCACAGGGACTTTACCTCGATAGGCGAAGATCTGGTGCCTGCCGTCCGATCTCTGAACCACATGGCTGTTTATCTGCACACTGAAGCGTGCAAACAGTCCAGGAGGAAACAGGAAAGGGAAGTTGTACTGGATGTGCAGCTGCTCCACAGAGAAGAAGTGACACACAGGCAGAGAGCTCCCGCTGGCCGAGGCCTCCGCTCGGGGCTCCTCGTTGCTGACGTAGCTGGGGAACTTGTACCATGCTGTGGCTCCATTCAAAGGCTTGCTGCGGGGTTTGTTGATGCAGTAGCAGATCCCCATCTTCTCCAGGAGCTCCATGATGAGGTGGAGATCCTGCTGGGTCTGGATAAGCGGTCTGAGGAGCAGGCGGATGACGTTGGAGGGCAAAAGGCCGTGCTGCAGGAAGCCCTCCACATGGTGCTGCAGATGTGTCACCCTGAGGTTCTCTCCCTTCTCGTCCTCTATAACCAGACTCACCCTCCCCTTGTCCCCCCTCTCCCCCTCAGAGAGGAGCCTGTCCAACAGTGTGGACTCGTCCCTCTGGAAGAAGACGTTGAGAATTGCAATGAATCGTGGAAGATTATGAAAAACATATTCCTTCAGGGTGAGGCTGTCCTCAAAGTAGAGTAGCTTCCCACTCTCGTGCAGGTAGGATAAGGCGCTCTGCAGTCGGTCCTCCGTGAGCCCCGCCTGCAGGCCCAGACGGGCCGAGTCCCACCAGGAGAGCCACAGATCTTTGGGCTTAAAGTGCAACTCCTCCAGCATCTGCCAGGACTTTGGCAGCACACGGTGGAGGTTGGGGAAGATCTCCCTGTGGTCTGCAACAGACATGAGCTTCTCTCTCAGCCTCTGAATGTTCCTCTGGGTCTCCGTGCAGCTCACACTCAGCACAGGAGACAGGATCTGCAGCCGGTGGTTCAGCATGTACTGCAGCTGGGCTTTCCTCCGCCTCAGGTTCCTGTCAGAGACTCCGTAGAAGAGGACGTGAGGGCTGGAGGAGCGGACGATGAAACCCTGCTCCAGCGCCTGATCTACCTGCAGAGCCAGACTCCTCAGGCTCTGGATGTCTCTCTTCTCCTGCAGGCCAATCTGTCTGTGAATATCCAGACTCTTCTCCTCCAACTCCACCTCCCCACACAGGTCGGCATGCGTGCCCACCAAGTACACAACAGCGTGGGGTACTTTGGCACTGAGGAGGTGCAGGAAATGCCCGACGTGGGCATAAAAGTTCTTGGGCGAATATGCTTTGAGATTCACAACGAGAATGTAGAGAGCACCGGGGGAGAGAAAAAAGGGTTTGATGAGGTCGTAGTTTTGCTTCCCTGACAGATCATACACTAGAAATGTAAGACAGCGATCAGCGTCCGCCACCCAGTTAGTGACTTCAATTCCTTTGTTTCCCTGGATTCCTTTAACATCCTGCTGTGTGCTCACCACACTCTGCCTGAGCCGGGTTTTCCCAGCGTTTTTCATCCCCATCAGGACCAGCTTCAGCCGCGGCTTTATAGCGAGCTGCGAATGTGCCAGCTCCTTCTGATAGGCTGCGATGTAAGGGATCCCCTTCATGCACACCTCATACGGAGGCTGGATGAGAGGGTTATCCTTCACCTTCCAAATGTTCACTTTGGACAGCTTTCCAAAATTATCTGGAAGTATGGCTATTTGGTTACCCTGTAGAACAAGTTCCTCCAGCTTCTCCAGCTCCACGATGGAATCTGGCAGATATGTGATGTTGTTATTGTCCAGCCAAAGGTTGGCCAGCTTCACCAGCTGCCCTATTTCCTCTGGAATGTGAATCAGTTTATTCCGGCTCAGGTAAAGTTCCTCTAATCCTGTGATGCTGAAAATAACCTGGGGGAAGTTCTCAAACTCGTTAGAGGACAAATTGATCATTTTGAGTCTCTGCAGCCGACCAAAAGCAGGAGGCAGCAGCGTGAGGTTGTTCCCGTCCAGCATCAGGCTCTCCAGGTTGTGCAGCTGACAGAACGCGTCGGGTAACATGGACATGTGAAGACTGCTGAGCCACAGGATTTTGCCGAACTGCAGCTTCATGATGTCTACTGGTAACGTTTCAAACTTGTTTCCGGAGCAGTCAAGTTCCTCAAGCTCGCTGAGGGCCAGGATCTCAGGGGGGAACTGGTTCAGCTTGTTGTGATCTGCATCCAGAGTCCGCAGTTTGGTGAGGCTGGAGAAAGATCTGGGGAAATCTCGCAGGTCGTTGAAGCTGATGTCGAGCTCCTCCAAAAACTGAAGTGCTCCGATCTGAGCCGGCAGATACTGGATTTTGTTGTGACTGATGCATAGCTTCTTCAGCCCCTTCAGCTGACCCACACCCTCAGAGAAGCTTCTCAGGCAGTTGTGGCTCATGTCGAGCTCCACCAGCTGCCCCAGCTCAAACACCACACAAGGAACGGCTGAGAACTTGTTCCTGCGGAGGACAAGGATGCGCAGGTTGTTGAGGGTGGATCCCAGCCCGTCTGGCAGCTCCTGGAGGGAGTTGTTTCCCAGATTGAGCACCTCTATCTCGGCTATATCCTCCGGCAGTATGATCTGGTTGTCTTTGGAGCAGAGGGTGAGCTGGCGCAGGTTGCTCCGCAGCTTCCTGGAGCGCAGGGCGGCATCCCTCCACAACCTGGCCGTTTTCAGATTGTTCTCCTTGTCCTCCATGGCGTTGTAGCCCGACCCCTCCTCCTCCTCCTCCTTGTTTTCATTGAGAGTTTTCATGGAGACCGAGCGGGCAGCATGGTGGACGCTGAGCCCCAGAAACCAGCAGTAAACCCTCCGGCGGAGAGAAGACAACAGACGGCTTGTGTCGGGAAATATTGGAGCTTTTGGTCGGCAGCAGCAGTGTGTGTGTTCGCGGAGGCATCCTTTTCTCCTGCGCCACTCAGTAACAATGAGAAGCAACCAGCCGCTTACAGATCCGGGTTTAATCCACAATCCGAGCCCCGCCGCCCCGTGTGCACTCTCTGCTTCCCCGGCGTCCTCATCGCCACATCCTGCCGTCCTCTGGGTCTCTCTCCCGCGGTCGAGCAACGCGTTTGTGGGGCTTTCTGAGCCGCTGAGTCTCTTCCTGGGAGCGGGGAGTGGAAGTGAGGCAGCAGCCGCTCACACTGCGTCAGATCTCTGAACCCTCCTCCTCCTCCCCCCTAGTATCCCTCCCTTTCTCCTCCTTCCTGCTGTGTGGAGAGGAGGAGGAGGAGGAGGAGGGAAAGTGTTTGTCCTCACTTTGTTAAAATGGTTTAAATCAGCACAGAAAGAAGAAAGATTGATGTGTTTATTAGAAACATCCCAGAGTTTAAAATATAATATCACATAAAGATAAACAGCTTCAGATTGTACACAGCCTAAATGTTTACAATAAATAATAATACATAACAATAAATAAATGACATTTTGAGGTGAAATAGTATAAAATGATAAAGATCATTCTTCTGGTCCACATGGTCCACTGAGCCAGGACTCTGTCTCCACCTGCAGGACAGGATGTGCACCTGAGGAAGTCCATTACTGTGTCCCACTGCTGACAGCCTACTGTCGGACTGGGACCTGGCTGTGCCATGAAGAATATGTTAACCTAAATGAATCCAGAAGAAAAAAAGATCTTTTTACAAATAAATGCAAAATGGTGGAGTGTCTTTAGGGACAGGTGGGCGTGGCCTATATTAGTACAGTTGGCATCATGGAAGGAACTCACTGTACAAAAATGTTTTTGATGCTTAACGATTCAGGAGTTATTAGCAAAAATGTAAAATGCTTAATAACCGACCACATGGTGGCGCTGTTGTTGGAGAAGCTCTCATTGTGCTCTGTGTACTCTCAGTGTTGGTGTATGGTTGCATATGTTGGTGATGTCACTGTGGACTGATCTGGATGCAGTTTGCTTGTAAACAAAGACTTTCTGTGGATTTTGGAGCATGTGAATGAACACTTGTGGACGTATTCATGTTGATTTGTATATGTTGAAGTATATGACCGACTTTTGAGTGATGACGTACGGACGCTTTATTTAGATTTTATAAAATGTTGGAATTGGAAATGCTTAATAACCGACTACATGGTGGCGCCATTGAACGCATGCTTTAATATGTTTAGCAAATCTCCATCGACACCTGTGTACCAGGCGTTAGCATTGTATACTATTAGAGATTTTGCTTGCAGGAAGCACACAGATGGGTCGAGTAAAGGATCAGAGAGCTCTCTGTATTTTATCTGACTGTGACCAACAGTTGGATTATTAGTTCCATAACCAGCATTAAAGCCTGAAGTCTGTCTGAGAGTAAATAAGTGGAAAGAACTTGTGCTTGTCTTTTCTCCCACAGTTCAGTCTGGTTACATAAATGAACCTGTTTTACCTGCAGAACAAACACAGCAGGACAGGATGATGTTTCAGGTCCACGTCCACATCATCTGTCCTACATTCTCAGGGTCATCGAGCAGAGACATGCAGGTCATATACACTGCTGAATAAACAAAATATTCTCACAACAAAACAAATGTTTGGAGTTAACTTTGTCTATATTGTTATTACGGGACACTGTTTGAGGAAACTGTGCTGAGAACAGATAGATTGAGGAATATAACAATATAATATATATCTTATTATAACATGAACAATCAAACAAACTCTAGTCCACAGGTTTCCATGGGAACACTCAGTTGTGCAGTAACAAACATTAAGGTTGTTTTATCCATTCATTTCCCCTGAGCCGCCACAAACAACCATCCTCCCACCCTCCATACACACTGTCATTCAGTGTGAAGTGTACATTTCGATTTCAATGCAGTTTAATTCAAACACTTAAAGCAAAACTTAACGTGACTGAGAGGAGAGAGAGCTGGCTGCAGCCTCACCAAATACTAAAAAACACAAACACAAAATCAAACTGATAAAGCAACCGCACTCTTTGTGGACATTTTACTCTGAATATAAACTGTGGACCTCTCCTCCCTCCCACTCTGCTCACAGTGAGCTGAACCAGGAACCAGGAACCAATCTGTGAGTAGATGCGTGTTTCCAGGGGAGTATACTGTGGATATACGCTGCAACCTCCATATGAACCCTTCAGACACACAGGAGCTGATGAACTGTGTGGATTTGTGTTCCATCATTTAGCTGCAGCTCATTAATAAACCCTCTTTTATTCTCACAGATTTTATTGTGTTTGTGCAATTAAACAAAAGTCAAACTAAAATTCTACAAATATTTCATTTTATTGTACTTGTACACAATTTTTTGCACAAAACATTGTAATAACACTTTTACTAATTTTACTGAGCAGCATCACAACAACCCATTCAGACACCTCAACACTGAGCATGTGCAGACAAAGGGACATTAAAAAGAGACAGGAAATCAATGCTAATGCTAAATTACAAACAGCTTTAACACTGCAGCATCTTTGTTCTTGTGTGCAAACACCGACACACCTAGTGTTCAAACAGAAGGTTGAAATATAGACACAGTGAGGAAGAACTCCATATGAAGAGCCACCTGAGCAGTGATTGACAGCCTCTCATCCTGATAAAAACCACGTAGAACTAGTTCACTTAAGAAAAATCACTAAAAAGTAACATGAATGACACATTTCATTCCAAAAACTGGTGTTGTACCTCATATTGTAACTGAACGTGTGTAGATTATTGTGAAAGAGAAACCAGATAAACTTCAGCTGTGTCATGTTGGGAAACCATCTGAAGCAACAGCTCCTGTGAAATATTAAACCATCACCTCAGCTGGAGGCCGAGCTCCAACGGATGGACATTTTTAGTAAGTTTAGATGGATAATGGCAGAGATCATTAGAACTATGTTACAAAGACAACAGTCATCATTTGTCTTTAATGGTGGCAACACATCTATACATGAACTTAAGAGCAGCTTCTGTTAACCTCACAGCTGCTGTTTGGTTTGAGGGGGACACAGTGACGTCTCTGGGGTCTCACTCTCATTCTAACAGACATGTATCCATAGAAACGTATCACAAATATTAAAATCAGCAACAGACAATGTGTGAATGCTTGTTTCCATCCAGCAGCAGTATGTGAGCTGGTTCATCAGATAAACAATAGGTGGCGCCAATTCTCCAGTTGGGAAACCAGAAGAAGGGACTACAGCCATTTTTAATTATACAGTCTATTCTCACACTAAACTAATCTCTCTGGGTCGCTTTGTGAGACACTGCGACAGACATTTTAAAGATCTATTAATGAAGAAAATACTGTGAAGTGATAATGAAAGTGATTCTGAGTTGCTGTAGAGTAGAGGTAGAGGTGGCCACAGGTATCCTCTTCAACAATAACAAAGTCCAGGTGACATATTTAAAGTAGATGAGTTTACAGTGATGTGCAACAGGACAACAGGACATTTAAAAAAAACCCACACCAACCACAAACGTGGTTCCTGTTCAGTAGTACGGTCCGGTATTCTCGTATCCTGCGTAACTCGGCCAATCGGGGAAGATACCGTGTGAACAGGTGGGGCTGCCGTATCGGTCAAAATGAATCCCAAAGTCGGACTGGCGGCTGCAGGCGTCCCGGTGGCTCCTCTTCCTGGAGGACCAGACGATGCTGTAGTTCTCCCCATGGTTGCTGTCCCAGTACTCGCATCCACCCACCTCGTAGCAGACGGCGAACTCGACGCACTCGTGCGGCCCCAGCTCATCAGGTAGAGACACGTTGAAGGAGAACGTGTCGCTGTACGAGCTGGGATACGTGTCCTTCATGTACACACAGTCTACATCTGTGTGGCTCTTCCAGGTGTCAAAGGTCACCCGCAGCTTCACAGACTTCTCAAAGGACACATTCTTGACCTTGATGGTTCCTGCTAAGGCCTTCTCCTTCAACACGCAGTGCTCCAGACAGACGTAGTTCCTCTCCAGGCTCTGACGGAAGCACAGGTAGTCCGAGGACGGCTGAGTGAAGTCCAGCACCAGCTGGTCCTCCTCAGCTGTCAGAGAGAGAGCCGAGTTGAGCATCTCCTGGATGTTCAGAGGAATATCGATGGGATCGTTGAACTCAGAGAAGATCTTCACTTTGGTTAGAGACAGGCCTTTATCATCAGCAAACGTCACACGCTTCTTGGATTTCCTGGAGGATCTTCCATCCTCGGGCTCAGTCTGATCGATGCAGCGAGGGTGCTGGAACCTCAGGCAGGAGTTCAGAGCAGGTCTTCGAGTTTTGGGAGACGTCCTGTAGACAAACTCCTCTTTGGACAGGTACAGAGGTAACGCCATGTCAATCGGCATGGTGAGCTCGGGAGGAAACGCGCTCAGTGCACTGAAAGAGAGAGGAGACATATGATGGACTGTGGACAGACTGAGTCTGATCTACTATAGACACATTTCATATGAGGGTTTTAAAAAATATAATTATTATTCTATTATTATTATTCTTCCTGCTCATCTCCTCAACCAACTCCTAATAATGGATGGAAACATCATTCTTTTATTTCACCCCCGATTTCCTCTAAATTTGGTTAAAATCTTCGACACATTTAGATGGAACACTGTCGTATTATATGTTACATCACATTATATTATATTATATCATTATATCATAATATATATTATATTATATCATAATATAATTTTAATATATTATAATGCGATATAATATATTATATTATAATATAATACCAGTGCACATACACTGAGAATGTAGTTTACAGTGAAGTAGGAGGAGGTCCGGCCCACTGAAGGTTGGCCTATAAGAAAACTTACACAATATGAATATGTACAGTGAGTCTATATCTGTGTGGAGAAAACTCACTTAGATTATTAGGATTAAAGTTTACATTGTTATTATTATTTATATTATTATTGATCCCAGCATATACTGACAGAGCTTCACTCTCTGATCAACAGCCTCGTCCTGTATCAGAAACCAATCAGCTGATCGCTAAATCAATAAACAGTGAATCTGTCAGAAAGAAGAATATTAATATATAAATAATACAGAATACAGAGAATGGATCAATATATCAGGAAAACTCATCTCTGATCAATATTCACAGGAAATAATCAAACTGCAGTTATTGAGTTCACTGTTTGGGGTTATTGATCAGTTGATCAGCTGCTGTTATTGATACTGATCAATATCAAATATTCAGAACATACAGAGAGTTCTTGCATTCAGGAACCAGCCTCTATCTGCCCAGTACTGTATCTGGATCTGGATCTGGATCAGTACTGTATCTGGATCTGGATCTGGACAATCAGTATTGCACGTATCTGTATCTGGATCTGGATCAGTATGATCTGGATCTGGATCAGGATCAGTACTGTATCTGGATCTGGATCTGGATCAGTACTGTATCTGGATCTGGATCTGGATCAGGATCAGTATTGCATCTGTATCTGTATCTGGATCTGGATCAGTACTGTATCTGGATCTGGATCTGGATCAGGATCAGTACTGTATCTGGATCTGGATCAGGATCAGTACTGTATCTGGATCTGGATCAGTACTGTATCTGGATCTGGATCAGGATCAGTACTGTATCTGGATCTGGATCTGGATCAGTACTGTATCTGGATCTGGATCTGGATCTGGATCAGGATCAGTATTGCATCTGTATCTGTATCTGGATCTGGATCAGTACTGTATCTGGATCTGGATCTGGATCAGGATCAGTACTGTATCTGGATCTGGATCTGGATCAGTACTGTATCTGGATCTGGATCTGGATCAGGATCAGTACTGTATCTGGATCTGGATCTGGATCAGTACTGTATCTGGATCTGGATCAGGATCAGTACTGTATCTGGATCTGGATGATCAGTACGTATCTGGATCGGATCTGGATATAGTACGTATCTGGATCTGGATCTGGATCAGTACTGTATCTGGATCGGATCAGTACTGATCTGGATCTGGATCAGTACTGTATCTGGATCTGGATCAGTACTGTATCTGGATCTGGATCAGGATCAGTACTGTATCTGGATCTGGATCTGGATCAGTACTGTATCTGGATCTGGATCTGGATCAGTACTGTATCTGGATCTGGATCAGGATCAGTACTGTATCTGGATCTGGATCAGGATCAGTACTGTATCTGGATCTGGATCTGGATCAGGATCAGTATTGCATCGTATCTGTATCTGGATCTGGATCAGTACTGTATCTGGATCAGGATCAGGATCAGTACTGTATCTGGATCTGGATCAGGATCAGTACTGTATCTGGATCTGGATCAGGATCAGTACTGTATCTGGATCTGGATCAGGATCAGTACTGTATCTGGATCTGGATCTGGATCAGTACTGTATCTGGATCTGGATCAGTACTGTATCTGGATCTGGATCAGTACTGTATCTGGATCTGGATCAGTACTGTATCTGGATCTGGATCTGGATCAGTACTGTATCTGGATCTGGATCAGTACTGTATCTGGATCTGGATCAGTACACTGTCAGTGTCTCCCAGCTGTCCCACTCTTCCTGCAGTAATGCGGAAGTTTGGGAGTTTGGTTTGAGGCTCAGCAGAAACCGAAAACACCCCCTCTGCGCGTCTCGACTAGCAGCTGCTCACAGGTAGACCCGCACAGGTAGACCCGCACAGGTAGACCAGAGCACGGACTTTACCTGGAACTCTTCCGGACAACCATCTGTCGGGCTCTGCTTTGAGGTGACTCGGGCAGCCTGTCTGCAGTGGGTCGGAACCGGGTCTCTGTGGAACCAGGTCTCTGTGGAGTCCAGACGTCCTCTCCCTCCCTCTCTCTCTCCCTCTCTCCCTCCTCACACTCTCAACGTGTTGCATATTTCTCTCGTGGCTCAAATCCCACACAGGGTTCACGTGAACAGTGGCAGGCAGCCAATCAGAGAGCGCGGCGGCGGAGTGATCGACGCAGAGTGCAGCGTCACCTTGGCCGCAGGACCTCTGCTGACAGCCGGTATGGAAGCTCCTTCAGGCCAAAACTGCTCATTCTGACCTCAATGTAATCCATTACAGTTACAGAAAATACAACTGAATTTATCAACAAAGAATCCTATAAAGTCTGATTGTTATAAATAATATAAATACAGATTAAATAGGAAATAATCAAATCTCTGTTTTTAATGGAACTTTCTGCAGTTATTGAGTTTGTTGTTTTTAATATATGATAATGTGATTGTTCACTTTCTTTATTGACTTTATCCAATGACATGATCAGTAAACAGTTTTCAGCTTTATGATCACATTTCATTTGCTCTACTTCTTTTTTGAATTAATTTGATTTATTTAACTTTTTAAACA
Source organism: Dicentrarchus labrax (assembly GCF_905237075.1). Classification (NCBI taxonomy): domain Eukaryota; kingdom Metazoa; phylum Chordata; class Actinopteri; family Moronidae; genus Dicentrarchus; species Dicentrarchus labrax. Next base: position 36,317,412 of record NW_026136719.1, read on the forward strand.
CTTTATTGTTTTTTAATTACATGTTCACATTAAAATTGTATTACTTTATTTGCTATTAATAATCCTATTTTTATTTTTATATAATAGGTATCAAAGGTTGCTTACTTACATTAGGAGATTTTTATTTTTTGTATTGCAAATTGTCTGAAATAATTCGATAATGCCTTATTTGAATATTTAAATTTCTTCTCATTTGTACTTTCAGTCACACTGAACACATTGAACACTTTACGTAATGCAGAAACCTTCTTTAATGAATGAAAACAGGGACATAGATACAGAGTAGGAGGGTGAGGTGGTCCTCTAAAGGTGGTCTAATGTCCTCTGGAGGACTGCTGCCTCTCCATGTGTAGTGAGCAGCCGACCTCAGAGGCCCAGAGGTCACTGAGACATTTATAGACAAGCAGCAGGACTCTGACACCCTGAAGCCGGTGAAGAGACCTGAGAACTGCTGTGATGTGTTCAGGGACTTTCTGACTGAGCAGAAGTTGCAGCATTAAAGTGCAGCAGTACATAAAAAGTTCATTTTGGCCTCTGTCGACCCTGCGGTAACAAAGTTACGAAACTGATGGCTGAGGCTCATCATGTAAATGTTTGTTCAGGGAACCTGAGCGAAGATCAGGTTTATGATAAGTTATGAGGTCTCTGATAAGGACCCTGTCCCTGACTGCACCGCCATACACCGGGCTCTTTCCTCATCAGCGTGACTGAAACAGCGGCAGTGAAACATTAATCTCAGGTCGATCACAACCGCACACTCTGAGCTCTCTGAACGTCCTGAAACAGGCCAAACATTAAATACAGAATGTGATATGGGCTGCACACTTACTCAAAGTAACAAGCTGCAGTTGTTTGATGAAGGTCAATGTGCACTCTTAAAAAAAATCAGTAAAATATATTTCGGGCCCGCGGGAGCTGCAAGCGGACACTGCTATAATACAGATATTCAGGTTTAAATTTACTGAAGAGTGTGTCTGTTATTATTTGATTTTTCTTATTTTAATCAGAATTTTAAAAGTAAACTGTCACTAATTTTACATCATTTTAGAATTGTATCAACAGTATTAAACTTGAATTTAACAGTTTAATATATTAAACAAACAGTAAATATCTGTGATTAAATTATAGATTTGCAAATGTATTAAAATTAAATTTTCTCTAAATAAGCAGTAGTTTTATGAGCATTTACAGTCTATTTTCTTTCTAAAATTCTAAAAAAACAAAGAATCTGTAAAATTAATGGGAAAACTTTTACTTTTACAGTGCTTGTGACAGCAGCATTATGATGAAGTAGTGCAGCTCTGCAGAGAAGTCCTGACCTACAAATGTTTGTTCGGTACTACAGACCCCAACAGATAATGAGATTATCAGGATCCATCATGTTGTTTTTCGTAAAAGGGAAAACTGTGATGCAACAACCATCAAATCATTCTGTAATATCTGTTAAAATATCTGCAATATGATGTTTTGACCACATGGTGCAGCCCTAATGTAAATCTTTATTTCTACAATAGATAATACATAATACAATATTATTAGTATTAATATTCATAACATATGAAAATATGATTACAAGATGTAACAACACATTTATGTAATAACTCCACGAAACATAATACATAATTTCTTTAAGTAATACCATCCATTTTATTTTAGACACCTGAATAAGTAATATATTTTATTGTTATTAAAAAAAGATTATATTTTTATTAAACTAAAAAAATTAAAACTTTATTATTATAGTATTTGATAGTGATACATTCATTACAGTAATCTATATAAAAACAAAATCATTGACCAATTAATGACTAACAACTATATTTTAAGGAAAAGCTGAATTTTTTCAGTTTGAGGTGAAAACACAAAATCTGACAAAATCAAAATGTTTGGTTTCACATATTGATCAATAAGTTTATTTTATTCTAAAAGACAAATAAGTTTGATATTAATTTGACTTGTTAAGTCTTTACACTGGATCAGTGTTTAATCCAAAGGTACCAAGTATCTGATATAAATGACTCCTTGTAGTTTCTGTGTTTAGTCGTTAGTCACTAGAGGTTCTTCAGTTCATACAAAATAAGCTAAATTGATTTGAAATAAGCAAAATCCTTAATCACAAAATTACAAAGCCTCTTAGGCGACCTGGAAGTGGTTTGACTCTTGGGTTTTACCCTAAAGTGCTTTTTTTTTTACATTCAAAAGGCTTCTATGGGGAACTTAAAGTGTTTGTCTCATTTATTTTCAACCCCAAAGTCCCCAAAACCAAAAGTTATGTTTGTAATGTAATTGTTTGTTATACTTCTCTTTATATCTTTATATCTGTAATAATGTCTGTAATATAAAATGCTGTATAAATAAAGGCATTTTTATTGGCATGGTTTAACAATTTTTCACTATAAAATCTATTTTATAATCTATCTGTTGTACAGTGTAAGAAAAATGAAGATGGCAAAATTAAGAAACCTTTGTAAAAAATAAGCAAAATCCTTAAAAAGTAATGAATGTAGAGTAATAATAATTATTAATATTTTGTTATACTTAAACAAAAAAAATATCTTTACATTTTAACAGCAATCAATAAATGAAAAATTCTGAATAAAAAGAAAAACAATCTGACTAAAATAAGCAAAACTCTTAATCACAAAATTATGCAATCTTTGTACAATTTGGGGTCGTTAATGTATTTCAGAAGACTCTTAATATAATCAATAATCTTTTTCTATATTTGTTAAAATGAAGAAAATGCGTCTGTTGCAGGCCTTTAATGAGCATAGCCAATCGTTGGCTTCGGTCTGAATGAACTGATTGGAAATGATGCACCAGGCGGGAACTGTTTGTTAATGTGTTTTCGGGGAATGGCTTTGGAGGGAGGCCTGAAGTTGTTACTTTCACAATCAAGCCACCCCTTACAAGGGTGTCTAATGTTTTCTAACCTTTGTTTGGTTTACTGTAGAAACATGGCGGACTCCGCCAGAAGAGGACCCGCTCCCTCTGTAGATAAAAACGTCTCATTCTAAAGTAACAAAAACTTTATACAAAATAAGCTAAATCTGTAATTACGAAAGGAAGCATTATTTACAAAAGCAGGCACAAGTTGTGTAAAATAAGCAAAATCCATAATTGTAGAAAACAAGAAAATGGTTTAATTACTAAAATGAGCAAATCCTTTATCTCAAAATTAAGTAACGTTTGTACAAAATAAGCAAAACCCTGAATTACTTAACACTGGACAAAAAGGAAAGATCATATCATATAAAAATAAATGTAAAATCTGTTAATGATCCACATCGGACAAATACCGACCATTTCCAAACGTATCACCACCTCTGATCCGTTGCAAATTAAAAAAATTATCACAAAATTAAGTGAAATGCATGAAAAATAAGCTAAATTATTCATCAAAAAATCAGGCAAAATTCCTGTTTTTACTGTACAAAAATAATAATAATTCTTGATTTCAAAACTAATGAATTTTCTAGAACTCATTTGAATTATTCTGATTATTTTCTGTCCTGCTGTCGAACCATCTATGATACAAAACATTTTCAAAGTCCTGGAGGAGGAAATCTTCATAACAAAAAAAACATGTCAACCACAAGGGGGCGCTAAAGTAAAGTAATAAACTTAATATCTCAATATACCTGCTAATGAAACTATATATCTGTGAGGTGTTTTTAAAGATATACGTCTTCAGCAGCAACAAACAGGAAGTCAGAAAGTATTGAGAGACGGACTAACATGTGGTTAGTTTTGGTCTTTTCATGCTCAGACTAATAAAAATATAATGAGTATAAAAATGTAAAATCGTGGACTGAGCTGATGGTTGTGTGAGCTGTGAATCCATGTGGATGTGAGAGGAGCTCCTTGGAGGTCCTACTCTGCTCCCTGAGCTCCTTCCTCTTCAGTCGGACCTCCTCCAGCTGCAGGAACACCTGGGTTATAATCATCCAGCTCAATGTTCTCCTGTCTGCCCGGCTTCTGCCCCCTGCTGGCCTGGAGGGACATGACAGCATGAGTCCCTTGTTCAGTTCAATAAACAGACAGAGTGCTTCATTTCAGTCAGTCCTCTAAACAACAGACAGTGTCAGTACCTTACAGCAGACATAGAGGGCGATGGTCACCACCAGCAGAGTCAGCAGCATGACGACCACTCTGATGAACTGATGATGAACTGTTGGATCTGATCAAACACAAGGACAGTCATCACATCACACAATCTGTGAATTAGTTTGTACTTGAAAATAAAAGTTACCGATGTCCACAATGCAAGAGAAGACTACAAGTGTTGTCAGGTTGCAGTTTCCACAGTGTGAAATGTTATTAAGAGATGGCAGTTTAGGGGAACTGTGGAGGTCAAGATTAGATCTGGAAAACCAAATATCATTGACAATCTGTGGGTGGATCTGAAAAGAGCTGTGCATGCAAGATCCCCAAAGGGTAAAGAAACTAAAAGCCTCTTTAAAGGAATTATGTGGAAAAATCCCCAACACAAGAACTTCTAGCTGCTACAGAAAGTGTTTGCTCTGATATCTGCAGTTACTCAGTACTGACAATGTAGGGCGCACCATGATACAATGATGGTTTTATTATTGTATTTTTGTTCACGCCCATAGTGAGATAGTGAGTATAAGACAACATTTGGTTTCCAGGATAACCCTGGTTCTCTGAGCACCTCTGAGTAAGGTGTCTGAGCACACCGCCCTTCTTGCCTCTGTTAGGTGGAGGAACTGGACTATAAAATGGTGATTTGGGGCTGAGGGCTGTTACGACAGATGTGTCAGAAGGTGTTTCTCACAGTCACATACATCAGTCAGTTCTCAGAGAAGTGATCCTGGTAACCAAACACGCTCGGTGCCACAGTTCTATAAGTGTGGTTGCTATATGATGTGTGTAACACAACGAGAGCAGTCACAGTGTCACTCAGACAACAACATGCATGGACTCTGTTGTAGTGTTGCTTTCGTCGTCAACAAACCTTTATCACATGACGGAAACGAGACGAGACGCAACGTAAATGGTGGTCATGTGACGAAAACTATAATCAAATATATAATGCAATATTGTTGACGAATCCTGACTAAATGTGGTTTGCAAAATAAAAACTCTGCTAAAATATCTCTTCATTTTCGTTGACCAAAACGAGATGAGACAAAATGTTATAACGTTATTTCGTCTCGCTATTATTATTATTTTGAAATATTTCTGTTTCCTGAGTGTGCAGACACAGGCGGCATCACTTCCTCAATCCCCACTCGCGGCATTATTTAATGCAGCTGCGGTGGGTTAACGTTAGTCACAGACACACATTTTATTTGCACTTTTTTATTATGTTATTGTAGCTCGAGCATTCAAGCACCTTGTTTCTCTTTAAGTTAAACTTGGATGTAATGTCAATTCTTTCTGGCATTGTCATTTGAAGCTATTTTATTTATTTATTTATTTAATTTAAATTTATATGTGTGTACTTCTTACATATTACATGTCAAATAAATATGTTGTAAATTCAAATCAGAGCGTCTTCCGTGTCTGGAATTTTATGTATTCTTGAGTCTATAAGGTAACAATAATATAACAATAAGATAACCTTGTTTGACTTGTGAAATGGGTGACTTAAAGAAAATGTTGGTTTTGTCTATACTATACTAGGTACTTGTACTATATTAACTGGGTTAAATAGAATTGCATTACTAAAAAGAGACTAAAATGTCATCAGTTTTCATCGACTAAAACTAGACTAAAACAGTCATGGATAATTCTGACTAAAATAAGACTAAAATGCTCAGACTTTTAGTCGACTGAAACTTGACTAGACTAAAAAGAGTATAAACGTGACTAAAACTAATAAAAACTAAAATGACAGTTTGACACAAAGACTAGACTAAAACTAAAATTAAAACAGGCTGCCAGAAACAACACTACTCTGTTGTCAGCAAGCTGCATGTAAACAGTCAGTGAGACAGTTTCTCTGCTTCAGCTTACCTGAGACAGTGAGAGACAGCAGACGGCTCTCAGATAAGAAGTTGTGAAAAAAAACATAGACGTGATAAACACAGCTGTAGTTTCCTTGGTGGGCGGGCTCTGCAGCAGGAAACAGGAAGTGGGCAGAGTGACGGACAGCCGGCTGGGTGTAGTTGTGTGCTGTGTTGGAGGAGGTGAAGGTGAGCTGGAAGGAGCCTCCTGAGTACTGTGGCTGGATGAAGCAGCTGATGGTGAAGGTGGAGCCCCTGAGGACCCAAACCCCTGCTGCTGGGCCTGGGAGACCCCGTCCATGGAGGAGGTCACAGAGATGTTGGGCTGAACCAGCTGATCTGTAATCACAGAGAGAGTGATGACAGACAGTGTGATGTCAGTGGACTGACATCAGTAAGAAAACATGGAGCAGACTGCACATACATTGTGTACATTATGTGACTGATGGGATTACCTGAACAGGTGAGATTCAGAATGGTGGAAGAGGACTCTGCTCTTACACAGTCCCTCAGAGAAGATCCAGAGAGAGCACAGTCAGACCTGATCCACCACACAGGTCTGTCTGAGGACTCCTTTTTCTCTCGTACAGAAACAGTCCAGTTCTCTGCAGGCAACAACTGATTCCTTCGGGGTCCAGTGGGAGAAACGGTCATCCACTGGTCTCCATTCTCCCAGATGTTTCACCTCCAGTGTTCCTGCACAGCGACTGTCTCCTCCCACCAACCTGACAGACTCAGGCTCTGAACAGAAACAAGAGAGTCATCAGTAAAAGAATAAAGTGAGTTTCATCAGAACAGAAATGAACCAATCAGAGCTGCAGCTCCTCTTCTACCTGAGCAGGTGAGTCCAACAGCTTTTCCAGGTGAGCAGGTGTTTCTAGCTGAGCCTGAGCTTCTACAGTCCAGGAGAGCAGACTCATGGCCTCCACACTGGAACTCTTTGGTCCACATTGGAGCCTCCACTTCTCCATAGAGCGCCCCCTGGAGGACTGAAGGAGCCCCACAGCCGAGCTCCCTACAGACCACCTCTGCCTCCTGCTGGTCAAAGTCAGCTTCACACACTGAGAGCCACCACTGGTTAGACTGGTCAGACTTCACCTCCAGTCTGCCTGAGCACAGACTAGTCCCATCCACCAGCCTGACAGAGTCTGGGCAGATAATAGAAGATAAAGTAGAGAGAGATAAAAGACAGCAGACACAAAATAAAAAGGTGTCATCAAACAACAATTCAGTGATACAAACTGGACTCAGAACAATTCCAACAGAATTTCATCATTAACAACAGAACACATCTTTATAACAGCACAGACTGCAGCAATGTTCCCATCAAATTTACAGTGAATGCACATCAGTGTACCAGGGCAGAGCCCAGGAGGCAAACTGGCATCTCTACAGGTGTGTGTGTGTGTGTGTGTCACACTTCCAGCACACAGTTTTAGTCTGTTTGCAGCTAATAGAGCCCTATTGTGAACCAGAACTGCTGAGTTCTCTGTTAGAAATGTTCAGTCTGGGTCTTCAGATGCTAACCTGCATATGTTGGACAATTGGCATAATTAGCATTAATAGTCAGCTATACAGACAATATAGGGGTTATTGAAGATGCTGAAAGAACAAAATGGCCGTTTAAACAGGAAGTGGCCATATTTCAGCTCCCGGTGGGCTGACTCCACCAACTATGTGCTTTAAACTGGTTTTTAACTGATTGTGGTTGCCGATGTTCCCTCTGTTAAATACAGTTTCAGTCCATTAAAGATGATGCTGACAGTGTGCGCCCTGCAGTTATCTCCTCTGAAGTGATACACTGATAAACTGTCCCGCCCGCTGTTTAAGTGCCAACACGAACCAATCGCTCTATCTGGCTGCCAATCAACAGATCAATATCTGATGGTTCTGAGCAGAAGAAGGCCTCAATAACAACCTCTAAAAAAAAAAAGTATTCAACAAAATAAAAATGAATTTTAAAAAGTAGTGCCAGTACCCTAATTCATCACAACCCTCCTTTTTAACGAGGACATTCTCAGTGCTGTTTTCTTAAAGTACTCAGGCGGATCATTATTGGATGTTGAAAGGCTGACACGGTGTGACCGTCTGCTCACAACCATTTAACAACCAAAAGATACCAAAGCTGATCGGCCCTGTTCAGATCTGCCAGATATGTGCCAAATATTCATTCGTGATTGGATCAGGACCAGAATGTCACCATCAGACCCTGGCTGCTGGGAGGTTCAGTAGGACAGATGAAATGGTATATAATATATATAATATAATATATACATATTACAGAAGCCCTAAAGGGCCATGCATTCATACATTTTATTTCCTCCGTTTTCCCGTCATAACGAGTTAATTTTCTCGAGATATCGAGATAACGACTGTGATATGATAACTGTGGTCAAATCAGCCGTTACTCTGATCTCTATGGTCAAATCATCCACACTTAAATTTACAGCGTATTCACTTCCGGTTTTCAAAATAAAGGTATTAAGAACAGTAAGCTATAATTCGAACCTACATTTAAAATAAAATATGTTACATTAAAGTGTTTCATGCGCCCCTGATGAATAAAAACATACTAAATATCAAGCATTTTACTGGACCAATGTGGAGAAATGCCAAAACAAAAGTTCCATATTTGTACCTCCAAGTGGCATACAGTAAAAGCAGGTACAAATATGGAATTTTATTGTTGAATTTCTCCAAATTGGTGCAGTAAAAATGCTTGATATTAAGTATACTTGTATTCTTATATGTGTAGACGTCAAATATACCGTCCACAGCCAGGAATTGTTTGAGGTTTGAATTATAGCTTACTGTTCTTAATACCTTTATTTTGAAAACCAGAAGTGAATACGCTGTAAATTTAAGAGCAGCTGATTTGACCATGGAGATCAGAGTAACGGCTGGCTTGACCACAGTTATCATATCACAGTCATTATCTCGAGATCTCGAGAAAATTAACTCGTTATGACGGGAAAACAGAGGAAATAAAATGTATGAATGCATGGCCCTTTAGGGCTTCCATATTATATTATTTATATATATATTACATTGGAATATCTTGTTGGAAAGAAATAATGGAAACTCAATCATCGTTTAATTATTTAAAGACAACAGGAATAATAAAGAGAATTTAGTTTGTTTTCATTTTATTATTATTTTTCCTTGCGAGCGACTCCGCCACACTCCAGCAGATGGCGGTACTACACCTACAAGCTGTTTTCCAACCGCCATTAAAAGGAGAAGAAGAAGAAGAAGAAGAAGAAGCAGAAGAAGAAGAAGCATTACTGCGCACGCGCTGAGCCTCGTTCGCCTGTCTCTGACGTCAGCGTCCACTGCTGGTACAAAAGCAGGAAGTGATCGATGTTTGTGTGTCGGGAGGAAGCTGATGTGTTTTTATGTTGAAGGATCGATCAGGAATATAATCGGGAATATAATCAGGAATATAATCGGGAATATAATCGGGAATATAATCACACCGACTGTGTCACGGTCCACCGGAAGCACCGCGGTAAGAGTCAACGCGGCAGTGACGTCGCATGCTAACGTTAGCATTAATGCTAGCGAGCTGCTTCTGGGCTGTAACTGTCCTAACAGACAGACAGTCAGACAGACAGTCAGACAGACAGACAGTCAGACAGACAGTCAGACAGACAGTCAGACAGACAGACAGTCAGTCAGACAGTCAGACAGACAGACAGTCAGACAGACAGACAGACAGACAGTCAGACAGACAGACAGTCAGACAGACAGTCAGACAGACAGACAGTCAGTCAGACAGACAGTCAGACAGACAGACAGACAGTCAGTCAGACAGACAGTCAGACAGTCAGTCAGACAGACAGTCAGACAGACAGACAGTCAGTCAGACAGACAGACAGTCAGTCAGACAGTCAGACAGACAGACAGACAGTCAGTCAGACAGACAGTCAGTCTACCGGCAGTCAGACAGACAGACAAACAGACAGACAGTCAGACAGACAGACAGTCAGTCAGACAGACAGTCAGACAGTCAGACAGACAGACAGACAGACAGTCAGTCAGACAGACAGTCAGTCAGACAGACAGTCAGACAGACAGTCAGACAGTCAGTCAGACAGACAGTCAGTCAGACAGACAGTCAGACAGACAGACAGTCAGTCAGACAGACAGTCAGACAGACAGTCAGACAGACAGACAGTCAGTCAGACAGACAGTCAGACAGACAGACAGACAGTCAGTCAGACAGACAGTCAGACAGTCAGTCAGACAGACAGTCAGTCAGACAGACAGTCAGACAGACAGTCAGACAGTCAGTCAGACAGTCAGACAGACAGACAGACAGTCAGTCAGACAGACAGTCAGTCTACCGGCAGTCAGACAGACAGACAAACAGACAGACAGTCAGACAGACAGACAGTCAGTCAGACAGACAGACAGACAGTCAGACAGACAGTCAGACAGACAGACAGACAGACAGTCAGACAGTCAGTCAGACAGACAGTCAGTCAGACAGTCAGTCAGACAGACAGTCAGTCAGACAGTCAGACAGACAGTCAGTCAGACAGACAGACAGACAGTCAGACAGTCAGAAAGACAGTCAGACAGACAGACAGACAGTCAGTCAGACAGACAGACAGACAGTCAGTCAGGCAGACAGACAGACAGACAGACAGACAGACAGTCAGACAGACAGACAGACAGACAGACAGACAGTCAGACAGACAGACAGACAGACAGTCAGACAGACAGTCCGGATGAACGAGCTCCAGTTAATGATCCAGTGTCTGTCTGTCTGTCTGTCTGTCTCCAACCGGTAGTTACTATGGTAACGGCCAAAAAACCCTCAATCAATTAACAGCGTTATAAGTCGGTGTTTAATTGGGCGGGAATCTGATTATCCAACCAGCTGTTATTATATTGATCAGTATACACTGTATCTTTATTGATTATTGATCAGTATACACTGTATCTTTATGGATGATATTGATCAGTACACACTGTATCTTTATTGATTATTGATCAGAATACACTGTATCTTTATTGATTATTGATCAGTATACACTGTATCTGTATAGATTATTGATCAGTATACACTGTATTTGTATGGATGATATTGATCAGTATACACTGTATCTTTATGGATGATATTGATCAGTATACACTGTATCTTTATGGATTATTGATCAGTATACACTGTATCTTTATGGATGATATTGATCAGTATACACTGTATCTTTATGGATGATATTGATCCTGTATTGACAGTCAGACTGTGGACATATGACGGCCTTTAGCTCGTGTTTCTAGAGTTACGTGTTGTTACGAACACGTTAGGAATTGTTAAAATGTGATATTTCTTAAAGGGAGTTTGGTGCAGGGAGCTTTTAGTTGGATTCAAACTGCTGATATGGATCATTGTTAACGTTTAGTCTCCACTACAGAAACACTAGCTAACTGCTGAAGGCTGATCAGGTTGATTAATGCTTTATTAATGGGAGTATTGATTACTGATCAGGCTGATCAGGTCTAATCCATCAGAATCGTTTGCCTCTGACCTTAACGATTCCTTTATCAGTGGCAGCATGTTTCTCTGTCAGTTGGCATTGTACGGTCTATCTGCGCTGATGAGAAGGAGTGATGGTGAAGAGGAAGCTTTCACTGTTTCACTGTTCAGATTTACAGTAAAACCAGTGAGGAACCAGTCTGTAGAATCTATAATGGTATTGGTATCAATACAATCACATTAATGTATTGTAATGACCGTCCTGTTCTCCCAGTATGATAACAGTGATCACTGGTCTGAGTGGTCTTGCTGCTCCCATCCCCCATTGCCGTTGTGGACATAAAGACCCCCGAAGGTTTACAGGTCTTTAATGTTGCTGTGAGATGAAGGTTGTGATTGTCCTGTAGAGTGGCAGTAAGTGGATGAAGAGGAGCAGCATGTTTGTGTCAGCTGCACTCATCATCATCATCATCATCATCATCACTTCCTGTAACAGTGACTCTCTTTATCTGTGACTTGAGAAAAGACAGGAGGATGTTGTACCGGCCTTGAAATCAATAATCAATAACTATTTCCTCCATTATTTTTGTATTATTTTATTGTCCCTAAAAGTATTAACTGAGATGTTCCTTTATTATCAGCATCGAGGACTGTCGGACAAATACAGTAAAATACAATAAGATAAAATCAATAAAGATAAACTGTAATAATATAAACAATATAATCAGTAAATAGAATAAACACTCCAAACTTAACATTCACAGTAGAATAAATATCAGTAATTTAACTTTCTTGTGTCACTTTACCTTCTAAAGCTGTTACACAATATCAGCTACTGTCAATATTGGCTCAGCTCAGTGCACACAGCCGGATCCTCACTGCTCCGAGCTCTCAGCATTCCCACAGCATTCCCACAGTGTTCCCACAGCATTCCCACAGCGTTCCCAAAGTGTTCCCAAAGTGTTCCCAAAGTGTTCCCACAGCGTTCCTACAGCTTTCCTACAGCTTTCCTACAGTGTTCCCACAGTGTTCCCACAGCATTCCCACAGCGTCCCCACAGCGTTCCCACAGTGTTCCTACAGTGTTCCTACAGCGTTCCCACAGCGTTCCTACAGCGTTCCTACAGCATCCCCAAAGTGTTCCCACAGCATTCCCACAGCGTTCCCACAGTGTTCCCACAGCATTCCCAAAGTGTTCCCACAGCGTTCCCACAGTGTTCCCACAGTGTTCCCACAGCGTTCCTAAAGTGTTCCCTCAGTGTTCCCTCAGTGTTCCCACAGCGTTCCTACAGTGTTCCCTCAGTGTTCCCTCAGTGTTCCCACAGTGTTCCCACAGTGTTCCCACAGTGTTCCCACAGCGTTCCTAAAGTGTCCCTCAGTGTTCCCACAGTGTTCCCACAGTGTTCCCACAGTGTTCCCACAGCGTTCCCACAGCGTTCCCTCAGTGTTCCCTCAGTGTTCCCTCAGTGTTCCCACAGTGTTCCCACAGTGTTCCCACAGCGTTCCTAAAGTGTTCCCTCAGTGTTCCCTCAGTGTTCCCACAGCGTTCCTACAGTGTTCCCTCAGTGTTCCCTCAGTGTTCCCACAGTGTTCCCACAGTGTTCCCACAGTGTTCCCACAGCGTTCCTAAAGTGTTCCCTCAGTGTTCCCACAGTGTTCCCACAGTGTTCCCACAGTGTTCCCACAGCGTTCCCACAGCGTTCCCTCAGTGTTCCCTCAGTGTTCCCTCAGTGTTCCCACAGTGTTCCCACAGTGTTCCCACAGCGTTCCTAAAGTGTTCCCTCAGTGTTCCCTCAGTGTTCCCTCAGTGTTCCCTCAGTGTTCCCACAGCGTTCCTACAGTGTTCCCAAAGTGTTCCCTCAGCGTTCCTACAGTGTTCCCACAGCATTCCCACAGCGTTAAAAATATTAAATAATCTTTCTGACTACAGCTCAGCCTTTCTGTCCCTCAGGTTCTAAACTACAGGTTAAAATGCTGAATTATTGATCATGTTATCGGTTATCGGCTGTAAATGATCCATATGGTGAACTCCCTATTTGCTCCTCGTGGTTCCTCTGTGTAAAGATCGCTCTGACTCTGAGCTGTGTTGCAGGTTGCTGTCGGAGCGCAGCGGGATGAGCGGGGCTGCTCTGGGTATCGAGATCGTGGTGGTGTTCTTCCTGGCGCTGTTCCTGCTGCACCAGTATGGAGACTTCAGGAAGCAGCAGCGCATGGTGCTTTTTGGCACGCTGCTGGCCTGGTACCTGTGCTTCCTCATCGTCTTCATTTTACCTCTGGACGTCAGCACGGTCAGTTCTAACGGAGACGTCACAAGTCCGATCCCAGAGACTGTGCAGACGCCTGAACTCTGTGTCTTTATTCTCTGCTTACAGACCATCTACAAGCAGTGTAAGATAGACCACGAGCACACCTCCGCTCCTACCGCCAGCCCCTCGTCCAATCACACGGCTGCAAACTCATCTGTCACTCCCACTAAAAGGTCAGTGTCTGTTCCTCCTGTTGGAGACGTTTAACGCTTTGTTAGATCTGCTATTGTTCCCTCAGCTGGTTCCATCCTGAGCTCTGAAGCATTTGGAAATAAAAGTTTTGCTAAATGAAATGATATTAATATTTTAACTGACAAGTATTTCTCTAACCGACTAACGAGGGTAGCTAACACACCTCCCTATGAGCACTTGGTCCTCACTGGGCATCCAAGGCGGTACGGTTAAGCTAACTAGCTGGCAGCGGTTACTTCACTGTCCACCAGGAAACTCTGTAAATCACAGAGAGGTGAGGCACTGCCCAAAGACACCAGAGAGAAAACCAGAAAATATTTTCTCCACTAAAGACTCACACACTATAAACGTCAGTGCAACAGACAGAAAGATAAAGTGTCAGCCGCTGTCTGTTCTTATTTCTCCCTCCTCTCCACAGCAGTGTACCAACGCCATGCTACAAGCCATGGAGCTACATCCCCGATGGCATCATGCCCGTGTTCTGGAGGGTGGTGTACTGGACGTCCCAGTGTCTCACTTGGTCCGTATGATAAACCATGAGCATCTGTGGTTTGCAGTATTTGTCTGGAACATACAATCACACTGACGTTGTTGAACGTGTGTTTCAGGTTGCTGCTGCCCTTCATGCAGTCGTACGCTCGCTCCGGAGGCTTCTCCATCACTGGGAAGATTAAAACGGCGCTGATAGAGAACGCCATTTATTACGGGACCTACCTGCTCATCTTCGGCTCTCTGCTCATATACGTGGCCGTTCATCCAGAGTGGCACCTCTCCTGGTGAGTGCACCGGATCCCAGTGCAGACACCCACTGGTGCCCTGAGGGTTTAGGAAACGACGGCCCCTCTGTGTGACAGCGCTTTGGTTTGTCCTGTTGTGTGATTCAGGTACGAGCTCCAGACCATCGGGATCACAGCAGCTAACACCTGGGGCCTGTTCCTGCTGGTGCTGCTGCTCGGTTACGGTCTGGTGGAAATCCCCCGCTCCTACTGGAACGCTTCTCGACACGGGCACTTACTCATCAAGACGTATTTCAAGGCGTCCAAGCTGATGACGGAGAAGGCGGATGCGGAGGAGAACCTGGAGGATGTGATGGAGGTGGGCGTCTCACTGTGGACGTTACTGTAATGTACGAAGGTTAGCTCGTTTACTTACTGTGACGTCTGGTTTGCTGCAGGAGGTGAGAAAAGTCAGTGAATCCATCAAGTATAACCATCCGCTGAGGAAGTACATCGATACAATTCTGAGAAAGGTAAGTGTACAGAACTTCAACAAACACAGTCACAGTTGTGATTCATAGATCAGATGTAGTGATTAACCTGTGCCCTCAGTGCCCGGTGGACTACCAGGAGAAGATGGGCAGGAACATGGACGACTATGAGGACTTTGATGACAAACAGAACACTTATCCCAGTGAGAAGAGCCTGGTGAAGCTTCATAAACAGGTGGGAGGTTCCTTCTTCACCTTGAAAGATAAGATGGTTCATAGCAGCTGGAGACTGAACTTCCTTCTCTGTGTTTAAAGAAGGACTTCTAAAGTGGAAGTTCTCCAGTAATGAATCCAAAGTTGGATCCAAAATTAACATAAGATTTGAGCTTTATATTTCAGGATTTCGGGTATGTGTCAGCATTATCCAGTTGTGGTTCGGGAGGCAGACACCCTCACCACATTCAAGAGTAGGCTTAAGACATTCCTCTTTGATAAAGCTTATAGTTAGGGCTGGATCAGGTGAGTCCTGAACCATCCCTTAGTTATGCTGCTATAGGCCTAGACTATCGGGGGATTTCCCATGGTGCACTGAGCTCCTCTCTTCCTCTCTCTTTCTGCACTCATTCATGTTCCATTAATGCATGTTACTAACTTCACTTCTTCCCCGGAGTTCTTGTGCTTTCTCGTCTCCTGGTGGAGCCTCCTGCCATGGTCCTGCTAGATTGCCATTGCCAATACTGTTGTTGCTGTGCACCTGCCTGTCTCTCTCTCTGTCTCTCTCTGTCTGTCTCTCTCTCTGTCTGTCTCTCTGTCTGTCTCTCTCTCTCTCTCTCTCCCACCCACCTAGAGCTGAAGGATCTGTCCTAGGTTTCTGCCTTTTAACAGGCAGTTTTTCCTTGTCGCTGTCTCCAAGTGCTTGCTCATGGTGGTACTGTTGGGTCTCTGTAATTAATGTTTTAAAGAGTTCGGTCTTTGAAAAGTGTCCTGAGATAACTTTTGTTATGAACTGGCGCTATACAAATAAAATTGAATTGAATTGAATTGAATCTCTAATAACAGACGTTGGGTAGAAAGAAAACAGTAGTAAGCTGCTTTGATTTAATGATACATACGGTGGGCGGTGAGGGTCATGCTAGTCTTCGCTGGTGATGATGGATTGATGACTGATGTATAACTGTCTGTGTGTGTGTGTGTGTGTGTGTGTGTGTGTGTGTGTGTGTGTGTGTGTGTGTGTGTGTGTGTGTGTGTGTGTGTTCCAGGTGATCTACGCGGTTCAGAGACACAACAGGACTCGGGTCCAGTGGCAGATCCTCCTGCAGCAGGCCATCCACCTGGAGGACGTAGCCAAGAATGAGACCAGTTCCACCCACCAGTTTGTCCACAGCTTCCCGTCCTCTGAGCCCGCCGGCTGGTTCAGCAGATACATATACACGCCGACTGTAGGTGGGTGTGAGTGCAGGGCCTCTATCATTAGTACCTCTCCTACATATACTGCGCACTGTACTGCTCAGTACTTCTACCTGTTACTGTAAACAACCAGCTGAAGAATATTTAAAGTGCACTTGTTCTCAGTGTCAGTGATGGGATGAAGCTCTGCCTTGGTACCTTTGAGCCTTGCACTCATCTCCTCTGTATGAATGTGTGTGTTTGTGCAGAGTGGTACTGGGAGTGTTTCCTGAAGCGCTGGTTTTACCGGCTGCTGTCTGTGGTTCTGACTCTGTTCAGCGTGGCCGTCGTCTGGTCTGAGTGCACCTTCTTCAGCACCCGGCCCGTCCTATCGCTGTTCGCCGTGTTCATCCAGCTGGCTGAGAGAGACTACAACTACCTGTACATCGAGGTGAGACACGCACACAGCACGCCTATCAGCTCATACACTGTGGACTGAACCACCTATCAGCTCGTACACTGCGGACTGAACCACCTATCACCTCGTACACTGTGGACTGAACCACCTATCAGCTCGTACACTGCGGACTGAACCACCTATCAGCTCGTACACTGCGGACTGAACCACCAATCAGCTCATACACTGTGGACTGAACCACCTATCAGCTCGTACACTGCGGACTGAACCACCTATCAGCTCGTACACTGTGGACTGAACATCCTATCAGCAGATACACTGCGGACTGAACCACCTATCACAGACAGACTGTGGCAGAGTGTAGTTTATCAAGTCAGTCATCATTAGTCAGTGTCAAGTCAAATCTCATTAATATTGCCCAAAATTCCAGCTTTACTAGTTGTCCGTGCAACATACAGCATCCTCTGACCATAGCCCCTTGATCTGGGTAAGGACAAACTCTCCAGTGAGTGTCCCATAAACACTGACCCCCTATCTGTAATGAATCTGAGACACTTCATCATGAACCTGCTTCATTAAAGAAGCAACAATAAAACTGGAGTTAAATGTGTCCA
This sequence comes from Dicentrarchus labrax, assembly GCF_905237075.1. Taxonomy (NCBI): domain Eukaryota; kingdom Metazoa; phylum Chordata; class Actinopteri; family Moronidae; genus Dicentrarchus; species Dicentrarchus labrax. The sequence goes on from NW_026136719.1 coordinate 36,334,985, forward strand.
TACTAACCCTGATAGTGGATCCAGGAGGACTTTACACAGCTTCACAACTTCTCCGAGTGAAAGGCCACACACAGAGAGAGAGAGAGAGAGAGAGAGAGAGAGAGAGAGAGAGAGAGAGAGAGAGAGAGAGAGAGAAATACAGATCACATCAGCAGAAACTCTCTCAGGCGACCAAGAACCTTTTTGATAAATTCAGGAACAAACAGAAGAACCACAGAGTAAATGTAGTTGCAGTCGACACAGTACAGAAACAATACTGTGTAATGGCTGAACGGTGGTGTTAACATAGCTGCTAGAGAGTTAAAGAGCAGACTGTAACACTGAGGAGGCTCTGTTGTCAGAAATATAATATTTGTAGGTATGTTTTCATTAGTGTTAAATCAGCTGGAAACAGGAAACAGGAAGAGATTAGGTACAAACACTGATTAAGAAAAGAACTTTCTTTCTTTGACCTCTTTATGTGACTGGTTTGTGATGACACTTCTGTCCACCAGATGGCGTGCTTCATCACAATCTTCTTCCTGTGTACCTGCGTTTACTCCACGGTGTTCCGCATCCGGGTTTTCAACTACTACTACCTGGCCTCCCATCACCAGACTGATGCTTACAGCCTCCAGTTCAGCGGCATGTGAGTCTCTCTGCCATCATGCTCTTTTATTTTACTTTATTTTGTCTGAATTCAGGAACATGATTGAGGAGCAGACTTCCTCATCAAACATCTGTACAAAACCTGCTTTTTCCATATCAAGAACATTTCAAAACTTCCTCAGTTTCTCTGACGCAGAAAAACTCGTCCACGCCTCAATCTCCTCCAGGCTTGATTACTGTAACAGCCTGGTATACCCAATAAACACCTTCAGAAACTTCAATTCATTCAGAACTGTGCTGCCCGAACTCTGATGAAAACCCGCAAATACGACCACATCACCCCCATTCTTCAGAACCTCCACTGGCTCCCCATAACCTCAACAATCCAATACAAGATCGCCCTCATCACCTACCTTTGCATCTACAGCAACGCCCCCAATACCTCAAAGACCTCCTTACCCCTCACTCATCCACCCGTAACCTCCGGTCCCAAAGCACAAACCTCCTCCATCAGCCCCGCTCAAGACTCTGCACCATGGGAGACCGAGCCTTCTGCTCCGCTGTCCCTCACATCTGGAACTCCCTCCCTGAACATCTGCGAAAACCCCAGTCTGTGGACACTTTTAAAAAAGGGCTTAAAACTTTCTTGTTCAGGCAGGCGTTCTTAAGTTGTCCTTAGATTTTTTTGTTTTTTCTTAATGTATTTTATCACTTGTATTCTTATTGGTTTCTGATTTTAATGTGTTATTGCCCTTAGTGTTTCTTGTTATTGTGTTTGTTGGTTTCTGTAGCACTTTGAGATTCTTTTATGAAAAGTGCTTTACTAATAAAATGTATTATTATTATTATTATTCCAGTAAAGTCTGAATATGTGATGAAGGATGTGTTACTCTTCACTCTGCAGGTTGTTCTGTCGTTTAACGCCTCCTCTGTGTCTGAACTTCCTGGGCTTGATCCACATGGACTCTGCCATCTCCCACCAGCAGAAGGAACAGACCGCTTACACCTCGGTAAATCCCCCTCAGTACCATCTGGGATTCGCTCTGTATGAATATCTCAGTACATATGAGCCACTAAGACACACAGACAAACACCACAGCCCGTCTAATACATACAGGCTCTCTACATCCATATCACCTCTTCTAAAATCAATAATCAATAACAGAATCTGTGCTCACCCATCACTTTGTTGAGCCCCGTCCTAAAGCCTCCAGTTAGTCGGAGCCAGCAGAGGTCACGTAAAGCGAGTTGCTCTGCTCTCATTGGCTGCTCGCCTGCTCACACAGGATCTGGTATTCCAGATAAACTGTAAAATATGTTTGTGAACAGATTTGAGGAGAGAAATAGTCAACAACAGAATCTGGATCCATATCTGATCAGCACTGTTTGACAGTTTGATCTGAGTTTGGTTGAGCTGCACGGACTCACTGAGAATGAGCTGTCAATCACAAGGTAGCCCCGCCCTAAAGCATACCCTGCTTTATGGTCTGTTTTACTCTAAATGGGACCATCAGTTACTAAATGAACATCATGCTGTATGGAAGAAGACTGAAACTAGAGACTGAGACCAGAAACTCATCAGGAAACTGTTTACTGAGCTCATTCTCCATTAGAGTGAATGGGATCTGTGTCCACTCTGTATACTGTCAGTGTGTAAATACCAGTGTTAATTTTGACAGCAAATTCTGATTTAGTCTTAGTCTTTTGAATAACACACCATTTAGTTTTAGTCATATTTTAGTCATCTGAAATCTTTTAGTCTTAGTCTAGTTTTAGTCGACTAAATATTAGCAGATTTTAGTCGACTAAATCACGGTGGTTTATCTGATAAAATAACCTTAGCGTGTATGCTAACCTTTGCATGTATTTCTGGATGAGTCGTCTGTAAATGTCACTTGAAGTTGGTGGTGTTTTTCCCAGCGATTTTTGCTCCACACGGTTTACAGATGGTCTTGTTGTCCTTGTTGTCATATGGGAAGTGTGACCAGATGTCAATTCTTCGTTTTCGTCCTAGACCTAGCGCTGACATTTCTGTTGTTCATGAGCCATTGCCCTCGGACCGGGTGCACTGCAAAACGTTAGGTGTTGCTAACGAGCAAAATCAACTGAAATCAGCCAAAGCTGTGTAACTAAGACTGTGCAACTAAACACAATTAAATATAATGTAAACAACCAAACTGTTGTGAAAACGTCCTCGAAACTGAGCGAAGTTCTGCAGACTCGTTTAGCTGTTGCGTCTGGATTTGCCGCGGCTTTTTAAATTGGCTCTGCTGCTTCTGCATAGATCAACCTACCCTCAAAGATTCGCTCTGATTGGATTTCTTCCCAACTTGTCCCACAAAAAGAGTATTTCTGATTGGATCTCTTCTCCATTCGTCCCTCCCTAACATTTTCGTCTCATTTTTATTCGTTGACATAAGTGTCAGTTATATTTCGTCACAGTCTTCGTTATCATATCTGACTTTTTATTTAGTAATTATTTAGTTTTCGTCCGTGAAAAAGGTTTGTTGGCGAATATTTTTTGTCATAGTCTTCGTCAACGAAATTAACACTGGTAAATACAATATTAAAGTTTTGTTAAAACATGTTTTATTACTTTCTAAAGTCTAAAAGCTGACCGCAGCTTTTGTTTTTCAGATCATGGGATCGATGCGTGTTCTCTCTTTCATTGCTAATGGCTTCTACATCTACTACCCCATACTGATCGTGATCCTCTGTATCGCCACCTACTTCAGGTGAGACTACTCTGCTGTCTGGAACATTGAGGGCTGTGTTTTAATGGCAGATCACCAGCCATCAGCACGAGCAAACCGTTGGGTTTGACTGTGCAATGTACTGAGGAGTCACTGTCACACACACATTCATACACTGATGGTAGAGGCTTCTTTGCAAGGTGCTAACTGTCATTTTACTTGTAGATCATCTAACTTCACTCAGAGTGGACAGAAACAGAATAAAACTCATTAAAAGCATCTCTGTTAGTGTTTCCAACAATCACCAACTCTGGTTTGGTGGAAATAAATCCTTAATTCACCGACGTAGATGATAAAAACAGCAGTTTCAGTCGGAGCAGACCGGCTATTAAAATGTTAAAAACTAAATGAATTAGACACTTTGAATCAGTATCAATGTATAATATGATTGATTCCTTCAGTAAATGTCGTCTGACTGCTTTATACGCTCATTGAACTGTGGTTGTAATCAACTCTTCTGTCAGTCTGGGGACTCGCTGCCTGAACCTTCTGGGCTTCCAGCAGTTCGTGGGCGACAGTGAAATGACCTCTGACCTGATCGACGAGGGCAAGGAGCTGATCCGACGGGGTAACGGCACGTTCACTTACAGTAATATAAAACAGCTCAGCAGCATGCTAATGTGCATTCATTAATGTTCTTACAGAGAAAAGGAAGCGGCAGAGGATCGAAGATGGCGAGAACAGACGGAGAGTGAGTATCACAACCTCAGTCAGAGAGACATTTATGTGAATAGAATGAAATATAAGGACAGATTTTATCTACCAAAGCTTCCTGAAAATGTTTGAGATATTTTGCTCAACAAGACAAATGAATCAGAATGAAAGCCCCTCAAAGGAAGTGACTGAAAACAGAAGTAGCTATAATGCAGTTTATGGTTATTCCCCATCAACGTCTCACAAACCCATAAAAGGTATTGTTTAATTATGAAGAATATATTTAATGGCTGTTAACAGAAACCCTCGTCTCGTCAGTGAACAGATTTACTTCTCTTAATGAGACCTGAATCATCACTCGAGCAGCCCATGGGTTTTTAGGAGCCACGTAGTTAAAGTTGCTGTGTACGAGTTTCAGACTCGAGCAGCATCATCTCAGACCACAACAACTGAACTGAGACCACCAGACTCCACTGAAAACCTCCTCCTCTTAACCATTGTAACTGTCCTCAGAGTGAGTCTGTCCACTGTTGGCAGCAGCAAGCACCAACTCTGGTTTGGTGGAAATAAATCCTGAATTCACCAACGCAGATGCCACCATAACCCCACCTTTACATACCGACCCGCTGGTAGAGGAGAGGTGTGTTTGAGTCTGTGTCAAACCAATGTGTGTGTGTGTGTGTATATGTGTGTTGCAGGAGTGGAAGGAGCGTTATGGAAACCAGAGAGAAGACTACACGGCCAGGAACAGGAGCAGTCATGAAATGAAGGAGACCAGTTACTCAGACACTGTGCCCCCCAGCAACACCAGACGTAAGTCCAGCAGCACAAACTGCTGTAGCAGAGAAATATCTCTCTGCTGTTCATTACAAATAAAGTTGTTGTTTGTCGGGCAGAAGCTAAATATTCCCGCGCCGGGAGTCGGGCTGAGAGGGACTGCATCGAGCTGCTGCAGGACGCCGAACCTTTAGACTTCAATGCCGATTCCCTGACAGACGACCCTCTGGACGCAGAGTCTGGCAGGTAAAGACGACCTCTGTCCCTCCTGCACCACCACCGCTGTTGTCCGTGTATGTGTGTGTGCGTCCTTCACATTACAGATCTGACACACTTTAAAGAACAATAAGTGTAAATATATCACTCCAGTGGATCCACAGTGATATCCATAACGACGGGGGTGATCCATATTGTTGGGGTCACTTTCAGATCCATTTGATGAGCAATGTTCTGCTATACAACTTATTAAATGCTTATGTAACGTATATAATATAATATATAATATCAGAGTAAAAACATTTTACCAGAGGCAGATAAAGTTTTTATCTTTTGTATCAAGTGCTTTTATTTCTTTTTTATTTCCATTTTTTTGTGTTCTCTTTGTTCATTTGGGAGAGGCTAGCAACCACTGACCCTAACGCTAACAAGTAATGTTAAAGGGAGACTATGTGAGTGAAGCGTAACCACGGTAACTGAAGTGCACAGGTGCTGTATTATGACTAGTTGGAGACCGTCAGTCCAAACACAAGCAGACAACCTAGGAGGAATATTTGACTTCCTGCAGCAGTGTGTCGCTGAGAGTTGAGACCTTCAGTTGTGTATTTTGTATTTCAGACACGCAGGAGGACGCTATCTGTCCATGTCGTCATCTCGGAGCCGAATATTTGACGACGTCTGAGGAGGAGAGAACGTCAGCTGAACGTCACAGTCTACAGGAAGTAAATGTACCACATGACCTCCTCCACCTCACAGCTCACAGGCTGTCCCCCCCTCCCCCATGATGCATGGTCATTAAATAACAACCCGGTCAGTGACGTCCTGTTACCTGGAATATCTTCAGGAACACTTTGCATCAGGTCTCGTGTCCGGCTGCGAATGGAGGCTCTTTAGAAGGAATCTGTATTAAAGTTCTATAAACTGTCGGTGTGAATGCAGACTGACAGATATTGATCCAGACCCCCCCCCCGTCTGCCTGAGCTGCATGTGCAGGGGTGTGAGCATGCTCATGAATGTGAGTCTGCAGCTGCATGTCAACACGCCGCGTCAGTGAACGGTTCAATGAAGGTCCATGACTTTATTTATATTGTTTATTCTATGTTTATCTGTTATTTATTTATATGTCGTCATAGAAACAGACTGATAAACATCGTCAGCAGGGCTGCAACTAACCACTATTCTCATTATCCATTATTCTCTCCATCACTTCTCATTTAATCGATTAGTTGTTTGGTCCATAACATGTCCTCAAAGGTACTCAGTGTACTGTCATAGAGGAATAAAGCAACCAGAATCTTCACATCTGAGGAGCTGAAATCAAAAACAACAAAAATGACTCAAAGCGATTAATCAATCTTTAAAATAGTTGGTGATTAATTTAATAGTTGACAACTAATCGATTAATTAACTAATCGTTGCAGCTCTACTGATGAGTTTGATGTGCTGCTGGTTTAATCCGTCACTTCATCTGAAGGTCTAATAATAATGAATTGTAATCATGTAAGAAGGTGTGAATGTATGAAAGCAGCTCTCACATGGAGGCAAATAAAAGCTGAAAACCTTAAAAATATAAAAAATCACTGAATTCACAGCTGCAGTAACTTTTATAACAATAACCTGATCTTGTCTGTCTCGTGCTGTCAGGACACAGTTTCACTTACCTTACCTTACACTTAGTTACCTACTGCAGCACTGAAGTATTTTATTTTGAAAACCATCTGTCTGAATTTTGGTTTGAACTTTTAACTTGACTTTACAGTCAAGTTGAACTTGTTCATCTAAGTGCTACAATTTCTAACATTTTGTTATTTCTGAGTTCACAAATTCAAAATGTAAAAAAGTTTTATTTATTTGACTGTTTTTATTCTTTAAAGTTGCTGTTAGTGATGTTTTTAACTTTTGTTAAATAGCATTCAGATGTTCTGACAGTCGGCACTGAGTCGGCACTGTGGCTCTCTCAGTCCCTCCCCTCTGCACTAACCTGAGCATACATTTCACATTCATCCAATCAGGAGAGAGAGCTCCACAGAGAGGCGGTCCTCAGGCAGCAGTCGGTTCACACTGTAGAGTTCATGTACAGCACCTTTCAGTTACACACTGTTCTCACTCCCAGTACAACCAGTCTGACCAGCAGCTCCAAAAACCAGTGCTCAGCAAAAAACAGACTTCAATTAATGTTCAGAATTTGAGGAACTCAATTAAAGCAAGTTTTAAAACCTAGTTTTTGAGAATCCACCCACAGACTGTAAATTCAGTCAGTGAAACACTTAAACCCTTTAATTCAGTGGTTTCCAGTTCCATAGGAAGTATTAGACTATAATAATAATAATAATAATATTAATAATAGCTGTTATTTGCCTCCATCAGTTTTACTTCCTTTGTGTTTAAATGCTGTGAGACGTGATTATTGTGGTCCTGAACCATTTTGTTTTCTCCATGTTGTTAAAATGGTTCCAGATGTGCCATTTCCCCCCCAAACTGCCATAAATAGATTTCTGTCACCCTGAAGTGAAGATGGCAGACGTTTCCTTTATCCCTCTGTACATACACACTTACAGAAATAAGACAAAGACAAGTGACCTGAGTGTTTTTGTGTGTTTTTGCTCATTTGTACATCTTCCTCCTCTTCCGCTGCGGTAGAGGGCGCTGCGGTAATGAGCGCTGCGGTAGAGGACGCTGCGGTAGATGACGCTGCGGTAGAGGGCCCTGCGGTAGAGAGCGCTGCGGTAGAGAGCCCTGCGGTAGAGGGCGCTGCGGTAGAGGGCGCTGCGGTAGAGAGCCCTGCGGTAGAGGGCGCTGCGGTAGATGGCGCTGCTGTAGAGAGCCCTGCGGTAGAGGGCGCTGCGGTAGAGGGTGCTGCGGTAGAGAGCCCTGCGGTAGAGTGCGCTGCGGTAGAGGGCGCTGCGGTAGAGAGCCCTGCGGTAGAGGGCGCTGCGGTAGATGGTGCTGCGGTAGAGAGCCCTGCGGTAGAGAGCCCTGCGGTAGAGAGCCCTGCGGTAGAGGGCGCTGCGGTAGATGGCGCTGCGGTAGAGAGCCCTGCGGTAGACTCAGCCGGTGAGCCTGCGGTAGAGAGCCCTGCGGTAGAGAGCCCTGCGGTAGGGGCGCTGCGGTAGAGGGCGCTGCGGTAGATGGCGCTGCGGTAGAGAGCCCTGCGGTAGAGGGCGCTGCGGTGAGCTGTAGGATGTTTGATTTGTAGTAAATGTGTTAAAACAAGTAAAAACACAGGTCTGGTCATTTTAAACATGGTTAGCATGTAGCGTTAGCTTGATGAAGACACCCTGCTGGCAGGTTTAGCTGAGCTTCTTAAGATCAACTGACCTGAGAACAGTGACTGTGTGCTCATCATGTATGTGTATATATATATGTATGATATCTTTTGTATTATATGGGCTAATTAACGACTCACACTGTATCTTCTCTTTCAGTCGGATCTGACTCTGGTGATAAAGTATTTAATTTTATCTTCTGAATATCTGAATATTTATTGTCCGTCATGATCTCAGCACATTTCCCTCTATGATTAGTTGATCTGTGTTATTTACAGTAGTGCATTATTAAGAGAAAAGATGGTGTATGTGTTACTCTGCTGCCAGTGTTGTGTCAATAAAACTGATATGAACAGTATGGTCCTGTTTATTATCAGAAATACACTGAAATCAAATTAATTCTATGTTTAATTCAGGTTTATTATGGCGTCACTTTTCTGCCATATATGGTGATAATATACTCAACAATTTATTAAGATCTATAATTTTAGCACACCATTTTATTGCCTGCATGCCTTATTTATATCTAATGATTAGTATTATTTTATTTGCCAACTCCTGTATAAAGTTTATTATTATACTTTATCCTTACATCTTGTTACCTCGATATCTTTATTACCCCTCAGGGCAGTTTTCTGTACACTCAGCAGTAATTACATAACCATCAGACAACCACAGTCGGTTGTCCCTCATTAGCCCGGTCTCCTCTCTGCTCCAACCCGGCATGCTGTTCTACTACTTTCCCAAGTCTAGTTTTGCCTGTGCGAGTCTGCTGAAGACATCCTCCTGCCAGCCAGCTCCCTGCTTCCCCTGCCCGCTTTAGTTCCGGTTTTGTTTTTGGATTTCTATTAAAATATCTTCAGTTCCCACTCACCAGAGAGTGTGTCTTTGCTTTGGGGTCCAAGTCTCAAGTGAACTTAACACATTCATCACAAACTAACATGAACACTAAGACTACAGACAGCTTTATTCATTCAATACGTCCTCTCCTTTCACTTCCTGTATGACAGCTGACGCTTTATTGTAAAGCTGTGTGCAGCTATGTTCTATATGGAGTTGATTCAATCAATAATGTATAATCAATAAACAGTGTATTAACTCTAGAGCTGTGTTCTATATGGAGCTGATCAGTAATCAATAATCAGAAGCTGTCACACATTGACTGTTTACCATCCACTGTTTAGATCTTGGTGCTTTTAAACTCTAGATTTGAGTATTGGAGAAGATTGGAACTCTAAGAAGAATGACTCTTGGTGAATAAGATGTGAAGAAGACAAACAGAACCATTTTACTTGTTGGTGAAACAGGAACAGGAAAATCTATTCTGATCAACTCTCTGGTCAACTACACCATGGGAGTGGAGTGGGAGGACGATGTTTGGTTTCAGATCAGAAGGAGCGATGGAGGATAAACTGAATTTCCAAGGACAAAGAATGTGTATCTACCCTGATATGATTTTGATGCTACTGTTACACACTACTACAAGTTCAACTAATGTACTCTTACAAACAAAATGATTTGTTATAACACTTATTTATCTAAGACCAACTTGTAACTTCTTCTCTTCACTGGTCTTCACACAGCAGTGATGACCAGATGTCTGGAATCACATCTGTAAAAAAACAAAACATATTCAGTGTACCAAATGCATCGGCCTGTAAAACTATTTGATTAGAGATAAGTTTGATAAGGTTGTTCTTATTGTACATTCAGATGGAAGATCTATTAATGGTTGTCGTCGTTTACCTTGGTTTTCCAGCCGGTTCTCGGCAGGATCTCCGGACTGGACCTGCTTGCTGCTGCCCAGATTGGAGAAGTTGTTTATGGTCTTCTGTCTTGTGTTACTAAAGTGAGACGATAACTGTGTTAATTAAATGTTGGTTAATGCTTATTACTGTTATTTTTGTATTTAATTTAACTTTGAAATAACATTAAACATGAAAACTTTAGCAAATGATGAAAAATATGAAAGAAAAATAAACGAATAATGAACAAAATAGTTTAACTCATTCAAATCTGTTCTGGTTTGGTTATTTCCTGTTTTATGTTGAAAGACTTTATTTGTTGCCTTTGTCATTTTCCCGCCTGTTTTCTGTGTCACCTCATTATCCTTCTGTCTCTTGTGCATTTAGTCTGTGACTCCGGTCGAATTGTAAAATAAGCATCATAAACTGATCATTCTGAAGTTTCATCATCTGTAACCAAAGAACGATTCAAATATTTACGGGATATTCTAAAGGCTGCAGTACAACAAAGCCCAAAATGAGGAATAACTAATGCTAACGCTACATTGCGCTATGACACGATCATTTTAACGTAATAATGTTTAAACAAGTTTCACAGTGTTTCACACAGGACCACAACTTCCTAACAAGTACATTTTACAACAGCAGTGTCACGTTCACAGTCAGCCATCATGACACGTTAGCATAATGAAAAGCACCCTGCGTGTTCCTTTCCTCAAGCCTACTAGCCATTTCCTCAGTATTTTCCCAGAGTTGGTGAACTTTGCTCTTTTTATGGACTTTGGATTTTGCCTGTTTCCATGGATTCATTTGCTTTTGCTGAACTTATTCTCTGACCTTTCATTTTGCCTCCTTGTCTTCATTTGGGTTCAATTACCTTTTGGTTCAAACAGCTTCAACAAAGTGGGAAAAAGTCATGTAGGTGCTCCACAAGTGAGCAAAGTTCATGCCTTTCTTGTCAGTCTCTTCCTTTATCCTACATCCATGTTCTTCCATAATAGTGCAGTTATCCATCTGGCTTGTAAAAACCCAAGAAATGAGTAGTGACTGCTGCTGAGTTACATTAGCAGTGTATTCCCAGTAGACAGAGTTTGGCTCATAAAGGAATTATACATTCACCTTCACAATATCAGAACCTGATTGGTTCATACTGATCATACTGATGTGTTATTCCAGTGGATAAATTCCAGTAAGAAACATGAATAATACACCGGTATAGTGAGATCTTCCATTTCAAACTGGAATGTGACTGGCTGGCATACAATCGTGATAATTCAAGTTCAACGATGTTGTAACATCCAAATCAGATTTAAGACGTCAGCAAATAGATAATCAGGTTCTGATATTATGAAGGTTAATGTTCAAATGCTGCTGTCATTTCCTCATAATTACTCTTTATACTCCTAATAAACCCTCTGACCTGCAGTTTTAGAATATGAACAACAACAGCAGCTACCTGTGTGACCAATGTGTGCAGGAGGGTCTACATACATGGCAGGTGTTCAGGTGAATATTGAAATGAGCAATAATTAAAATCTTAAAAACAAAGTCTGTGAATGAGGAGCAGGTGGTCTGTAGAGTACCAAAAGGTGTAATGATCTGAGTAAATTATAGCTGATGGAGATGGTTTTAATACATGATAAATTTTAGTTTATTTAACAAAATACAGGTTTCGAGGCGAAATTGAAAATAGAAGCTTAAAAAAGAAGTTAAGAAGCAACATGAGCATTGCTACAGTCAGCATTTATTGGTCAGAAAACATTTCAGCCATGTTTCAACATTCACACTATGCTGAAGAATCAAATCATTTATCAGTCCCACTGAAACTTCATTAATGAGGTCTATATATATATATATATATATATATATATATATATATATATATACAGTCTATATGATCAGTCAGGTCCAGGTTTATCAGAGGAAGGGCTTCATGCACAGGTACGTCTTCCATTCTTGTGAACGTAACATCTCTGGAACGTTTTGAGGGAATTTCTTTAAATTTAACCATAAACCCAGCATGCTCTCTGATCACCTGTGAGTAGTGTTAGTGTAGAGTTTTTACTTGGTTTCTGCTGCAACATTTAAATACTTACTGAGAATCAATAAAGATGTATCTTATCAAAGTGAACTCTGCCTTCACCACTTGTTATCAGCAGTAAGACCCTTTCTCTGAAATCATGTGACCACAGAGCTCCACCCTCTCTGCTGATATAAATACTCTCTGCTCTGTCTGCTTCCTCAGCATCAGAGCTTCCTGAAGCAACAGCAGGTAAGAACACCTTCAAATATTTTAAAATGCCAAGGTCAGGAGTTAACAGCAGATAAAGGCATGAGGAACAATGTATCTGACATAACTAATAACTGATCATGCTCCCTTACATTCCTGTGATTCATTCATAGCTAACCTAGTGTGTAACATTACTGCAATATAATGTTCATAGGTATGTGTCTGTTAGTCCTCTTCTACGGAGTCTGCCACTTTGAACCGCCATGTTTCTACAGTAGCCCAGAAGGGACAAACCAAACACTGGCCACAGTTGTTTCTCCTGCACACTCACAGCCTCCCTATTGCAGTTTTTAGATGTTCTTTGCAAAGAGATGGAGATTTTACAAGCAGCAGGTTGAGTCAAATGTTCCCTTGTGTTTCAGATATTTGAGTGATATTGGAACAAAAAGATACACAAATTCATCATTATTATTGTTACTACTATTATTACTACAGATACTATTATTACTATATTCATTGCTCATTGTCCCCATCGTTGTTGTCGTCGTTATCATCTTGTTCATGTTAATCATCATCAGTCACTACTATTAGTGTAGTTGTTGCTACTGTTGTTGCTGTGCACCTCTCTCTCTCTCTCTCTCTCTCTCTCTCTCTCTCTCTCTCTCTCTCTCTCTCTCTCTCTCTCACACCCCAACTTGTCAAGGCAAACGACCACCCATCTAGAGTCGGGGTCTGTTTGAGGTTTTTCCTTGTCGCTGTCTCCAAGGTCTTGCTCATGGTGGTACTGTTGGGTCTCTGTAAATAATGTTATAAGGAGTTCGGTCTAGACCTGCTCTATTTGAAAAGTGATCTGAGATAACTTCTTATTATCTTCTTATTAATGGGTGCTATACAAATAAAACTGAATTGAATTGAATCATTTTTGGGAGTTTATAAGCTGCAGTGACTCTGGAAGAGTGCAAATGTATAATTCCTTTATGAGCCAAACTCTGTCTACTGGGAATACACTGCTAATGTAACTCAGCAGCAGTCACTACTCATTTCTTGGGTTTTTACAAGCCAGATGGATAACTGCACTATTATGGAAGATCATGGATGTAGGATAAAGGAAGAGACTGACAAGAAAGGCATGAACTTTGCTCACTTGTGGAGCACCTACATGACTTTTTCCCACTTTGTTGAAGCTGTTTGAACCAAAAGGTAATTGAACCCAAATGAAGACAAGGAGGCAAAATGAAAGGTCAGAGAATAAGTTCAGCAAAAGCAAATGAATCCATGGAAACAGGCAAAATCCAAAGTCCATAAAAAGAGCAAAGTTCACCAACTCTGGGAAAATACTGAGGAAATGGCTAGTAGGCTTGAGGAAAGGAACACGCAGGGTGCTTTTCATTATGCTAACGTGTCATGATGGCTGACTGTGAACGTGACACTGCTGTTGTAAAATGTACTTGTTAGGAAGTTGTGGTCCTGTGTGAAACACTGTGAAACTTGTTTAAACATTATTACGTTAAAATGATCGTGTCATAGCGCAATGTAGCGTTAGCATTAGTTATTCCTCATTTTGGGCTTTGTTGTACTGCAGCCTTTAGAATATCCCGTAAATACCAGAACAGATTTGAATGAGTTAAACTATTTTGTTCATTATTCGTTTATTTTTCTTTCATATTTTTCATCATTTGCTAAAGTTTTCATGTTTAATGTTATTTAAAAGTTAAATTAAATACAAAAATAACAGTAATAAGCATTAACCAACATTTAATTAACACAGTTATCGTCTCACTTTAGTAACACAAGACAGAAGACCATAAACAACTTCTCCAATCTGGGCAGCAGCAAGCAGGTCCAGTCCGGAGATCCTGCCGAGAACCGGCTGGAAAACCAAGGTAAACGACGACAACCATTAATAGATCTTCCATCTGAATGTACAATAAGAACAACCTTATCAAACTTATCTCTAATCAAATCAGTTTTACAGGCCGATGCATTTGGTACACTGAATATGTTTTGTTTTTTTACAGATGTGATTCCAGACATTTGGTCATCACTGCTGTGTGAAGACCAGTGAAGAGAAGAAGTTACAAGTTGGTCTTAGATAAATAAGTGTTATAACAAATCATTTTGTTTGTAAGAGTACATTAGTTGAACTTGTAGTAGTGTGTAACAGTAGCATCAAAATCATATCAGGGTAGATACACATTCTTTGTCCTTGGAAATTCAGTTTATCCTCCATCGCTCCTGCCAGGTGCTGGATGGTATCTCACTCAAAGACCTGGCAGGGCTAATAACTTTAAAGGAAGGATACTTTGATATAATGTTTGCTCAAATCTTTCAAACTGTTGATTAATTCATAAGGGGTCATGCAGAAGGGTCTGATAAAGATATATACACTATTGATATATTTGAGAGGAGACAGATATAGATAAATACCATTTTAACACAGTAGCTATTTTTAAGTTGACAATCCTTCCATCTTAGTCCTGTCCTCTTTTGAAAATATCTATCTTTAGATTTGAATTAAACAATTTTTGGCTTAAATTATATATGATTCTATTTTCACAAATAATCAAAGCAGCAGGAGTTCCAGTTATAACTTGGTTGTCATATCATAATGTCATTGCCATTTATGTTTTCTATCCTTCAGGGAAACACACAAAAATCACCACAGAACTGCTGAATAAATCATCAAAAATGGGGAACCAACCGTCAGAACATAACATGGGCGACAGCCTGAGATGCCACATATGTTATAAGGTCCTGCCTTCATGTAACTCATTCAATGATTTATGCCAACAAACTATTCATGGGCGGACTGTACATGTATTCAATGGAGGTGAATACTACCGACCAGTTGGCTACAATAATTTGTACGAGTGTGAATATTGCTTTTATAAGCCAATCAGGGATCAAGAGGAAAGGAGGAGAGAAGAGGAAAGGAGAAGAGAAGAGGAAAGAAGAAGAGAAGAGGAAAGGAGGAGAGAAGAGGAAAGGAGAAGAGAAGAGGAAAGAAGAAGAGAAGAGGAAAGGAGGAGAGAAGAGGAAAGGAGAAGAGAAGAGGAAAGAAGAAGAGAAGAGGAAAGGAGGAGAGAAGAGGAAAGGAGGAGAGAAGAGGAAAGGAGAAGAGAAGAGGAAATGGCAAAAGAAGCTGAAGAGAAGAAGAGACAAGAAGAACTGAATCAAAGACTACAAGAATCACACCAACAAGCTAAAGAGCAACATGAGAAACAACTGAACAGCGTCATTTCAGAAGAATTTGAATCGAAGCGAGATGTTCTAATCAGGCATCTGAATGAGTTTGAGCCTAACTATGAATCAGGCAGTGACGAGCTTCTAGAAATCCTCTCTTTGAAATGCAGTGTCCCAGTTTCAGATCTTAGTCTCACTCAGCTGACAGCTGATCAGTTGGGGAAGATCCTGTACATCCTGGACCAGCTTCTGTTTGATGAATGGATCCGTGCTCCCCCGTCCCTCAGCACTCTGCAGCACACTCAGGTCTTCGTCACAGAGCTGTGTGTCCAGTTTCTGGAGATATCTGAGGGAGTATCTCTAAAAAGCATCTCCAATCATGTCCACTCTCTGGTGGAGTCCATCAGCCAGTCAGCAAGTAATGTCTACGAAAGTTTTCTATTGACTCAAGCCCTGTATCTGAACCTGATGCACTTGTTCAATGACAGCCCTGATACTGATGCAGTCCTCATAGCCAAACACTGGGCTGAAGATGAGCTTTCCACTGAGAACCTCTTTCTTATACAGTTCCTGAGCGCCCTCACATCATCACTGCAGAGTGTCATTGAAAAAGCCTCTGTGCTCATTTTGAAGATAGAGATCCAGTGCCTTAAGCTCCTCTTATCCACACTCACTCATCTGAATGGAAAGGAAGCCCACTCAGAGTCCACTCAGATGCTCCTCAGACTTGTGCAAACAAACCAATGGACCCCAATGGAGGCAGTGATCCTGCTCAGAGCCCTGTCACAGAACTACATAGACGATGTTTCAATAACTGAAGTCCTTACATTGGTACAAGTGCATGACTTATCACCACAGTGGACAGATGAGTCTGGGCACTCTCTCATCCAGGCTCTTGACTTTGCTGGCCCTGAAAAATTCCATCAGAATTTCCAAAAGATTCTCAGAAAGAAAGATGAGAGTAATGTAGTTGCAACACTTGAAGAAATAAAAATATCATGGGATTTGGATGATTCTGTGATTGATATGATAAAAAACATCACCACTGGTGTCCTGCAATATTCAGAGAATGCGTCAGAAGATGCCCCATTAATGAAAGATTCCTTTGAATGTGTAACATTGGATGCAGACCACATACAGAAGTCTCTGTGCCAACTCTGTAAAGCAGTGTTTGACACAAAAGGCTGGTGGCCCACAATGAGGCAGATGCTGCGGTGGTGTGCGTTGGTGCTGACTCAGAAGAGTGGAGCTCTACAGCTGGTTGGTGTGGAAGAAGACCCGTGTGTCACAGCCATGTATGCAGCCACACGAGTCTGCACAGGAAACAAAGTGGACATCGTGCTGAGCTCTGACGTTCACTCAGAGGAGCAAACTGAAGACTGGTCTGACTTCTACAAGAACCTTGGAATTTCTCTCAACACAAACATGAAGAAAAGGAATGAATCACACAGGGATGTCTATGAAGCGGACATTGTGTACGGTACCATCAATGACTTTGTCTCTGATTACTTTCAATACGGCGCAGAGGTGATGGAGGCAGGGAACCCGCTGCTCAGTCGTGGATTTATCATTGAAGAACAAAGTCTCAGTTGTTCCTACAATCTGGAACCTTCAAAGCTCAAGGAGAATGATTCCCTGGTGTTTGCTGCAGAGGTCCTGCAAAACCTCATGGGTAGATTTCACAGTGAAGATATGGAATTGAGACAGAAGTTTATTAAAGCTCTTTTTCAGGTGCTGCACACCAACCTAAACAAAGACACAAACACTGACAATAAAATCATCACCATCTTAAAGAAAATATCTGGACAGGGATTGCCTTCTAATGAGGTCTTCATTCTGACCTTCCTGGAGAATCTCCTTAAAGTGGTCACTGAAGAAACAGAAGGTGAGAAAAACAGAACATCTCCTGCAGGCAGATGGTGTCTGGAGATATTATTTGGCTGTGTGGAGAATTTCCAAGCATCAACAACTACAAAAGAACTCTTCCAGATAGTTTTGAATCTTGAAGCACAAGGACTTTGCTCACCAGTAGAGGCCTTAAACCTCCTTGGAGCATTAACTGACCACCATCATGATAAAGACTGTATCTCCATCATGAAGATTTTACATTTAATGCAAACATATCAGGTTTCTACCAAGTGGACAGATGAGAACAAAAAATCTCTCCTTGAGCTCTTGGAGTCTGAAATTCTGATCAAGCATTTAGAAGGGAGCCTTAGTCATAAGAAAGAAAAAAGCATTGAGACTCTTGTTGATGAAATACGGCAGATGAAAGACATTGATGAACAAACACTGAGTAAATCATACAGTGTAGTAACTCATGTAACAAACCTGATCAAAACCGGTGAAATCAAAAAGCACACAGATGTACAGCGAGCTAGGAATCTGAGTCACAGCACAGACACAGAAGACCTTCAGGAAGTCCTGGCAGTCTTATGCAATGCTGTACACCTGCAGATGGCTGAAGGGAAGTGGTGGCCCAGGAACAATCAAATGATAAGCTGGTGCCTCTTGGCCCTATCCGACACTGGGAAGCTCCTGGAAATGGGCACTGGAGAAGGAAAGTCTTGTGTCATAGCAATGTTTGCAGTGTTGCGTGTGCTTAGGGGGGAAAAGGTAGACGTGGTGTCTAGCTCTTCTGTGTTGTGTCAAAGAGATGCAAAAGAATGGACGAACTTCTACAAGTACTTTAACATAACAGTTGACACAAACACAAACAAAACCGACGACAAGGATAGAAAAGAATGCTACCAGAAGGACGTGGTCTATGGAACTATCGAGGCCTTCTCTGCAGATCATCTTCGCCAGATATTTGAGATGAAGGATGTGAGGCCTGATCGCAGCTATCAGTGCATCATAATCGATGAAGTGGATTCATTGCTGCTGGATCAGGGAGTGCAGCTGACCTACCTGTCCAGCCCCATGGTCTCAATGCAGCACCTCAACGTTATTCTGGCCATGATCTGGGGTCACGTCAGGCAGTATGGCTTCCTGTCCACAGGACAGCAGACATTTGTACAGGGTCCTCCTGCTTCATTCTTCAAGGCCATTTTTGACTCAATAGACACAGAAGAAACTGAAATTAATGATCCAATTGACATTTTAAGCATCGCTGAAGAATGCAACACGGTGCCAAAAGGATTTACAAAGGACCCATGCCAAAGTGAAAAGGATGAACTTCACTTAACTAAAACTGTGAGTCAGGATGCTGTGGTGGATTTTTTCCAAGACATTGAGCAGTATGTCCCCTATGGTTTTACTGTTTACACTCTAGATGACAAGGGATTACTCCGTCTTAGAAAACACAGTCCATACAACAACGAGGACATTCCAGACCTCACATTTCTTGTCCTGGAGGAAGGCCTGTGCTGTCCTCTCTATGATTCAGAAGAAACTCTCATCAAGCCCATTGCAGAATTAATCTCAGGGAGGCTTCAGTACACCCCCTGTGCAAACAATAAAGACAAAATAAGCATTCCTGGATTCTTGAAGAATCTGGTGGAGAAGAAAGTGTCAGTGTGGGTTCAGAATGCCTTTCTGGCAATGCAACTGAAGGAGGGACGAGAATATGTTGTAGAAAACGACAATGTCTGTCCTGTGGATTTCAGATCCACTGGCATTGTGGAGCTGAATAAGAAATGGGGTGATGGGTTGCAGCAGTTTGTTGAGATTAAACATCAAGTCAAACTGAGCACAATTTCAATTGTGACAAACTACATTTCTAACATCTCCTTTTTTGAGAAGTACAATGAGAAGATATACGGAACAACTGGGACACTTGGCAGCAAAACAGACATTCTGTTTTTACAGACGCTATATCCAAATCTCTCTGCCTGGAAAATGCCAACATTCAACAGGAAGAAGTTGTTTGAGGTCAAAGGTACACTGAAGACCTCAGCTGAAGAGTGGAAATCTGAAATAAAACGGGTAGTCAAGGCTCAGATTTCCCCAAATCCATACAGAGATGGAAGAGCAGCCCTGGTGATCTGTGAGACTATCAACAAAGCCAAAGAGATCTATGAAGAGCTGAAAAGCAGCATCCCAGGTGAAATCATTCTCTACTGCCGCAGTGACAATGACAGTCTGAGCAAAATAGACAAGGAACTGCGTCCTGGTGATGTCATTGTTGCCACAAACCTTGCCGGGCGTGGCACAGACATAAAAGTGTCAGATCAGGTGAACAACAATGGAGGATTATTTGTGATCCTCTCCTTCCTTTCTGAGAACACAAGAGTGGAACTTCAGGCTTTTGGTCGAACTGCACGTAAAGGTAAACCTGGATCTGCTCAAATAATCTTCTCGACTGAACACCTGGAGCAGTCCTTCAGGACAGTGTCTTCTCTGGAGGAAGCTAAGAGCACAAGGGATAGACTTGCAGCAGAAAAGACAAATCACATGATGAATGATGTAACTGAGTTGAGACTTCGGGAGGACCTGTTCTCAGAGTACTGCAAAACTCTTCAAGATATTCACGAGAACACAGATGGAGATGAGAGAAGAGCGGTTGTTGCCATCATGAATGACTTCTGGGGGATGTGGTTGCAAATTAAGTCAGCGGAAATTGACCAGTTGAAGAGAGATAAATTGCAGAAGAGTTTGAAAGATGATTTGTCATGGGCAAAAAGTCGGTCTGAAAGTCAGACTTCACCATGTTCCAGCATTTATCACTACATCAAGTTTGGAAATATCGCTCTAAGTGAAAAAAAATGGGATGTCAGCAGACGACTCTTTGAAAAAGCCATGAAACAAGATGAAAGTTGGGCAGCTATAGCTTTCTACAATCATGCATACTGCACCATAAAGCAGAAGAATGGAGATGATAAAGATTACCTCACTCAGGCCAGAGATGATCTAATGAAGGCACAGGAGTCTCTAAAGTATCTCAGTGAGGAATCCATGGTCTGTCTGCAGCTTGTAAAAATGTCATCTGCTGACTCAGCCAACAGTAACCCTACCAGCCTAGACAAACAGTTCACAACCAAGTGCACAATGTTAGGTTACATTGACAAAAACATTACTGAGGCCATCCAAAAGCTGGATGAAATAAAAGGAAAAGACCGGCATGCAGTGGCCAATAAATCACCAATTTTCTCTCTGCTGTCTGGTGCTGATGATGATCTCCAAGTGGAAGCCAATAGCCTCTACAGTCAAGGTCTGAAATACGTGTTTTCTGTGGAAGAGGAGCCCCGTTTTCCATGGGAAGCTTTTCTAGTGTTCTGTCTTGGAGTTTTACAGATTGTTGGAGGAGCTTTGATAACTGCATTTACGTTTGGTACATTAGCTCAAGTTGGCATGGGTCTCATCACTGAAGGAATATCAGACTGCATCTATGGCATAGAGGCCATGGTGACAGGAGAATTCAGCTGGAAAGCATGGGCTATAGAAAAAGCCATTTCTATTGGTGTGTCTCTCATTGGGTTTGGAGTTGGAAAGCTGATCGCAAAAGGCTTCAAAGCTTGTAAAACGTTAATTAAGGGAATCGGCAAAAAGCTGAAGTCACTGCCAAAGTTTCTTTCCAAACAAGCTAAAGACAGTTTGAGTGTTGTCACAAAGGAAAATATGAAGAATACTGTAAAACACACTGCTAAAAAAATGGTAGAGGAAATCATTAACTATGGATTTGGTAAGGCAGAAGAGAAAATACTGTCAGAAATACTAAACAGCATTGAAAACGATGTGAAAAACGGAATTGTTGATGACGTGAAATCCAACATGGAAAAAGAACCCTTGGCTACATTAGTAGACCTTGTTATCCTCTCACACATTGACAAGAATGAGCAACTTCATGATCTCCTGAAGGACAAGAACAAAAAGAAACAACTGCTGGACATTTTCAGAACATTAAGCAACACTGCAGTACAGCCTTTCTATGCAGACCTTGACTGGCAGAACAAGCTGAACTCATCCTTCTCCACAGTGATTGACAGTGCTAAAAAAGAGGCAAAGGGAACAATACGTGGGATTCTAACAGCCATCAAAGTTTTCCACATGGTGGCACTGGCAGGAGACGCCATCAGTGTAGTCTCCAGCCTCTCCAGCAAGTTTTTTTCAAACTTTCAGGAACAACTGACTAAATTAAAAAAATCAGAGAAAGAGAAGGTAAATGAACTATCTGCTTCAGACAGTGAGCTGTTGAAAGAATTCAAGCAGGATTTGGCCGACACCATCAGTGCTTTATTGGCCAATGCTTTGGTACAAGTATTCCACCAGAAGTTCTCCAGTCACTGTGTTTCTGTTGTTCAAAACAAAGTAAATGGCGTCATTGGCAATTATGTACAATCTGGCTTAAAGAGTGACAGAACAGAGGAAAAACTCAGAGCTGGACAGAACAACAGATACATCGCAAACATGCCAGTAGATTCAAATTCTGAGCATAAACTTGCAGGAGAGGCAGGTGACCACTTGGCACAGTCACATGCTGAAAAGATCAGGGATCCCATGACTGTGGGCACCATTCTTGATATCAGAGTCCTGTCAGAAACCATCCGTACTAAGGTTGTCATTCTAACAGAGGATAGCCATGGTCGACTTATCAAAATGCAGGAGCTGAGCCCGAGCACTGAACACACCGATCAAACTGTGACACTGATCTACCAACCAAAGAGTGCCCAATACCCAGACGGCCATTATGATGTGCAGATCAATAACCAGAGAGTGAGCATAGACAATGAAGACAAGGGTTGCCTTTTTCATGCTTTGGCACGAGGCATGAAACCAGAGGCCAGTGAAGGAGAGATTGCTTTGGAAGCAAACCGCCTCCGATCTGTGGAGGCCGACACTCTCCTCAAACACCCAGGCCAATGGGAGCCTTTCATCAAGCGCAAAGAGTGGACTGAAGCCATCAGAGGAGGGGACTGGTACATGACAGAGGGAGCTGCACGAACAGAAAACAAAAAGGTACTTGAGGAAGAGGTTGGAAAAATAGAATTATACAAAGAATGGAAAAACTATGCAAATCAAAATCCAGGAGTTGGACAGTTCATCAATGCAGATCACCAGCCAGCAGTGAGTAGTATTTTAAAAGCTATACAGCTGAAACCGAAGAGCAAATTAGCAGTAGCCATGCTTGAAGTGGGAACAAACTCATCTCCTCTGGATAACAACCTGATTCCTAATGTGCACAAATATCATGGTCCTGGACTTCTGACTGTTCAAGTGCCTAAAGAATTACATCTTGAGTTTCCCAGTACAAAGTCAAAAGACTATAGAAACTGTTTAGCTAGCACCATAAGCAATGATGATGTTGTGGGCACCTTCAAACTGGCAATTATTGGCTCTATGCCGAGATTCAAATTGGATGGCACCAAGAACTTCAAAGACTTTCAGAACGACCAGATGAGTAAAACCAGACTTGCCACGTTTGAAAAAAGCTTTCAGCAACACAGTACAGGGATGGTAGAGCGATGGTCTAATGTGCTTCAACCCAAGGGAGTCATGACAGATACAGATCTTACCACCATTACTGAATGGATCAACAAGAAGGGCTACAATGATCAAAACGATCTACACAGGGACCAAGTCTCCAGCCTCCTGAAA